>NC_132983.1:7132500-7453125 GCF_047496725.1 Anoplolepis gracilipes
TTGCAAATTTTACTCTGTGCGAAATTACTTTTTTCATAATATAATTGCAAATATTTGATTCTATTTTTCCGATAATAGAAAAAAAGCACATTTTTTTAGTAAGAGATATAACAAAACATTATGTGTAAATGTTTTTGTATTTATATTTATTCGCACACACATATGTTCATTATGTCGCATATGTAAGATCAAGTTCACGAAACAGATGTTAACAATAAAGTATTCCTATGTCTATAGAAAATATTAGGATGGAAATTAGAGCTATAAATAACATACACATTGAATCTAAATATTATCTAAACTGTCGCCTATTATAATTATTTTTATTTTGTATTGCTCGCGGAAAGTAGCGCGTACATGCACCTTAGGCACAATCTCTCTCTATTAGCATACAGTTTGATTGAATAATGCTAAAAGAATATTTATCACATGATTTTTAGTATGAAATTTATCAGTTATATCCCTGAAATACACTCTATGATTATCACATAGTTCTAAAATGGATTAAATGCAGTGTTAACATTGCTTTCGATTCATTTAAATTATATAAATATTGCAAAATACATACAGGATATATTATACAAGATATATACAAGGTGAAGAAAAAGTATGGAAACGCAAAAAATCTCAAAAAATATAAGTTTTACAGAAAAAGAATCTAAGACAAGATCGAGAAAGGATCTCACCATCTAAGGCAAGATCTATTCATTTTTTTCATTTATTTCATATTTTGTATTAAAAAGTATCATGACAAATTTTAAAATATGTCTGAAAATTCTTAACCAAAAGAAGTTTTATTATAGTATTTTGCAAAGTTCTCGAAGTAAGTTACAAGAATGTGCAATTAAAAATAGGGTGATTAAGAAAGTGAAGGTGACATTCATATGACCTTCAAGCGACTATTCAAGGTCAAATCAATGACTCCATCTTATGTCCCTCTTGAAATACAAAATTTTTATCTGAAACATTTTTCTGTAAAACTTATATTTTTCGAGATTTTTCAGGGTTTCCATACTTTTCTGTCACTCTGTATAAATAAATTGTTCATTTGTAAAATATACTAAATCTCTTTTTGTTATAAATATATATTATTCTTTTATATTACGTTTATAATAGGTAAAAAACACGTAAAATAAATATATAAAAACGTCTAATTAAAATTTTCAATATTTTATACATAAAAAGATAGTGTATTAAATTAATACAATAATGTTACATAAAATAATCTATTTTTTTTTCTTATCTCAAATATATTCTTAATTGTGATTGGATTCATCATAAAAAAATTTTTATATTATTTTTATATAACATGAAAAGTAGTTCTACTGTTGCTTGTGTTACATTTATAAACGCAAAAGTTTATACATTACATTGAAATCTGATGTTAGTTTCTATTATACAAATATTAACGTTTTTTTTCGTTTCTCTCTCTCTCTCTCTCTCTCTCTCTCTCTCTCTCTTTTTCTTTCTCATAAAAAGGATTTATTATATAATTTAATTGTTTAATGATTACATAATTAATCTGTGATAAATTATTGTGTATTATGTACTGTGATATATATTAAATTATATTAGTGCAAAATATTGTGCATTCTAATGTAGAACGTTCGACAAAACAGCCATGTTAAATATAATATTGCAAAAGAGATAATTATATGAGTGCAAATACAGAATACTTCACAGCCATGATAATAAAAGGGTCTATTTAAATTATTAAATTAAATATAGCTCCAAGTCCAAAAAGTCTTCTGTTATGAATCAATTTATAACTCTAATCATTATTTTATGATATACTACATATAAAAATTATATACTATATACGAATAACGTCACAAGAATTTACAGATATTATAAAATTGTAGATCATCATCAGTATTAATTATTAAGTTGCTGGCTATTTGGATTATTTAAAAATTTATACTATACAAAAAAAATCTCTATTAAAGACACACTCAATAAATATATATATTTATAAAATTTCGATTATTTGGATAAAAAATTTCAAGTACATGACTGTAATACACCAATTTTACCAATAATTTTATCTTATCTAATTAACATTATTTTTAATCAATTAAATTAATTATAGAGTTAATGTTTTTTTCATAACTGCTCATACTATTCTAGTATCCAAATTAAGGGTCGTTATTAGAGACGATTAAGAGATTCATTTGTGTGCCCAGACAGCACAGAGTCGACTAAAAGTATTACTAAAACTGGGTATATTTGTCAAAAGACATCTTTTAGTCGAAGCGTTTAGTCAACGGAAAATTGACTAAAGCTGTCTTATGACCCGAATTCAGTCGCTTATAAGCCTATCCATATGTTGACTAAAAGATATGACTATTGTAGATATCTTTCAGTCGTCTTTATAGCTTCTTTTTAGTCATTTCTAATGTTTTTTTTTTTTTGACGTCTTAATTATAGATTATTTTTATAGGTAATATTTCATATTTTTTATCTCTTATTGGGATTATACCAGAAATCAAATTGATAAAAAAAATATACTTTACATTTCATATTTAGTTGTACCTGTTATTCTTTGTAGTCTTTATATATTATATGTTATGAAAATTTGAATACGAGTTATAGTCTGAGCACACCACGTAGCGGCAAACAAAGGAACACGTATATTATAAAATAGATCTTTTTTGTCTTGTCGAAAAGATGATTAAAAAGATGATCAAAAAGACATCTTTTCGTCGACTAAAATTAATTATAACTTTTAGAAGACATCTTTCAAAAGATGAATTTTTTGTGGGCAGAAAGATATCCTTTTAGACATTTTTAGCCTTGTCAGAAAGATGACTTAAAAAAGACATCCTCTCGTCATCTTTTAGTATTATGTGCTGTCTGGGGTATTATCGCATACAATTTTACAATGATAAGTAAGTATAAAAGTAAAATAATAAATAGTAAGAGCTATTATTTTATCATTATGTATATTCAACAACAATAATAATAGCTTTTACTAAATAATTATGCTACTTTTATATAATTGCTTTTGTGTTATTATAAAATTGTTATGTGTAATAAACCTTTATATGTATGTATTCAGTGCGCATTAGTGCATCCAATCGAATTCGCTATAATTGAATATATATATGTATAATAGCGGGTAAGGCATATTTTAAGTGCCTACCTAAAATATCTTAGAAAACATACACATTATTCGACAAATATATGTGATAAAAGTTAATTGTTTCATTTTAAGTGAATATATTTATTAGGCATTTAAAATGAGTCACCAGATATAAAAGAAAAATGATCAGCTTAATAAAGATTCTAAAAATAAAAGTTGACAAAAAATAAAATATTAAAATAAAATGTATTTTATTTTTTAATATAGATATAAAATAAAGTTGACAAATAAATAAATAAGTAAATAAAATAAGTATATATATATATATATGTGTGTGTGTATATATGACAATTAGAAATATCCTCAGGTAATCCTCAGGTAAATTTAGTTTCAATTACAGTAAATATTTAAGATAATTTCGATCAAATAAGGATATTCTACGGAGATCTTATGCTATATGAGATTAGATATCCACAAAATGTCCAATACTGGACATTCTATGGATATCTAAATATTGCCCAGTGATGGATGTCTCAAATTGGATATACTATGGATGTTCATTTTATGTCCATGGCCATATGGATGTAAAATGGATATAAAATGAACATCTACAGGACATTCTGTGGTATGTGGGTTGCCACTGGACCACAATTTATTTTTGCTGCAAAATAACGGTACTAATCAGAAAGTGAACATTGAGTGTCCGGACTCTCCCTTAAGGGTCTATAGTAAGACCTACTAATCTATAAAAATAAAAATCTGTTAAATTCCTTCAATATAATCGCATAAAATAAATATTAAAATAAATATATTATTATTTTATAAAAAAATAATAGACTTTAAATATTAACTTTAAGAGAGACAAAGAGAGGGGGGAGCGAGCGAGAGGGGGAGAGAGAGAGAGAGAGAGAGAGAGAGAGAAAGAGAGAGAGAGAGAATATTAATACTTGAAAAGGCTTAAGTGGAAAAAATATCAAACTCGTCATTTATAAGTTATTAATCAAATATTAATATCATCCCTTATTAATTTTTAAAATTTAATTGTCAAACAGTGCTTACTCGCATGAAATTATTAAAAACTGTCAGTTACGCACTTCAATTATAGATAAAATTAATAAATTAAATGTTTAAAATAACGATACGAGCAAATGAATTGAATCTTTGCAAAAAAGTGCAGTTCATAAGCTCCATCTTAATACATCAATAAAAGAAACGAAATAGTATTTATAATTTATCCAGCAAAAAATGGATCCAAATTTCATAAGAAATATAAGTTATAAGTCTACTTTTCACCAATTGTAAAACATTTCATACACAAAAATCTATTTTTTGTTTTACACTTTAGATAATTAGACTTTGTTTAGAAATATTCGTCAATTCTCTAACGTTATATCCTTATCAGCACACATGTTCAAAAGATATCTATAAGAGATTTACAGGATATTAAAATATGTTTTAATATATTGGGAGCGTCACGATTGACCACATTTATATCGGCCGATGCTTAGGGTTATCAGCAACGATTAACCAGAGAGCCTCATTTTAAACTGGCCAATCGGCGACGTGGTCAATAGACTCTCACTCAATATATTCTATGGATCTCCTATAAATATCTTTTAAACATGTGTGCTGATAGGGATTATATGTTATGAAGAATACGAAAATATTTATTTAAAGAGAGACACAGCTTTCAAAATAAAATATATCTAAATTTATATATATATATATATATATATATATATATATATTATATATATATATATATATATATATATATATATATATATATATATATATATATATATATATATTATATATATATATATATATATATATATATATACATATATATATATATATATATATATATATATATATATACATATTTTATATGATGAGATTTTTTTTTAAATAACTTTTTGCTTATTATTTATGTGTCATTTGAGAAATTATTAGATTCTAAAAAGTTAACATTTGCTTCTGCTTGAATCTGAAAATTAGTCAAATTGGATTCATCATTTTTATGATCATGATTGTTGCAAGCAAAGGTAGTTTTGTGAAACAAGTTCTTGCTCGAATCGAAGCTAAATGGAGGTGAGAATGTCGAGGCAACTTTTTCCATAGTTGACGAGGCAATCTCCTTCTTAGAATGTCCTGACAATTGCAATCTTCGTTCTTGACACTTCTGATTTTTCGGATTATTTAATATAGAACGAAGAAATCTTCGGGTCTCCGCTCGTAATGCATTTAGACGTCTCTGAAGGATACGATTGCGTTGTACAAGAATTATCGTGCGTATGATAATACTCAAGAGATCTGTGAGAATAATTTCAGATATCAGAAATAATACGAGAACGTAAAAGAAATGACTTCAATAAAACAAATTAAAATCATGTCGTGAAAAAAACTTTGCAAGTTTTTCAATCCTTACAGTAAACACGAAATATTGCTAAAGTATTGTATAAATATTTCAATATTGCGACATATTATAAATATTACAGCAATATTGTGTAAATATTATAAATGTAATATTTTATTGAAGATATTGTAAAATATTGCTGCTGTATTATAATGCAATCACACATCTTTCGCTAGTTCGTTCGTTTATTGCTATGCGTTATCTATTCCGTATTCAAGTTTTTTTTCATAAGAGTATGTAAAGCCTGCAGATATATATTTAGTAACGTTAAATATATTTTTCTATCAGTTTAATTTCTATTTAATGCAATCCTACCACAGAGAATTTAGATATTAAACTAATGGTTTTAAAATCGGATAAATAAGTATTATGCAAATAAAAAATATTGTGCAATATCTTGTATTCACATTGCAGAAATATACATACGATAAGATTTAAAATATATCAGCATCATGACAGAAATATTGCGCAATATAGTTTGGGAGCGGACATATCTATGTACATACATTGTGACAAGCTTTCAGAAATATTGCATGCAATATTTCGATCTTAAAAAATTCCCGCAATATTCCCACAATATTCCATCATTATATCGTGCTGTAGAGGAATTTACAAGTGAATTTTTGTTTTAGCTTTGTAATTATTTATTTTGCTTTCTGTCTTTTTTAGTTTCGAGCGAATCTTTAATAAAGTTCATAAATACTTTTTTGGTACAATATTTCAGATTTTAAATTTCACATTAATACTCATACCTTTTCTTGGCGTGACGAGTTTTCTGTAATACTCGTTTGGTGTTCTTGAACGTTTCGTACTTTCATCTGGAATAGGACAATTTGAAATCATATTCATATATTTTAATTTCCGTACACAATTTTCATGAGATATTAGGGACGTTTCGACGGTCCCAATTTGCAGTATCATCTGTTCCAGCGCAAATGTCTGCCATTTAGCGATGTTCGTTCCATTCTGAGATCTTCGTCTCTGGCGAACGTACGTGTTAACGGTGGTTCCGACCATCGGAAATTCTGCTACACAAACAGTCGGTACCATTTAACAAAAATTCTGAAACATAAATTTCGAATGTTTCATCAGAAAAGTTTATTCAGAATTGATTAATAAAGAAATAAAAATAATTTATCTATAATAAAACAAATTGAATACATTCAGTTATTTAATTGAAAATATTATTAAATATTTTATTATAATATACTAGAAAATCTCTCAGAGTAATTTTATTTCAAAAAATAAGATTGACCTCAATATGACTTTGACACGTATAACATATCAACGTCATTTTTGGCTCTCATAGAACTTAAAATTAAGAATATGCTTAATTTTATGAAATTTACAATTAGAAAGAATAACGTTTACTGTAAAAATTCAAACATTTACAGTTAACAGACATTACAGCTGAGAGATTTCATCAGTATGGATATATGTACAATCTAATTATTTGGACATTGTTTACATATAATTTTATATATAATTATATACAGCCATTTTTGTATATGTGATTATCTATACAATTTTTGCATTAAGGTGCATATTTTATTTTAGTATCTGATTGATTATAGGTATAAAACTGTCACAATCAGATGTTAAGAAGAAATATACAATCATATATATTCCCGGAAAAAAAGATAGCACATGTGTGCTATTTTAAATTTTTCGATATTATAGTTCTCTAAATATCACGAACGTTATGTAACTATATATTATGCTATGAAATCATAATATAAACTTTAAATTGACGGTTTCTCAGAATTAAGTGTATAATATAAACATGTAGATAGATAAAATCAATTTCTTAAAAATTGGATAGAATGTCCGAATAAATAAAAATTACCTATTTATTATGTATGTAAAATGGATGTAAAGTAAGGGTCTAATTAATACTATATAATGTTCCGTTTGATTTCAACAAGATTTCGTTTGTTAAGTATATTGATTTTATTATATATTAATCAAATTCTCTTTACAAAGTTTTTAGTGTTTCTTGAGTTTTCAAGTTTTAAATATTCAAATATTAAGTATTCAAGCATCAAGATAATATTATTGCGTTACATGAATTTGCATAATAAACATGGAAAATATTAAATAAAAGTGAGATTGAAGCAGTTCTTGCTTTAAAAAGTCAAAATTTGACTATTTTCCAAATTACAGAAATAATTAGTAGAATTTGAAAAGTCGTATATAATTTATAAAAAGACGAACTTATAAAAATTAATGAAAAAAAGAAGAGTAGTGGAAGACTGATAACGTTGTCTGAAAAGCTATTTTACACGCTTTAAATTTTTGTAAATTGCTCTGAAGGCTGGGATTAATATCAATATTAGAAATGTTCGCTCTGTACTTCATGTAATAATAATAAATCTAACTAAAAGTAAGAGGAAACCTTTAACAATAAAGCAAAGAATAATTACAAAGTACGTGTATCGGAAAAAGATTTGGAGAAAGATCGTTTTTATGGAGGAGAAGAATGAATTTGAACGGTTTTTCTTATTCTATTATCCTGATGTAAAGAAACAATAACAAAAATCAGATAACAGATGGATGGATGAAGTGTTAATGGATTGTGAACAGCAAAAGACTATAATGGAAGAACAGATATTTCATTCAGGGCAGAATGAATGATCCATTCTAAATTAATACAAGATCAAATTAATAAGTTGAATACAGAATATATTTTTCAACGGAATATTTTTAATTCTGCTGTTCAGTGAAGATAGTCCAGCCAGTTGTTTAAAAGAAAATATTATTTCAGTATAATTGAATAAAAAAAAAGTATAATTGAATAAAAAAAATGGAACAATTTAACACAAAATAAAATTCGAGATTTATATATGTTTCATTACTTAGAACAAATAATAGAAAATAAAAGAAATTCCCCACACATTATTAAAAATAAATTAATATATATATATATATATATATATTAAATTACTGAGAAAATAAGGCTCTTTAATGTTTACAAACAAGCAATTAGAAAACTGAAAGAATAAGAACCAAACGCGGATATTAATACATCGATTTCGCAGAAAATAATTTTTTTACAAAATTAATAAGTGCACAGGGCGCATATTTTTCTTAGTGTATTTACTAAGATTTAAATTCTAATATATGTATATTATCTATACTTTCTTAAGTGTGCTATTATTTTGTCTTTATTTATCTACATATTTATATTACTGTATACAGAACTCAGTGAAGTCAATCTAAAATTTGTTTATATGTATATTTACATATAGTAACATTCATAAATTTAGAGAAGCATAATTACAACATCGAAAAAAATATAAAGATAGCACATACGTGCCAGCTTTTTATCTGGGAATGTAATATATATTTATATATGCATTCAGCAAAAAAGTTAAACATACTAATATTTTTTATTACAAACTTTTTATAAAAAATTTAGTTTTATTTTTACAAAAAATATGATTAAAATTGAATACCCAGGTAGAAGAGAAAAAGTCACAATAATGTTAAAATCCATCAAAATGATCGAAAAATAAGTTTTTGTAGTCATATTCTCGTCATTTTGACATCATTTTTATGTCATTTGACATTATTTTGACACTATCGTGATTTTCTGTTCTACTTGGGTAACGTATTTCACCGTACATAATATTAATAATATATAATAATAATTAGGATTCTTTTGATTTACGCAATATCCCATACAGCACGAATCTTTCAGTTATATTGCAGCAATGTTGCAAAAATATTGTATGTTGCTACAATATTTTTTCAACATTGCTGCAATATAACTGAAAGATTCGTGCTGTATGGGATAATACAATATATTAATATCCTATTTAATCGTTTCATACAAGATTGTGTACTATATATATATTTTTTTTCATTAATTAAGATTATACACTATTATTTGAATATTTTGTATAGTTGAAATTTTATTTTAAATGATTTCAAACAGGTTCTAGAATACATTGAATAGAAATATATTTCGTAAAATGTCATATATGTATATTATTATAGAAATATCATATATACATATAAAAACAAATCATATTTTGATAAATTATTGAGCAAAATTTTTTTCTTAGAATTAATAAAATTAAGTAGATAATTTTTTTAAACTCTTGTTTTGAAAAAATAATAATTAAAAATATCAGCACATTTAGATTTTTTTCTACAAAGTAATTGTAAATAATAATAGATATTATATAGATATTTATAAATATCTATAATATAAAAAGATTACTATCATGAAACAAAAAAATGTGATTCCCTAATATTATTCCTTATATTATATACATAGGATATACTTCATATGTATGTGTACTCTATCTTTATTATAATTATAATTTCCGCAAAAATGCGTATCATGTCGTGTCATCAATGAGTTGGCGTCTCTTTTATAATATCCTATTATTGATTTTGGAGTAACATCCGGCGTTTTGATAATGACCTATGTGTCCTACACGTGGATATCCTTCCGCTCTCCGCGCGTGGCGACACGATCGATGCAGGCGATGACCTGATTACGTTAACATCACTACACGTGCCTGCACCGAAATAATGCCAAAGTCTCGATTCTCCCCCGCGGCGCGGCTCGGCGCGTATATTTGAGATTGTTTTGACCTCGAGTCCTCTCTTCCACGTGCGAGGCGTGACGCGCAATCATATGATATGTGATAAATAAATATGATTATCCTTGACATGTTAATGCATGAAACTTGAGCAGGTAACGAGTCATCTACATCTCACACGACACGTGTACATTTAACTCTTAATTATTCACATTTTCTCACTAATTTTTATAGCCTTGGTACTGTCCAGTTATGTCCAGTTATATGATATATTCTTTCGTATTATTTTTTTTATGCAAAAAATATATTTTGAATCTTATCCTTATTGTACTTCAAAATATAAAATTAGAAAATAAAAAATTATATATTTTATTTACATACATTATATATACGTTATATTTATATAATATACACATTTTTTATTATTATATATATTAAATATATTTTAATATTATATAAATAATACTGGTCTCTTTTTTTTCATAATTTATTGATGTAAAATATTGAAAAATTAATTCGAAGAATATATCTCATGATTAGATAGACTATTTTGATACACATTGATATTAGACAAAAATTTTAATTTTATTTTTTATGCAATAAAATTTTCGTCACCAAAACGTTTGTTTTCAAAGTTTAGCTTTATTTTAAATCTTTTAATATATTATATTACAATTTATTATTATATTCTATTATATAAAATCATAATTTATTGAACCATATCTCTATCATAATAAAAATAATTTTTTTGTATATGTTTGTATTTATTGTAATAGATATACAGGGTGAGGAAAAAGTATGAAAATCCGGAAAAATTTCGAAAAATATAAATTTTACAGAAAAATGTTTTAGACAAAAATTGTATGGTTTCGAGAGGGACATCAGATGATATCATTGATTTGACCTTGAATAGTCGCTTGAAGGTCACATGAATGTCACCTTCACTTTCTTAATCACCCTATTTTTAATTGCATATTCTTGTAACTTACTTCGAGAACTTTCCAAAACACTATAATAAAACTTCTTTCGATTAAGAATTTTTTGAGATATTTTAAAGTTTGTCATGATACTTTTTAATATAAAATATGAAAAAAATGAATAGATTTTGCCTTAGATGGTTGGATCTTTCCTCAATCTTACCTTAGATTCTTTTTTTATAAAACTTATATTTTTCGAAATTTTTCAAGGTTTCTATATTTTTTCTTTACCCTATAATCACATTTACACAAGTAATTCCTTTTAACGATTCTTTTAGAAGAAAAAAACCGATTTGTTAAATATGATTTTTCACGTTTTGGCACATATTGATGATTATTGTATGGCAGTGAAACGTTAAAGTCATGTATTTTGCGTTTTCGCTGAGCGTGCTGAAAACCGCAACTGATGATGTGTGATGGAGCGCATGCGATAATTCTAACGTTGCGGGAAAAACTCGATTATAAAACGTTAAGGTTATAGAGCGATACACGCGCGACGAGGGCGGGCACGTGGAAGGCCAAGCCGTCTTACGTCATTCTATCCCGCTCTATTAGAGACGCGAATGCCTCCGCGTATATACATACATACATACACGCGCTGACCTGTATAGCTATAGGAACACGTGCGCTTCACATCGTTTTAATGCCGCGGGACATATGTTAATGAGGATTCGAAGATCTAAGTTGTATAGTTTCTTGCCAATTTTTTTACCGAACTAGGAAACTATATGAATGGTGAACTCATTGTCAATTGCAAAACCCAAGATGCGTTTGACAGAACGTAGCAATAAATATTTTATATTGTACCTATATGTACAATATAATTCAATATAATACAAGATAGATATGCGGAACACATTAAAAATACAGTGATATGAGGTAGAAGCAGAAAAATGCTTTATCTACCATTTATATCCATAATTCAAAGTGATAATAATTCAACTGCCTAATATTATCTATAATAGTGATCCGTAAAGTATTATACATAGTAGTCTTTTATTAATTTCTTTATCACGTGATTATAGTTGATCTTTTTTAATCTGTAACAGCGTATATCCTTCTATAATAATGTATGCCTCTTACATTCGATATTATTTTCTTGACTTTTATAACATCGTAGAATATAGTTTTAATATTTTCTTATAGCGTTGGAATCGATTTTTTCTCCAAAATATGTTAAAATATTCATAATATAATTAATCTTATATAAGCCGTAGAAAATAAAGATTTGTTGCGAAGTAAACATGTTGAAATAATATACTGATTAAGATAAATAACATATTCAGATAAACTCTAATAAAATTTTAACTGGAATTTAAACTACATATTTGCATATTAAAAAATCAAATAAATAAAAAAAAACAAATTATAATTTAGATCTTTATGGTATGAGACATTTTGCGCGTGTTACTGTTAAAAAAATATTTGTCAATGATTTATTTTGAATTATATTATAAAGTGGGAATCAAAACCACAATTAATAACGATAAATCTTACAATTTACTTGAAAAAACATGCTCTTGTGTATTGTATTTACTTTTAATTTACTTATCGTTTATTTTGCTATTTTATTTAAATTCTCTTCAGATTTTTTTATTTGTGAATCTTGTTAGAAATTAAATCTTGAGAATCTTTTAAGCTTTTTATTTAATATATACTTTTTTCTATTTTATATTTTTTAATTTAATCCTTGCGATTTAAATGTATAAACTAGAAAAGTAAAAAACAACCTTTTCGAAACAATTATAGATAATATAAAAACAAATATTTATGTCAATATGTCAATTATTTTGATTTTTATCTACTTGATATTGCTTCTTCAATTAATCAGCATCTGTTCAGGATAGATATTAACGACAATTATTTATTTTGTATTTTATTTTTCTCTCTCTCTTCCTCTCGATCGCCCTTGTTTCCTTCTTTCTTTTTTTCTTACATACACAAATACACATACATTTTGAAAGATATTAAAAATTCTTTTTTTTTACTATAATTGTGATATATAAATGTGTTTTTCATTACGTAAGATAAAAAATAAAATACAATATAAAAAATATTGTGAATATCTATCTTGTATCTCAGATGTTGCTAACTGAAAAAGTAACAAGTATAAGTATATAAACATTAAAATTATATATATATATATATATATATATATAATTTTAATAACTTAACATTTGTATTCTAATATATAATATAACATATTACACAACTGTTTTTGATAATAAATATAAAAAGTACAATACGTATGCACTAGAGATTTTATATATATTAAATATTATTTAATATAGATTTAATATATATTATTACTTTTATAATTATACATATACTCCTGATTTCAATAATTTTCCTCAGAGTGATGATCTTGAGTTATCTGAAAATTTTAAAATCGGGAGTGGCTTTCTATATCTGTGTTTAATTATTTGCTTTTATTTTTTTAATATATTGAAAACAAAAATGGATGGCCAAATTTTACTAATTACCTACTTTTATGTAATATGAATTAATTATTAAGTTTTAAGTTTGTTTAAATGCAAAATGTTTCGGACAAATAAAAGTTCGTAACAACTAAAATCAGTTAAATCAAACAATAATTATTAGAATTATTGAACTTATCAAGCGTTTCATAATCAATTAGAAAATTCGGATTTAATTCCATTTATATTTTCTAAGAACTAGATCTATTTAAATTTCCAAGAAATTTGTAAGAAAAATAATTAGAAAAGTAATAATAATAATGAATATTTTCTCTTAACTATTTTTTTATCTTTTTCGAAAATTTACTGAATCTTTAATTCCGTTCTTTTGCACAAAAGAACATTCATCGTACGTGCCGATTGCAAAGTTCAACGACACCAGCTTATATATTCTCTTAGTCAGCATATTAAACAAAGATGAATATATACGAATCTTTTTCTTTATTCTCTTATGCAACTCACTCTTTTTAGAATTCATTCTGTTTTATAAACTTGTAGCTAAGATTATATTTTACCATATATTTTATGGCAAATTTAATAAAATGCACAAATACAAATAAAAGCAAATATTTATCTTTCTAACTACTTATATTTATATAAGATTATTTTTAAATATTATATGATTTTTATTTTAATTAAAGTAAAATTATTTTTATATCTATCTTTTAAGTGATAAACTTTTATTATTTATTTATTTTTTTAATAAGTTGTTTTTTAAATTAAATAATAAAATTATTTCCAAATTGTATATTTACAAG
The DNA here is from genome assembly GCF_047496725.1 of Anoplolepis gracilipes. Taxonomy (NCBI): domain Eukaryota; kingdom Metazoa; phylum Arthropoda; class Insecta; order Hymenoptera; family Formicidae; genus Anoplolepis; species Anoplolepis gracilipes. The sequence continues at coordinate 7,146,767 of NC_132983.1, forward strand.
AATTGCATAATACGGAAAAGTCTTATTTTATATATTTCAATAAATTACATATTTCTAATAAAATAATTTTTATAATTTTGCATTTTTTGGCTTAAGAATTAAATATTTTTTAGTATTATTATATATAAGATATTCTGTAAAAAAAAGATGAATATTTTACATATTTTATTATGTATATGTACATATGATCTCACAATTATTAACTTTCTCATTAATGTCTGTAGAAAAAGTGTGTCGTTAAAATCGTATTGTAATATGTAATCTCGAGCACACTATGTGTATGTGTATGTATATACACACATATACATACAGTATACTTGATAAAAGTCTTCGAATACACTTTTCGAAAATTGTGTTATACCACTCTGTCTATTCTATAACTTTATAACGCATGCGTTAAATAATTCATAACGCATATTTAGCATTTTCGTATTTCATAAATTTATCTTAACGCATGACATTACGAAGTTAACGTTATACTTGCGTTATGAAATTTAGTACTAGAAATTTGTATTTTCTAAGATACCATAACGCATTTTTTAACACGTTTGCTTGCGTTATGTAAAATAACGCTAATGCGAGACATTGAGCCGTGTTATGGATTTAAAATTATCACGTTACATTAAGTGATCACAAAGGTAAGTCTTTTTCTAATTAAAAACATGTCATTTTATATAATTTAATTATTTATTATTATTTATAATAAAAGTATTATATTTTTATTTATTAATTTAATTATTTTATTTATATTTATTTTTTTCTAAAACATTTATTTTTATTACAGATATTTATAAAAGATCTAAAAAATAAGAATATAAGAGATAGATAAGATGCGCACTCTTATCGCGATAACCTTTTTGTAAATATTTGACATATGTCACTCTCACGATCACTAAACCATATAAACAAAGACAATTGTAAAACGTCATTATTTTTTCCTAGATTTTTGGTTATTTGCGTTATATTTCCGAAGATGTCCGAAGATGAAACAACTCATAACGCAATGTACAAACATAGCTTATAGAATACAATTTTTGGCTAAAGTGCGTTACGAGATAACGCATTTGTCGTTAGCAAATATATAACACAAAAAGTTATAGAATAGACCTGCCAGGAAGGAATAAATTTAATCGATATTACATTACATTATTTTTGCAGTGATGGAAAAATATGGTTCAGATCATAAATAGAAAAAAAGGAAACGTTCAAAGGAAAATACGTAAGTAGCGAAAGGACTGGAACTTTTTAGTCTTATCATTTCCAGTGCTTCGTTTAAAGTCTTTCTTTTCGCGTCAAATATTTTTAATACATTTTCTTCTTAGTATTTTCCAATATATGTATGTATATATACATGTAAAGAGTCTGTCCATAAATATTTGAGCAAATATTTTGCAACTGATTGAAATTATAAAAAAGTTTAAATAAGAGAATTTGCACGGTTTTGAATCTGCTATAAAGTGATGTAAAAACAATTTGTTGCTCATTATCTTTTTGAATTACGAAAGTCATCTTAATTTTTTTATATAAATCGATCCTTGTAATATTCTGCAAATTTTACTTATTCTAAAAAGTTATAGGGTTATAATAGCCAAAATTTGAAATTAATATGAAATCTGTCTAAATGTAAAATGTTTTGAATAAATAAAAGTTCATGACAATTAAAATTATTTGAGTTTAAATTGATTAAGAAATTGCAATGATGATGAACAATAATGATGAAAAAATTCGGATATATATTGTTACGTCCCTGTTGTATTGGCGTTCCCGTGCCGTAGCAATATATATATATTGTAAAAAATATATTTTATAAAATTTATATTTGTTTTTTTATTTCTGACCTTGCATGACCTTCAACAACCTTGTATCACATGCTGATTTGACAATCACACTTCTATAGAGAGAAAAAAAACACAGCTTTCCAACCAAAAAATATCACTTTTTTATTTCCAAATCTGTAAATTCGTAAATTTATCTCAAAATCGTTATAGAGAATTATCTCTTGTAGAAAATATTAAAATCTTTTTCAATTTTTCTAATTGCATTTTTTCGGAAACCTGTCAAAAGAACTGCTGATAGTATTAACAATGAACACTCGATGTATCACGAAACTCGATTTACGCTACGATTTCGTCACATATTTCAAATCTTTTCAAATATACTTATACAAAATCGACTTATAAAGTCACATAATTTTCGATAGTGACAAAATTAAAGAGCGCACGTATATATAGATATATCGAAAAAGAATTCAGAACATACAGTTAAAGGCAATTGTGCTGATATACCTACAAATAATGTAGCGTAAAAAGAACCGTCACTCAACCGTCGTCGTCCCTTTATCATTGATCTACACGTGTCGACGGTCGCAAATCAACTAACAGCACGTCGGGCAGTCGCCATATTACTAACAATCAGTTCATAATGTTGAGAATATATCACAGTCACGCACGCGCGTTATATCGGTGAAATACACGAGGCAAAACTCTCGAATTGACTCGGATGTGTTATATCACAATGACAAAAGGAACGACACGTGCGTCCCCACTTTACAGTCCGTGCGCTGGTGTATTGAGACATTTCGCGATAAAATGACTTAGCTAATGCCAGATGCGGAATGAGTTGCTTCAGTTGTGCGATTGCGTTGCTCTATATTTAAATTAACACATCAAATGTTCCCCATAAAAAAACTTCTCTATGAAGATATTATTTTTCAATCAATAAGACATTTTTCGTTCCTACAGTTTTGAAACTTAACAAGCCAGTATCTCTTAAACATTGAAATAATCTAGAATCTAGATTATCCTCTTTATTGCTTTACAGTAATCATAAGTCTCTATCAATGACCTTCGATCTTTAAAACAAAAAAAACATTATTTCGACATTATTCACTTCTGTAATTTAAGTAATTTATAGTTCTTAACTTAAGAAGTTAATAATTCGAAATAAATAAGGTTCCAATATTTACAAACACGTAACTATCAACTTGACAATGAGGACCATACGCGGATGTTAATGCGTAAATTTCTTTAGAAATTAATTCTTTCCGCGAAATTTGAATTGTGCACAGGGCACATATTTTACTTGGTGTATTTTACCAAGAAATAGATTCTCATTTTTTAGAATTCTATGATCCCTCTTTACCGCCCTAAAGAGATGTAGAGAAAAAAAGAAGTTAATATTTCTTGAATGAAGTGTTTGCAAGCATGTGAGTATCGTCATACAAATTTAACGGGACAAATATACATTCTGTATATGGAAATATCTAGAAAGTTATTGGGTCACCGAACTCCGTGCGGCGCGTTTTTCGCGTAAAACACTCTTTACTTATAAGTAATAATAATAATACTTCATTTCCCCAGCTTCTGCCAAGAAGGGACTTGGTTTTGGTGTTTACAAATTGTGTTATCTTCTCATCCATCCAAAACATGTTTATATATTTTTACACTAATTCTTACAGGTTATATCATATCTGGCTTATACAGGGTGAGTTTTTTATCTTGAGACATTTAAATATCTGAAGAAATACGTATTGTACGAAAAAATGTTTGAGACAAAAGTTATATGGTTTCGAGGGGGCCATAAGATGGTACCATTAGTTTGACCTTGAATAATCGTTTGAAGGTCATGTAAAGGTCGCCTTGAATTTTTTAAATGGGACACCCTATATGTTTTTGCATATTCTTGTAGATTACCTCAAGAGCTTTCCAAAACACTATGATAAAATATTTTTTCACTAATAACTTTTCGAGTTATAAGACTTAAAAGTTTCAGCATTTTGACATAAAATACAAAATATCTTTTAAAATATTTGTTTTTCATTGTTAAAAAAAAGTATGTAGTTGCATGTTGCAAATTTTTTTAAAGATAATGATGCAGTTTCCTTACACCAATTGATTTGTCTCATTATTCTATGCATAAAAGTATTAGGGTAAGATTATCGAAAAACAAATATTTTAAAAGATATTTTGTATTTTATGTCAAAATGCTGAAACTTCTAAGTCTTATAACTCGAAAAGTTATTAGTGAAAAAATACTTTATCATAGTGTTTTGGAAAGCTCTCGAGATAAGTTACAAGAATATGCAAAAATATATATATGGTGTCCCATTTAAAAAATTCAAGGCGACCTTTATATGACCTTCAAACGATTATTCAAGGTCAAACTAATGGTACCATCTTATGGCCCCCTCGAAACCATATAATTTTTGTCTCAAACATTTTTTCGTACGATACGTATTTCTTCAGATATTTAAATGTTTCAAGATAAAAAACTCACCCTTTATATCTAATAGTAATAATAATCAACATAAACATAAACTTACACATTCTTAAACCATTTAAAGTATTACATATAGTATTCTAATTCCTATATAATAATAATAATAATATTGCATATCTTTTTTTGATTCTCCTTTTCTTATCTTATTATTATCTTATCATAAACTTACACTTATTAATACTTAATAGTTAAAACTTTTTACTATACAGCCATTAAATCACAGTCAGTTATATTTCTTTTCCTCTATTCTTCTTCTCTTTTCTTTCATAACCTTTTTAATATCTTTCCCCAGGTAGCACATATTTTATGAACGTTTGTCTTATAAACGTTTTCTAAACGTATCCAATATTTTTTAACCAAGTCAAGCACCAATAAGAAACGTCTTAACAGAAACATTTTTAAAATCATGGTTTAAGAAACGTATTTTTTACGTTTCTATAAATACAACAAAAATTAATTTTTTAATTCAAAATTATATATGTATGTATATATTATACAATATAATTTTGAATTAAAAAATTGAATGTATTTTTACTTTTAGGTATTCGCACCTTTATAGTCCGATTTTATATTGAGGACCGTCTTAATTTGTGCATGATTACATATGATGTGACGATTAATTTTGAACTTAGACTGAAACAATTTATTAAATGTGTAATGATAATCAAAATAAAACATTTTTTTATGTATTATAATAATTATACTGAGTGTCCGGAAAATCGCCTATAGTACTTGGGGAAGTGATTCGGGACGTAAAAAGAAGGAAAAAAAAGCTATATAAACATAAGTCTATTAAAATACCAATGTCATTGGTATATTTCTCTTTTATTCTCTGAACATGAGATACAGTTAATTATTTCTTTTACAATAGTTTAACGAAAAAAATCAATTGAATGAGTAATCCTTTTAAATCTTGTTCTTAAAATTATGTTCATTTTGAACAATTTATCAGTCTCTAAAAAGAAAAAAATGCAAGAAATTGTTATTGATTACATGATACTTTTTTCAGTTTACAGGTCAATATTTAATATACTTTATAAAATAAAAATCATAATATTAATCATATAGAATTATAATAGTTATTTATAATTTTTAGGTTATACATGGTGTCTGGAAAATCACTTACAGTACGTCGGAAAATGATTCGGAACGTAAAAAAAAAGAAAAAAAACTATATAAACATAGGTCCGGAAATAAGTCGTTTCCGAGTTATAGCTATTTTTATGTTAAAAACATTGTAATTTATTTTTTATAATCATAATAATCATAATTTATTTAAAGATGCATTATTTAGAGATATAGTCCGCTTGGCAAAAATTAAAAATTTAAAAAAATTGAAAAAGAGGAATGCCATCTTGAGTAACGCCAAAATAGTACGAAATGAAGTTATTTATGTTAAAACACTATGAAATAAATTATGATTATTATGATTATGAAAAATAAATTAGTACGTTTTTAACATAAAAGTGGCTATAACTCGGAAACGACTTATTTCCGGACCTATGTTTACATAGTTTTTTTCTTTTTTTTATGTTCCAAATTATTGGAACGACGTACTCTAAGTGATTTTCCAGACACCGTGTATAACCTAAAAATTATAAATAACTATTATAATTCTATACAATTAATGTTATGATTTTTATTTCAAAAAATATGTTAGATAGGTAAATATTCACATAAGGTCAGCCCTTTCAGAAGTCAGTGACTTTGACATACAGAGTGTTAGAAAAGTCTGGAAATGTCTTGAAAACGAAACGTTTCTGAGAAAAATGTTTCTAACCAAAGTTGTACGGTTTTGAGCAGGCCATAAGATGGTACCATTGGTTTGACCTTGAATTTTTATTTGAAGGTCATGTGAAGGTGTGTGTGTGTGTGTGTGTGTGTGTGTGTGTGTGTTATGAAAATATTGAAAATATACATCATTAATAAAAATTAATATCAAGTGGTTCATTCAACAGAAAATCGTTATTGTATATAATATTAAAATAAAAAATAAAAAATAATGTTTTGCAACTTATTCCGAGACATTTTAACCAGATTAAACTTATTGTTCTTTAAAAAAGTTAATAATATTTACTGCAGTATGTAGTGAAATATTTATTACAATATTATGTATGAAATAGTGTCTAAAAATTACATATATTTTATAAAACTTTTTCTGTTTATAACTTTTTAACAAACAACGAGCGACAGCTAAAACCTTTTGAATGTTACTCAGAGTCATGACCTTCACAGTATATGTCAAGGTCATTAAGTTCTGAAAGAGGCTGATCTTATGTGAATATTTACCGTTAAATATTAACCTGTAAACTGAAAAAAGTATCATCTTAATCCATAACAATTTTTGGAATTTTTTCTTTTTAGAGATTGATAAATTGTTCAAAATGAATATAATTTTAAGAAAATTTAAAAAAATTACTCATTCAATTGATTTTTATCCTCAAACTATTGTAAAAGGGAAAATTAACTGTATCTCATGTTCAGAGAATAAAAGAGAAATATACAAATGACATTGGTATTTTAATAACTGTTAGTATACTTCTATCACTTTACATCCTTACAGAGTTAATTTAGAGATAATATTGATATTTAATAATTTAATTTATGTTTATATTATACTAATTTATATCTCAAAATCAATGAAAAAAGCTTCCGGAGAGATACCTCGTACTGGGACAGAGTTGACGTTTCGCAAACATTACAATTTGCATCTTCAAAACTAGGAGTTTCGATATTGAGCTCTCTTGGATTGTAGTTGTTCTTATATACCTCTTCTTCTCCTGAGAGAGGGGGGGGGAGGGATATTAGCCAATCAGAGTGCTTTAATTGATCAGCTTAATTATAATAATGAGTTATAATAAAGATTAATTAAAATAAAAAAACTAGAACGGTAGTGCCACATAGGACTTATCTAATAAATTTTGTTACAGTTGAGGTTCTTAGTGTGTTTCAAAATTTCTAGACTTCCACGATCTTTCCTAGTAAAATGGCCTTGTGAGAGGACCAACATAGTGGCTTTGTCATAGTATTACATAGAGTATTGCATAGAGTATTCATCCATTGTTCGACCAAAGCTGATTAGAAGAAGTGGCCGTATTTAACACACTGTTAGTGTTCCTCAATGCGTGTATTGATCTTTCTCTTATTGTTAGAGTCTTCTATGTACACTTTCCCGCAAGAGCAAAGGATTTTATACACACCTGGTGTTTCCAGACGTAGTCTCTGATCCTTGGGATTAGGAAGTAACTGAGCAATCTTTTTTGGGGGGTTTGAAAATCACTTTAATATTGTGTTTATCCAGAATTTTGCTAATGCATTTCGTCGTACATCGAATATAGGGAAGGATCGCCTAGATTTTACCTTCTTTTTCTTTTTCTTCTTCATTCGGTGTCTCAGTGTTACTGGGACTGGAAATTCTTCAGCGTTTGGTTTGTTCGATTAATATCTGTTAAGGATTTATATGAAAATAATTCAAGTTGTTTTTTATAGTCTTTCTAACACTGTTTTATTCGTACGGTGGAGATATATATACACGTGCTGTCGATAAAACTGCGATCCTTCGAGTGAGAGCGATTACTCCGCGGAAGGTCGCGAGATATAATACAGGGTCTGTCCCAAAAGTAATGAAAATGATTTTTTCTTAACCGCCTCTCAGGCGCGTTGGGAGACGAATTGCTCAGCCTAGAAGTGTGATGGGGGATGTCAGGTATACAGCCAGACCGCCGCCTGTCGCCTCTGAACCTTCGCAGAGTGTGGATGGCCCGTTAAGTAAGGTGCGGTTTCAGTTACGCGTCACGCGACAAAATGTAGCGTAGTCGTGAACAACGTTATGCGATAAAGTTTTGTATTCGACCGGTTAAGAAAAAGGGTCATGCGCGTCCCCAGAGATCAAGAACGCCTGGATTCTTCACCACGACAATACGTCGAGCCACACTGCGTTGGCGGTAAGAGAATTTTTGGCTACAAAAAACATTCCAGCGTTTCCCCAACCACCGTACAGCCCATATCTGGCCCCGTGCGACTTCTTTTTGTTCCCTCGCATCAAGTCTGACCTGAAAGGAACCCATTTTGGGACCATCGCAAACGTCCAAGCAGCTGTGACGAGGACACTGAACAGTGTCTCCGTTGAAAACTTCCAGAGCTGTTACGGAGAGTGGCAGAAACGTTGGACTCGGTGTATAGACTCGCAAGGGGACTACTTTGAAAAGTTCTAAGTGTATTTGAACCTAATTTCAATAAAAAAATTTTTCCAGAATCATTCTCATTACTTTTGGAACAGACCCTGTATTTGCGCATGAGCAATAATCGATCCTTGATCGGGTTGTTTTTGTATCTTTAAAATACTTTTCGCTGCCTGAGCAATCCCTCTCCCTCTCTCTCTCTCTCTCTCTCTCTCTCTCTCTCTCTCTCTCTCTCTCTCTCTCTCTCTCTCTTTCTCTCTCTCATACGATGAACGGTACAGACATACATATGAAGCACAAGTAAACCATTATTTAACATATCTCCCGTTTATGTGCTTTTGACGCTTATACATAATTTTGATGTGTGTTTGATTTTAATGTGTGAAAACGATTTTTTGGCAGAGGTTTGGTAAACAAGTTTGCCAGTTGATTTTCTGAACACACATATTTTACATCCATATCATTATTCTCTACTTTTCCTCTTATAAAATAAAACTTAATATCTATGCGTTTTGTTCGTTTATGAAATTCAAGGTTTCTGATAAGCTTCAATGTACTTTGGTTATTGTTGGAAATACGAAACTTGCACAATAAATTGCATGCTATTTCGCAAAAATCCATTTCTTTTAAATTAAATTTGTTGTTGTACGATTTTAATTGCTTGAGTGTCCTTCAAGCCAGCAAGAAAGTTCTCGATCACGAAAACCAAATAAATCTCAAACAAGTTTCAAAATCAAAGAAACAAACAACTTTTTCTGGCGCCGACGACATTCTAACAATTATTGTAAACATAAACAATTACTGCCGGTACGTAACCGCTTCAATTTTTATCGAGCATGCGCGACTTCGTAATGTGATCGGCGAACAGCCACTGGCAAACGCTGAGGCGGCTTTCGCGCAGGGCAAATTTGCGTAGCACGCGTCACAACCTTTCGGCAGCCAATAAAAATCGACACTCTGGCATTGTCTCAACACTTTTAAAATAATTGGCCAGCACACCAAGTGTTGAATCTATAAAGCGGCACCGACTAAAGATTCGGGAGCTTTTTACTAAACCGCTTTGCCCACATCTCTTGCAACACCGCTGATCTGTTTAAAGTGCTCGCACTATCGCTGCGTTAAACGCACTGCTTTGCGATTAATCGCTGTTTTACGCATTACTACCATTATCGCGTTCGACGCGCTGCACTCTCGCGATTACTCTCTTGTAAAACTTGTACATAATTTGTTGATTTGTTAGTGAATTGTTGAGTGTTATAAAACTTAATAAAAAGATACAAAAAAAGGACAATCTTGTGCTGTAATATCGTATTGTTGACTCTCGCCCATTGCCACGATTCTCGTGAATAGTTATTGACATAAAGTACCGTCGGAGAGGAAATATCACAATCTAAGTCTTTTAATACTTGGCGAAGCCATACTACTTCTTTTGCTGCAATTGGTGCTGCTACGTACTCCGATTCTATGGTACTAAGTGTGACTAGTTTTTGTCTCTGTGAGGCCCATGTGACTGGCATATCTCCAATCGTGAAAACGTAGTCAGTTGTTGACCTGCGCGTATCTATATCCCCAGCAAAATCAGCATCTGAATAGCCGATTAGTATTTCTTTGCTGCCCTGATTTTCATAGTCGAGACCATAGTCTTTGGTTCCTAATAAATATTTAAAAATTCTCTTCACTGCTAATCAGTGAGAACGCTTTTTATTTGTATATTGACTAACTACATTGACCGCGTAAGCGATATCCGGGCGTGTCATTAATGCGAGAAACATTAGTGAGCTTATAGCTTCTCTGAAAGGAACGTTGATTGGCTCGTGATCGATTGTTTTTAGTTTGCTCAGAGTCGTGTGAGGATCTGTGGGCACACATACTGGCTTTGCATTTGTCATTCTAAATTTTCTCAGTATCTGTAGTGTGTACGCGTTCTGATGAATAAATAATGTTTTATTAATTCTGTCGCGTTCGATTTGCATGCCCACAAATAAACCGACCTCATTGATGGTTAGATCAAAAACTTTTTTTAAATTATCTAAAACTATTTCTATTGATAAGATTATCGAAAGAGCTCCGAATTAATAAATATAAATAAGTAAGTAAGAAAGAGGCAATAGGAGCGAGGAGATGTGAATACAAAATTATAAGTTTTTTATATAGGTGATGTGTCGCAAGTATATTGACATTAAGTACATTAGTAACATTCTATAGAATGACGGAAATTATAATAAAAATTTGAACGTTTCGATTCATGTTTTGAATCCTCTTCAGCATAATATATAAATTAAATAAATGAATTATAAATAGATAAAAACGAAATTAGTGAGAAAACATCGCATAATAAAGGCGTAAGACATGTGTGAACTAAAAATCGTGATCGTATTCGTATGATTAAATGGATCAATGCCTTAGAACCGCTGTACATATTTATCGCATGTTAGTTGTATAAATTACATATATATAAAACGATCCAACTTGTTCGGCTCTTTTATTGTACGGCTTGCATAATAATCCCGCGAGGCAATTCTCCGAGGTTTCCAGACCGAGGGAGGTATGCAGTTAGATTGAGGGGTTAAGTCTGTATTAGTAAAATGAGTATAATAAATACCTGTTTGTAATAAAGTAATTTACCGCTAGTTTGTGTATAATGGTGGTAACTCAGAAAAAGCTTACAGGATATGCATTCCGTTTGTGTGTTGTTGAATCTATGGTATATATATCGCGCAACTGATGTTTAACGTGTGGTTATGCCGATGGTACAGATGGTAATGAGCTCAAGGGCGAAAAATACATTTAAGATGGAAAGAGTTAGATAGGTGACATTAGATCTTAGGCAGTTTGTTTATTATATCATCGTAAATAGTTGGCAAACATTCTATATCTGTTTGTAGATTTATGCTATTTATTTGTCGTTTAATGTATAACATTTCAGATATCAGTCTTTTTGTGTAATAGGGCTCATTGTCTAGTATTTGTGCATTGTCCCAGTCAAAGTCATAATTGTATGTTAGGCGGTGGTCAGTGATCACTGATTTGTTGTTATTGGGCTTCATTATGTTGGTCTTATGTTCTTTTATTCTAGTATTCTTATCTTAGCTTTCTGCCCGTTTGACCAACATAAGAAGCGTCGCAATTTAGACAATTAATTTTGTATACCACGTTTGTTTTTATGGGAATAGGGATAGGATCTTTGTGTGTCTTAATAAATTTGTTGTTTTTGTTTATAATGTAGTAGACTAATCTGATGTCGACATCTTTTAGAGCATTCTTTATTTTATCAGTTACTGTATGCAAATATGGAATTGTGAAATATGAGTTATTATTGGGTGTTTGTAATTTTCTGTCGGATGGTCTATTGTTAATTAAAAACTTTATACGGTTGTTAATTGTTTTGAATATAAAATCGGTTGGATAGGAGTTGTCCAGTAAAATCTTTATTATAAATTGGATATTCTTTTCATGGAACATGGGATGTGATAATAAGAACACTCTATCAATTAAGCCTATTACAGTACCTCTTTTTTGGTTGTTAGGATGTTGGGAATGGAAATTGAGATATCTACCCGAGAATGTGTTCTTATGGTACCAGTCAAATATTAAATGGTTATTAATTAAAATGAGTGTTAGGTCTAAAAAATTAATCTTGTGGTCATTTTTTTCCACAGTGAACTGTACTCTGTTATGGAAAGAATTAAAAATTGTCAATGTCTCGTCAATAAATTTTGGAGGTACCGATATTAATATGTCGTCCACGTATCTGAAGTAAATGGGAGGGGTAAATTTCAATAACGTCAATGCTTTCTCCTCTATGTCTTGTAGGACTATGTCGGCGATGATCGGAGAGAGTGGGGAGCCCATTGGTGTGCCAAAAGTTTGTTGATAAAATTTGTTATTGAAGACAAAGTATGTAGAGTTTAAGACTAGGTTTATTGCTGTTAAAAATTCTGGTTCTGGGATGTTGCAATTATTTGTGATATATTGCCATCTCTTTGATATGCTTTCTACTGCTAAATTGATCGGGATGTTAGTGAACAGTGAGATTACATCTAGCGAAAACAACTCATAATCATTATCAATATGTAAATTAGATAATTTGTTGACTAGATCGAAACTATTTGAAATGTGACTATTCGGTTTCGGGAAGCTGTCGTACATGATTTTATGTAACCAACTGGCTAAGTTGTATAATGGGCTATTGATAGATGATACAATCAACCTATAAGGGATGTTAATCTTATGGATTTTTGGTAACCCATATGCTCGCGGTAAATTACCTTCACTAAAGGACATTTTACGATATTCAATGGTCGAGATGTATTCTTGTTTTTTCCACCGTTTCAATATGTCATTGAGACTTGAGATTAGTGTATTAATAGGGTTTTTATTTTATAAAATATAAGTCTCTTTATCTGACAATAAATTTTCCATTATTTGGGTGTATTTGTCTTTGTCCAACAGTAACATTACCTTTATCCGCTCTGGTAAGGATAAGGTTCGAGTTTTCTTTTAAAAAGTTGTTAGTAATTGATTGTAAGTTGATTAGTTTTTTAGTGGTTTCATTTTGTGGAAAAGATGATGTAGAAAGTGATTTAATGATGGTTTGTGTTCGACTTCTCAACAATGTCCTTTTTTCGGTAGGAACTTTTTTTAGACTGTTTTCGAAATTTTTGATAAAATCGGTAGCTATCTTAGATCTAGAGGTGGAAGGTACGCTGAAATTATCGCCTAATTGTAGAAAGCCTTGTATCTCTTTAGGAAAGTGTAGAGGATAAATTTATAAACCAATTGTCTTTGAGGTCAAATATGTTGTTCTGATGTAGATTGTCAAATTTTGATACGATTTCAATTTTTATGTCGATTTTATCGTCAAAAAATGGAAGTTTTTTTAAAGAGTAAAAAGCATTGACGGATTAGTCATGGGTTGATTTGTGTTGGTGTGTTGACATATTATGTAGATAAAAATATCGAATAGGTTCGGTAGTTAATTTTTGTTCTTTTTGTTGTTCTTTTGTTGTTTGTTTATTAGATGGTCGAATTTTTTCTTAAGTCTGGATCGTTCTCTAATGAAATATGAGTATAGAGGTCGACTTTGAGATGTAAAAAATAAGTTATAGACTGATATCGGTGTGTGTAATTGGATTAAGTGTGTAATCTCAAACATTTTCCTGTGTGCCAGCCTAACAAAATCGTATAAATCTTTGATTTCTAAGCGTATCACCTTCATGAGGAAATTCTTTCTAAAATGTGTAAAGATATTATGGGATTTGCGGTTAAGAAAAGTTATGTTGTTGTTTTTTATTAAATTATGGCAATGCGGCGGAAGTATGTTATAATTCATGCATTTGTGTAGAAAATTGATTTTTAGTTTGTTAAGAATAATCTGCTTACGGAGTTTTATCCACGACTTTAAATAATCTACCGCTATGGGTCCATATAAAAAGTTGACTGTCAAAGTATGAAGAGTGAGAGGTACGCATTTTTTCGCCGGCGTTAAAATAATAAGATTATCGAAAGAGCTCCGAATTAATAAATATAAATAAGTAAGTAAGAAAGAGGCAATAGGAACGAGGAGATGTGAATACAGTTGGTTACATAAAATCATGTACGACAGCTTCCCGAAACCGAATAGTCACATTTCAAATAGTTTCGATCTAGTCAACAAATTATCTAATTTACATATTGATAATGATTATGAGTTGTTTTCGCTAGATGTAATCTCACTGTTCACTAACATCCCGATCAATTTAGCAGTAGAAAGCATATCAAAGAGATGGCAATATATCACAAATAATTGCAACATCCCAGAACCAGAATTTTTAACAGCAATAAACCTAGTCTTAAACTCTACATACTTTGTCTTCAATAACAAATTTTATCAACAAACTTTTGGCACACCAATGGGCTCCCCACTCTCTCCGATCATCGCCGACATAGTCCTACAAGACATAGAGGAGAAAGCATTGACGTTATTGAAATTTACCCCTCCCATTTACTTCAGATACGTGGACGACATATTAATATCGGTACCTCCAAAATTTATTGACGAGACATTGACAATTTTTAATTCTTTCCATAACAGAGTACAGTTCACTGTGGAAAAAAATGACCACAAGATTAACTTTTTAGACCTAACACTCATTTTAATTAATAACCATTTAATATTTGACTGGTACCATAAGAACACATTCTCGGGTAGATATCTCAATTTCCATTCCCAACATCCTAACAACCAAAAAAGAGGCACTGTAATAGGCTTAATTGATAGAGTGTTCTTATTATCACATCCCATGTTCCATGAAAAGAATATCCAATTTATAATAAAGATTTTACTGGACAACTCCTATCCAACCGATTTTATATTCAAAACAATTAACAACCGTATAAAGTTTTTAATTAACAATAGACCATCCGACAGAAAATTACAAACACCCAATAATAACTCATATTTCACAATTCCATATTTGCATACAGTAACTGATAAAATAAAGAATGCTCTAAAAGATGTCGACATCAGATTAGTCTACTACATTATAAACAAAAACAACAAATTTATTAAGACACACAAAGATCCTATCCCTATTCCCATAAAAACAAACGTGGTATACAAAATTAATTGTCTAAATTGCGACGCTTCTTATGTTGGTCAAACGGGCAGAAAGCTAAGATAAGAATACTAGAATAAAAGAACATAAGACCAACATAATGAAGCCCAATAACAACAAATCAGTGATCACTGACCACCGCCTAACATACAATTATGACTTTGACTGGGACAATGCACAAATACTAGACAATGAGCCCTATTACACAAAAAGACTGATATCTGAAATGTTATACATTAAACGACAAATAAATAGCATAAATCTACAAACAGATATAGAATGTTTGCCAACTATTTACGATGATATAATAAACAAACTGCCTAAGATCTAATGTCACCTATCTAACTCTTTCCATCTTAAATGTATTTTTCGCCCTTGAGCTCATTACCATCTGTACCATCGGCATAACCACACGTTAAACATCAGTTGCGCGATATATATACCATAGATTCAACAACACACAAACGGAATGCATATCCTGTAAGCTTTTTCTGAGTTACCACCATTATACACAAACTAGCGGTAAATTACTTTATTACAAACAGGTATTTATTATACTCATTTTACTAATACAGACTTTAACCCCTCAATCTAACTGCATACCTCCCTCGGTCTGGAAACCTCGGAGAATTGCCTCGCGGGATTATTATGCAAGCCGTACAATAAAAGAGCCGAACAAGTTGGATCGTTTTATATATATGTAATTTATACAACTAACATGCGATAAATATGTACAGCGGTTCTAAGGCATTGATCCATTTAATCATACGAATACGATCACGATTTTTAGTTCACACATGTCTTACGCCTTTATTATGCGATGTTTTCTCACTAATTTCGTTTTTATCTATTTATAATTCATTTATTTAATTTATATATTATGCTGAAGAGGATTCAAAACATGAATCGAAACGTTCAAATTTTTATTATAATTTCCGTCATTCTATAGAATGTTACTAATGTACTTAATGTCAATATACTTGCGACACATCACCTATATAAAAAACTTATAATTTTGTATTCACATCTCCTCGCTCCTATTGCCTCTTTCTTACTTACTTATTTCTATTAACTTTTTTGAATTACTTATTAAGTCATCATCCACAAATAATGTAAGATATACGTAGCTCTTTTCTATGACGGCTCTGTATACGCAATTGTCTGCATTGCTTTTGTTAAACTTGAAGTCTTTTAAAAATGTGTGAAATTTACGATTTCAACAACGCGGAGTTTGCTTGAGACCATACAATGCCTTTTGTAACTTGCATACTTTTCCTTTGCTTATCTTTGATTATTTTAGTCCTTTGGGTATCTCCATGTAGATGTCCCCCTCAATTTCGCCGTATAGAAACATTGTCCTGACGTCGAACTGGGATATCTCTATGTCTTTGTGTGCTGCCAGGGCCAGCAACACCCGTAATGAGCAGTAGCGTGCTACCGGTGCAAAAGTTTCTTCATAGTCCATGCCGTATTGCTGCTGGAAACTACGAGCACAGAGTCTTGCTTTGTCTTGTCCTTTGCTGCTTTTCCACTGGATTCCTGGATTATTTTGAACATCCATTTTAAGTCGATGACTTTCTGTTCTTTTGATCTCAAAACAAGTATCCAGGTTTCTTTTGTGAGCCTTTAATTCGTCGTTGATGGCCTATTTCCACTCTATAGCATCTTGTCCGGTGATTGCATCCCGGAACGTTTCTGATATCACATGTTGTGCAAAATTGGATTCATACCTTAGTAGTTTACGAATTTCTTTCCTATTGCGCAAGTTTCTGACTGGAGTTGAATGCACAGCTTCTACTATTGTATCATCATCCTCTGTTCCTGTTATTGTTTCGTAGCTGGAGTTTTCTTCTTGGTCTTCTGGTTCATTTTCACTTCTTCACCTTCGGTTTCTTCTTCTGTACTTCCGGGCTAGTACTCAGTTGGGTAGCCTTTTCTTTCTTGCTGTCCTCGTTAAAGGTAACATCTCTTGAAATTGTGATCTTATTCGTTTGTGGGTCCCATAGTCGATAATTCGTAGATTCTGCTTGGTAGCCCACTAATGTCAGCTTCTTCAACTTTCTGTTCATTTTCTGTCTAAATTGTTTGTTTATGTGTACATAGGCATCTGAGCCAAAGATTCTTATATGATGTAACTCAGGTTTCTTCTTGTGCCACGCTTCAAATGGAATACTTTACTTTCCTTCCTTTATAGTTGAGTAATTTAGGATATATGTCGCAGTGTTGATTGCTTCTGCCCATGACTTTATTAGCAGCCCTTTCGCTTGCAACATTATCCGAGGACTTTCTACTATCGTTCGATTTTCTCCCTCTGCTTTGCCGTTCTGTTCAGGTGTGTACAGTGCTGTATTCTCCATGACGATTCCACATTTCTTTAAATAGTTTTCCACTTAATGGTTTGCATACTGTTTTCCGTTGTCTGCTTATAGAACCTTTATACCATTTCCGAATTTGTTCTTTATTCTATAGTTAAATTCTTTCAATTTTTCTAGAACATCTGATTTGTGTTTGATGAAATATACTGTTCTCTAATCTGTGGCTTCATCCAAGAACAGTAAGTAATATCTAGCTCCTCTGATGGACATCTCGGAAAAAGGTCCACACACGTCTGTATGTATAAATTCCTCCGGTTTTGAATGATTTTCTTGGGAATTTCTTTTATTGAACTTCAGTCTGTGGGCTTTACTATAATGACACGATTTACAGAAGAACTCTTTGTCACTTGTCACTTTGATTTCTTGTACTGCTGCACTCGATAGCACTCCCTTCAACGACTTTGTATTTATATGTCCCAGTCTCTCATGCCACATCTTAAGTGTAGTAGTCGAGAGATTTGCTTCTTTGCAAGAATTAATGCCGCTGGGTATCACTTTAAATAGTAGTCTATATATGTCATTTTCTTATAGTCAACTACTTGCACTCGATTGTCTTTCTTGAGCACCATTATCTGTTCCTTGAAAGTCACTAGTGTTGGAAGTAGCACTTATTATAGTTTGAATTCATATTGTTTTGCGGGTACTTAAGAGGATACCGAAGCGTTAGCCGAACTCATACGCGGTTTTGAGCGCCGCCTTAAAAGAACTAAAAAAGTATTACTGACGCAGTCGGCATGAGAGCAAGCGAGACAGCAATAGGAGCGAGCGAGATAGTAAAAGGAGCGAGCGAAAGGAGAATAGCAGCGTGCAAGGAAAGGCTCGAGCCTTGAGTTTTCTCTACCAGCTGCTATGCTTCTCTCGCTCGCTCCTATTACTGTCTCGCTCGCTCTTATTACTGTCTCGTTTGCTCTTATTACTGTCTCCTTCGTTCCTATTACTGTCTCGCTCGCTTCTATTATCGTCTCTTTCGCTCGCTCACGAAAAGCTATTTGTTGTGTGGCAATAGTACACATTGATGCGTAATCTTTGTACATGTGTCGTTCAAATTGTTATAAAGAAACGACTTTTTTTCTCGACCAAAATTTCGTCCCAAGGCTGAACATAATGTTGATGTAGAGGACTAATAGGCATATACAAAATATATGTAAACAAATTAAATTTGAGAAATATGTGTAAATAATATAAACATCTAATATCATATACTTATTTTTATATCTATATAATAAATAGAAATAAATTGTTAAGCTTTTTCTTTTATAAATGTATAGTATTATATATATATATATATATATATATTTGTGAAATAAATATTTTATCATACTTGATATCTTTTAGACACTTTACACACGTCTACTTCATCTCGTACGTGGCTTCATTATATCATGGCTTTGCATATGCAAAATATGCAATAAGTAGGAACTAAATATGTTACAATATTTTTTGAGAAATATGTATATATAACACTATATATTTAATGTCATACACTTTTCTTATTTTTATCTGTATGTAATATAAATGAAAATAAATTGTCTATTAGAAATACAATTAGATATTGAATATAAAATTATGCTTTTTTTTGTATTTTATATCATAATGAATTATATCATAATGAAATTTTAAGGCTCCTGAGTACTCGCCGCGGAACTTCAATGTCGACGGTGGCGACATATAGTTCTGTCTCTTTCTCTCTTTTGGGAAATATGTTAAAAGCGAGAAATGACAGCCCAATTTATGTTGCGACCTACGTCGTAATTATTTGCTTTTTGCTAGTGTTGTGATGTGCAACGTATTTATGAAACTTGTGAAAATGGACGACTGCCAAGCTGTGTAAGGAATAAACTGTGTAAAGTAATATTTTCCTCTTCTTTCGACAGCTGTCAAATCGCGTGTTTTTCCGCATTTCAAGGGTTCATTTCGGATTCAATTTACAGTTATTTATCAATTGTCAGGAGAAAGGATTATCAGCCATCCATTTTTACAAATGTTCTGAAGAGATTGGTAGTATTATTTCGTTGAAATATGTTTTTATTTACATGTCAGTCGCATAAATTAGGGTGTCATTTCTCGCTATTTCTCGCTTATGACGTCACGATTTCAATATGGCCGCGGCGACTACTCAGGAGCCTTAAAACGTATTTTTATAATAGCATTCAATATACATATTATATAAATACATATATTTATTATTATTGTAAATACACGTATTCATAACTTTTTTCACACACATTATGATATAAAATACAAAATAAAGATAATTATATACTCAATACCTAATATGTATTATAAATAATAAACAATTTATTTGCACTTATTACATACAGATAAAAATAAGAAAAGTATATGATATTAGATATACATAATGTTATATATATTTCTCAAATTAAATATTGTAGCATATTTAGTTTCGTACTATTTATTGCATGTTTGGCATATGCAAAATCATGATATAATAAAGCTATGTACAAGATGAAGTAGACGTGTGCAAAGTATCTAAGAGATATCAAATGTGATAAAATATTATTTCACAAATATATATAATACTATACATTTATAAAATTAAAGAAAAAGTTTAACAATTTATTTGTTATATAAAAATAAAAATAAATATATAACATTAGATTTACAATGTTATATACATATAATTCTTAAATAATTACATATTTTGTTTATATTTATTGCACACATTTTGCATGACGATCCCTCCCGCACATGGCTTTGCATGGCAATAATTTTGGTCGAGTAAAGAAATGCAACAGAATATGAATATATCATTTGACATATATACATATGGAACGTCAATGTGTAATTAACAAAAAGAAACATATAATGCCAGTATACGTTAGATCGCCCCTGGCTTTATATATAACATATATAATATAAAATATATTTATAGAATAATTTATATTAGAGTTCCTATACTTATAGAAACTCTATTTTATATATAGAATGGGCCCCATCTATCGCCCATTCTCGTAAGACGCAATCATTATATTTTCGTCTTTTCGATTTATTAAAATATTTTACATATAGACCGAACCCCTCCATCGCCCATTCTCGTGAGAACGCAACCATAATGTATGTATTATTTTCGTCTCTCCGAGTACAAAGAAATCAATAGTATTGAAGCGTCTTTTTTCAATGATTCATTGGATTACCATTTTGGAAAAGGCGACAGTTCATTTTCTGCTATAATATTAAGAAAATGTTGCCTCATATATTCCACACGATTAGAATATTTCTCGTTACAAGGATTTCCTCCTAATGCTACAGTTGTGGCGAAAGCATAAATTCCACACATGTGCCATCAGGTTGTACTTGAATCTTTGCAAATATTATATCATTTGCACTTATTTGTGGATAACGACGATGAATGTAATTTTTTTCTTTGTCGTTTACTTATTTTTTACAAATTATATTTACAATTGTTGTAATTTTTTTTGTAACTTGTAAAAAAAAATAAACAAGTTTTACAAACAAGTGTTGTAATAAAATGTAAAAAATTACATTTACAACAAAGATAGTAGAATCAACTATAATGGCGTTTTCTGCCAACCAAGGCAAGACTGTTAGCGTGTCCAACCATATGATCATATGACCATATGAATATAGAAATGTTCAAATAATAATAACTTTGCGAAAAAAAATCGTAGAGACCTCGGCGACCTCGCGCTGTTTTTGTCTCGGAAAGCCTTTTCGAACGAGCCCTCACTCAACCCCACATGCCATTTAAGTTTTTATTGCTCCCCTCTTCCCCCGCCATATTGGATCCGCCATTTTGAATTTCAAAACGGGCCACATGACTTTCAAAAGTACTAGTAAAGATTAATTTTTTGAGCTATCGAACGTCTTTGTAGATCGCTTCAAATTTTGGGCAGACAAGTGATCCGGTTGGCGCGATTCGTCCCATATATTATTTTATTTGTTGCATATTAAAATTATATATTTCAATTTAATTTTATTGAGTTGATTTTATTAAAAATATTAAGTATATTCTATATTTATATTTGAAACTTTGTTCTTCCAGCATCTCCGAAAAGCCATTCAATTTTGGCGCCCATAAGCAGCCATTTTGAGTGTCCACTTTTATGCTGGTATACATATATAGGCATTTCCGTCCGTTTAGCTCCAGCTATATGTTCCCTCCAAGGTTTGTAGATAAACGACGGGAGGGAAAGGAAGGTCTTCGCATTCATATTTACACATTTGGCTCCAACATGGCGGCCGCTATTTTCCAGATATTTTACCTAAGTTTTTTTGTCAGAGCTGTCAATGTATCAATATATAAAAGAGGTTAAGGGTAGATAAGAATGCTTTAAAAAATTAATATAATCCATACAGCACGAATCTTTCAGTTACGCTACAGCTATATTTCAACAATATTACAATATTGCTGCAATATAGCTACAGTGTAACTGAAAGATTCGTGCTGTATGGGAATTGAAATTACAACAAGAAGTGGTAAAATAAAAGAAAAGAAAGTGTTTTGAAAATAAAATAATCCAAATTTGTTTACGTTTTTCGTCAGCAGGAAATCTAAAAAGGCGAAATCCTTATTCTGCACGATTGCAACAATTATGCTCATACTTTCGTCCGAGTATGGTGAATAATTGTAGTCGTGATTCATGCACGCTAATCAACAAGTTTTTTATGCTCCCACCCAAAAGGGAAAAACACTGTAGGTAAGGTAGGTACGACGCGCACCCTCCCGTGGCGTCCACGTCAACTCTGGATCATTGTGTTTCTTGTTCGTGCTTCGACAAGTTGTGCATTTTTTTCGTCCTGTTTTTTTAGGATGCCGAAACGGTCACATAAGCGGTCTAGAGATTGCTCCCGCGAGTGCTCTCAAGAAAAATCATCTAACAGAAGCGTAAAAAGGCAGAAGAGCTCAAAACGAGACGGTCGATCGCGAAGCGTCTCGGAAGGCCGCCATGACAACTTAGGTTATGTAGCCCGCCTCGAGAACAAATTCGATGTTCTCATCAATCTTCTTTCTGCAAATATGAAAGATCGTTGCTCAGAGTCGACGCAACAGACGTCAGACCATGCTAACGTACAAATTATTGAGGCAGGGTCCATTCTGGCTGAGGAAATTTCTGTTGTCGAGAGTCAAAAAGGTACGTCTTTTTTTCAGAACAACATAGACATAAAACCTGCTTTGCAAAGTAAGGTCTCGTCCACAATCGATATGCGTCAGAGAACGGTTTGCGTGACGACCGTCCCTTCTGTTCTAGAAGGCGAGACGCCTCCAACTTCGACGGTCGTCGAGAACGCCCGCTCTTTGTCCTTCGACACGGAAACTCACATTGTTGAAGATCTGCAAACTGATGCGGATTTCACGATCCCTGATTTTAAGAAAGATTTGCTGGGCGACAATGACCTATCAGAACTGTCGGGCCCACCTATTCACGAGCTCTAGGTAGAGAAATTGTCATCCATTTTCTCAAATGGTTCCACTAAGGAAGCGAGGGAATTGTTAGTCAAAAAATACCCCGTTCCGACTAATCTTCCTCTATGCAAGGCCCCGTTACTTAATCAGGAGATTCGTCAAGCGATACCGTTAACTGCAGCTAAGAGGGATGACTACCAGTTTGCAACGCAGAAGCTTTCAGGAGCCACAATTACTGCTCAAACACTTTTGCTTTCAGAGCTTCTAAAACCAGAAATTTCCTGGGATACAAAAAACATCTTTGAGAAAGCTAGTGACACGGCACGCTTAACTGCAATGATTCAGCATCATATTTCGTTGGCCCGTCGATCCCTCATCACTCCAATGCTAATGCTGTCCGCAAAAAATGCATCGGATAATTCCCCGTGGATAAAATGCTGTTTGGCGAGCAGTTCCTTATAAAATTGAAGGAAACAGCGGCGGCTGACAAACTAGTCAAGAGACTTACTAAATCGAGTGTGCCTACGGTCAAACCATCCACTCTAGGTACCAAATTGATGTCGCAGCAGAAGTCCCTTCAGGGAAACGAGAAATCCCTTGCGAAAAAACCTCAGGTATCTCGTCAGGCAAGGGCTCAACATCAGAAACCGAGACACCGCTCGAGGTCTCGTTCGAGACCCTATCGCAGGAATTAGAGGTACGTGTCGCTGGAAGGCTGAGGTTTTTTTATTTCAGATTGGATGGAAATAACGTCAGACCCCATTATTTTGGGTTACGTGTCAGGGTTCAAGATTCCCTTCACATCCTTTCCGCCTTTTCGTCCCTATTTACCGGAACCAGTGTTAAACGGTTCGGACTCCGTAGACACAGTCGAGGAACTAAATCGTTTACTTCGCAAGGGTGCGATTAGGTGTGCGGAATTCTCGGAGAATCAATTCCTTTCGCCTTATTTTTTAATTGACAAGTCTTCAGGAGGTAAGAGGTTTATTTTAAATCTGAAGGAGCTAAATAAATACATAGAAGCTCCACACTTTAAATTGGAAGACTTAAAGTTGGCTTGCCAATTACTCTCCTCCCTGGGTCTTATATAGCGACTATCGACTTAGAAGAGGCTTATTTGTTGGTGCCGATTGCTTTTCGGTAAAGGAAGTTAATCCCTGTTATGCGGGACGGGACCTTGTGCGATCTGGGAGTCAGGGAATGTGTTTGAAAGGGTTAATAAATTTGATTAAAATTAAAAAATTTTAATTTTTATTCATTTATTAAATGAAAATATATATATGTATATGAGATAAAAAATAATTATTACCATTTTAATTAGACTAATTAATCTTATTAATAGATTGAGTGTGTGTGTGTGTGTATGTGTGTATTCGCGGGTGTTACATTAGTTCGGAAGGACGTCAGTCAGGTAAATTGGAAGTGGAAAAAAAAGGACTTATTACCTGACTGGTATTCATACAACAATATTTAAAATTTTAAGGGAAGGGCCAGGAAAAGAATTACAACTCTTCAAAGGTAATCGTAGAAGAGGGAAATTTCTTCCAGAGAGCCTCTATCGGAACGGCGAGGGGGTATCTATGACCGGGTAGGAACTATGGGATAACGGATCCCGCAGGGTTGTTTGCAAGGACGGAAGGACGGAGTGCAGTGTTTTCAAATCAACAGGGCCAGGCCCGATTGTATACGAGCCGTCTGGAAGGAGATGTCGGATCCTTGGGAGGTTATTGATTAAATATTGGATCTTGAGGCGGGGGACGGGGAGGTTCTTGGTGTTTGGAATTTTCGGCGTTCGCGTTTTCTTTCTCGAGGTCGACGATGATTTCGGCAATATCACGAAGGGCCTCCCAAATTTCATCCGATTCTTCTTGGGAATCAAGTGAATTGTGGGGGGAAGATGGGGGTGAATCACCAAGAACGATGGTAGAAGCTGCTGAGGGTGGACGTGGAGGGGGTTCAGAGGTAGAGGGAGATTCGTTGGAAGGATCCGGTAAACAGAGAGGAGATGAGGAAGGTTGTTCGTGAGAGGACGATGCTATGGGGTGTGAAGGGGGAGGGGAATCGATGGTGATATGAGGAGATGGGTCAGGTGAGCGGGATGGTTCCGGCTCTCTTGAAGGAGGAAGAGGAGGAGGAATGGTTATTGAAATAGGAGGGGAGATGTCAGTTTTTGTTTGCGGGTTTGTTTGTTTAGCTATAAGTAATTTAAATAACTCTACATTAATTTTCGAAAAGTCTACAATGAAGTTCTTATCCGCTAAGGCCCTAGCCGCGACTCTGACCGTGCGATGGTTATGGCGCCAATTGTTTACTCTTGCGCCCGACTTAATTCTCTTGAGGGTGGCAGGATGCACTATAAACCCCCGCGAGGAAATGTTAATGTTTTATTTTTCTTTGGAGAAACAGTTCCTGGTTAACTTATTTGTTAAATTACAAAACTAGTAAAAATAATGAGACAAACCGAGAACAAAAGATAATATAGAATACTGTCGATAATAAGTGCAATAGTATTAGAATAGAAAAAAATGACATTAATATTAAAATAATAGGCTTTAAAATGGTTGCAGTAACAGTACGACAAATACAAATTGACAAGGTTTTATTATCAGTATTAGGGTGAACGAGGAAGGGGTATAAGTTCCTTTAACTATATTTAGTAACCTGAGTGGAAATCCCGGTATACATAAATACAGGTAGGAAGAGAAAAATAAAAATATTACCTTTAACTGTATTTAGTAACCTGACGTGTGAATGTCGGTGTACATAAATACAGGGGTAAAAGAGAAATAAAAATATTACCTTTAACTGTATTTAGTAACCTGACGTGTGAATGTCGGTGTACATAAATACAATGGTAAAGAGAAAAATAAAAAGATTACCTCTAACTGTATTCAGTAACCTGACGTGTGCATGTCGGTGTACATAAATACAATGGTAAAGAGGAAAAAAAAAATAAAAATGAGAATAAACGGAGGGGAAGAAGAGGGGACAGACAAACAAAAATTGAAATATTAATATTTAAATTATCTACCAATAGACCAAGAACTGTTTCATAGATTTTTAGTTTAAGAGGAGTACCAATCAAATAAAACTATTTGCTAATGACTTACTACTTCTTGAGTGCGTTGGTCGGTTTTAAATCTCGAAGAGAACCTCGGCAGCGAATTTCGTGGGGTCCGTCTGTATTTTACAGGTGCCCTGTTTAGTGATCGAGAGATCTTTCGTGTTGAATGGCACAAACACTTGAAACGTCTAACGCTCGATACTGTGTGGAATTTTTAATGCACACTCAACCACTACACTGAGAGTCTGTGTCAAATATCAGTCGAAGCATGTCGCGGAATCAAAGCTATTAATACCCGAAGGTATTAACACTCGAATAATTAATTACAAGGATGGAATAATTAATTCTGCGTCTCGAGGCCGAGGTCGAAGAAAATATTAGCACCGTGGACGAGAGATCGAACCGAAGTAGTGATGATGATGATGATTGTGTCGCGGCGCATTGCTCTTCGCATTAAATACTAGAATTCGTACCTCCTTTCCATTGGACAATTGGACGAATTAGAATTTTAATTAACGCCCCCATATGCTTAGGGGGTGTTTCTTTCGACTTCGAGTCTCAAAAATTTCTTCTCTATTGGTTCAAGAGATTTTTCCATTTGGTCAATGAGGAGTTTGGTACCGTCAGAGTCGCTTATCGCTATTTAGAAATTTATTATAAGCAGCTGTCACTTTAGGTAGTCCGTCAGGCGAGCTCTCTTATCGAATGCTTCTTAAGTTTTCGTCACCGTTTCAAATTTATGATTGCAGTTCTAAACAACTGCCTCGAGTTACGGCGACTGTTTTATTTAAAATTCTTCTAGAGTTTAGAGAGCC
Source organism: Anoplolepis gracilipes (assembly GCF_047496725.1). Lineage (NCBI taxonomy): Eukaryota > Metazoa > Arthropoda > Insecta > Hymenoptera > Formicidae > Anoplolepis > Anoplolepis gracilipes. The sequence goes on from NC_132983.1 coordinate 7,173,462, forward strand.
GTTCAAGTGTTTGTGCTCTATTCGATTTCTAAGATTTCTTTGGTTATCTTATTTAGAGTTGGTCTCGTCTTACGGAGGTTTGTTAAAATTTTATTGTCCACGTAACGTAATATTCGTGGAGTGCGATTAAAGTGACAGCTCTCACGGTTTGGTATTTCGCCGTACAGCGTTCTTAGAATCACTATCTCTAAATGTTTATGCATTCCTTTCGAAAAGAAAGAATCGTGAAGTCTACAGAACGTAACACTATCATCTATCATATATATCAATTCCACCTTTCACTTTTACTACTACTCACTCATTCTTCTCGTACAACACACACTCACACATACTTCGTAACTCCAAAATGGCGCTCATGCGAAGACCTTCCTTCCCCTCTCGTCGTTCATCAACAGACCTTGGTTCCCTCCTGTTTCTTTTTACTCTTTGGGATAGTACTATTGTCTTTCCTTGTCACAGAAAAAGATTATAGCTCTGACTATCACGACACCAGTCAATCTGCTGGTGCACTAATCTACTGCTCTTTTTTACCCATGTATCCTCGATTTCATATGATATGCACGAAAGTATACTAGACCAAAATTATTTTTACTAGACATCAAATTCATTTCTACAAGTTTACATATATTCTTTCATGTATTTCCTTCCAGGAAGTGAACTTATTTTGTACGTGCAAATTGCAAAACTTTTATATTAATAAATATAGTTACGACTTGACGCTACCAATTGATAATATAAAACTGTAATTTTTTAGTTTCTTTATTTTTAACTGAAAATTATACAACTTCCTGGATCATTGCTGTATATACTATAATCATGGAGAAGCATTTTTCATTCTGTACAACCAATAAAATAATTTTGGTCTAGTATTAAACAATTGTTTTGATCGGTAAGGTAGGACGGTACGACATCCCCTGCCGCTTCATGCAGTGTGTGCATGGCGGTATATCTATGTATGTATAGTATAGTTAATGCGCATGCTGTGATTCTTACAATAAAGCTAACGGTTTAATTAATTGAGCAGTTTAATAAGCCCATTTCATCTACTAGAAATCCTTTCTTGGTACACGCACTTACTGAAAATAAGTTTTTCTTTATTTGAGGCACGTATAATACGTCCTCGATCCTTGCACTGTGCCACTGTCCTTTTATTAGCTTCTTTATCAGTATAGTACCTTTCCCTGTTACAGCGCACTGCTTACCATCACCCAACGACACTACTTCACCAGTTACCGACTTGTAATCTACTAGCCACTGTGACGGCCAGGTAGAAAATATTAAAATTTTAAAATTTAATCATTACCAAGTGAGGAGATTTGTATAAATCTATCTATTAGAGCAAGTTTGAAGCGGTTACGCTATTAATAGATATAAGTATATATATACGTCGAAAGAATCTTCTGGCGGTCGCTACGTAGAGCCCCGCCTTCGTGTTCGCTCGCTTGGTATTCGCAAAGGAAGAGGCGATGGCAGAGGTGTACCGAGACACGTGGTTTGCTTTGACGATGGTTTATTCTCTTATTTTACATGTATGACTATTTACACGAGTGGCGAGTATGATTATGTACAATGTTTACGCGTGGTGTGAGTGTTTCTGTGGTGGCCCTGAAAAAGACCGTTTGTGTGCCTATCGGCGTAACGGGCGCCACTCTATCGGAGGCTGCGTCTTCGTGGTCTTCACTGGCCCCCAACGGTTTACGAAGTTGTTGTTCTCGTCCGCCTTGGAACTCTGACACTTCCGGGCTCGTCGTCTGCTTTCCTTGGTCCTTCGTGGTCTCTCAGGCTCCGTTTGCGTTCCGTGGTCTTTGGTGGAAACCTCCCAGTCGCTGCCGCTCTCGTACTGGCAAGCCTTGTCGAGTGTCGCTGTGGAGTGTTGTACGGCCTGCTCCGTACTGGCAGCTTGGCACTGCGTCCCCTTATTTATAGTCCTCGCGCTGTTGGTCTGTGTGGCCTGTTCCTAGGTGGAAAGCCGTTGAGGTGATGGAGGCAGCGGAGAAAGGCGCTCCGGAAGCTTCCACGCTTGCGATGGTGAGGTATATCTTCTCATCCGTAAATCCCACGGGTGCAGTAGGCTCTTCGGCGGTCGAGTCCTTCGTAGAGGAGGCAGGTCTATAGGCGTCAGCTTCCACGGTATAAGGGTGAAGCTAACCCTCCGTGATGGCGAGGCTGGCGAATCCTTGGGCGCTCGTAGTTCTCTGAGCGGCCCTGGTGAGCGGGGTGTGAGAAGCGGCCTCGGGATTCTGCTCCTTCTTGACGTTATTTCTGCTCAAAATACGCGCCTTCTGCGTAGTATAGTGCTTCGCAGAGCGGGACGTGCTACTGAGATGCGTAGGCGTCGGCTCTTATATGCCGCGCGTTGGATTCCACTCGCGGTTTGTCTCTCGCATACTTGCGCCGCGTAGCTGCGTTTCGCGTAACGAGTTTTGCGCGCGGGCGTTCGCGCGAAAGTACCGCGACCGCTTTTGCAGGCGCTTGTGGTGGCCTGTGGCCGCCACTCTTAATATTAGTAACGAATAATGTAAGCAATAAGCAGATTTAGTTTCAAATTATTACGACTCACACCGATTAAAAACCGACTCATTAATAACTCTGTTCATTAAATTCGAGGAGAAGAAAAATCTATCTGACAAAAAATTGTACTCCGAATACTATACGAAATTATAAGACGCTCTTAAGACGAGCAGGAACGCTCTTATCAATCAACGGCCGAATCGTCTATAAACAAAATTAGAGAGCCGCATACCGGACTACCAGAACAAACGGTATTACACGAGAGAGAGAGAGAGAGAGAGAGAGATAGCGACAGTATTCCATAGGCAAAAATCTCCGCCTCATTAGGCAAAGAAAGGCAGTCTCCTTCTGACCGTCAACTAATTAACACCTTACTAATTTCGCTGCATTCGTTACATTATTCGAGTATTTTGTATTCGTTAGTTTAACGCGCACCTTTTTATAGATATACTCTTGTATTTTTATAATCAATATACGGACATTTGACATACCATAATAAGGGAGAAGATTTTTACTCTACCAAGATACCCATATCCTATATATATGTATATATAGATATGTATACGTACGACGTATATAAATTCTCCGACCATCTCAGAGGACATTGAGGGCTTCGTCTCAAGAAAAAATGAAGATACGAAATAAGTTGTATTTTATTAAAAGTTGGGTGAGTAGTAAATTATTAGATTTATAGAAATTACCGCGATAGATCACTAACTCTTGGATCCCAGTAAATCCGGTGAACGCAGGGTGACAAAAAACCAGGAAAAAATATAACTTTATATATGTTACGCATCAGAGACTCTTAAAGGAGAAATTCTTATTGTTTTATTATAGAACCTCTCATAACCGTTGTTAATATACGAATTTAAATATAATGATCAAATATAAGTATAAATAATAGAACATAAATAATTAGTAAAGTACTAAGAGTATCTAAATTGAGTTTTATTTCGATTTTTCATTACTCAATCTCAGACTTGTAGAGAATTTTACAGATTTCTGTTTTAAATTTATCACCAGACGTACCACTCTCGTCGGTAAGTCATATGGCATGATGCGCCACTGTCGGTAATCCAGACTTCTTCTATATTCATTGTCATCAACTCTGTTCTTTGTTCACTTACCGACCGTTCATTGAACGACTCACTACTCGTTTTACTTGGCACTGTTATCACAAAAGCACTGTTTTCTCTGTCTTTCTTCTTTGGTTCACGTTCTTTGTCTCTTTTTTGTTTGTAGCAATCGCGCACAAAATGTCCTCTTTTCTTGCAATAATAACACTCAACGTTTGTGTTGTGTATGTGGTGTTCGTCGTCAATGTTGTAATGGTTAGAACACTGTGGGTTCACAAGCACACACAGAATAAATGAACACTATGTACTGGAATATAAAACTTTATTAGTACGTAATACAAAGGTTTGCTACGACGTACGACTAACAGCGAGATGCTAACGCAAAACTGTCTACGCAGTTCCCCCCTTTCGGGGGGACAAGCATATTCTCGCGGCAAGCACGCTGCTGCCGCCGCGTCATGTGGCTCGGTCCGCAAGGCGGATTCGCACGAGCCACCAAGCTTCGATCGCGCATGGAAACGAACTATGCGCGTACAATTTTAATACGAATATGAACATATATAACAGTTTGGTACTAGGTTTCTTATACTGCGGGGATTTCTCCTTGTTTCTTCGTCTTCCTTGGTATATGTTCCACCATTCTTTCTTCCGCTAACCTTCAACGCGATAAGGGCACTTATAGCACTGTCTTCTTTGGTCATCCGACTCTCTTCTTTGATTAGTCTTTCTAACAGCACTCTAACTTTTTGCTGGGCTATTGGTACACTGTCCTATGCCGCGGCTAACGTACTGTATTTTGGAGGTAGTGAACTCAATATCTTTGCCATGATGTCCACTTCCGTGATTTCTTGTTCAGCATCCTTCAGCTGATTCGCTAGTTTTTGCACGTTTGTTACGTGCTGTATTACTGAGTCTTCCGCTTTCATTTGATACTCGTGATATCGTTTGTAAAAGAAGCAGTTTGCTTGAAGCAGATTTTTGTTCGTAGATTCCGGCAAGGGTAGTCCACATGTCTCTTGCTGATGTGCAGGTCGTTAGTCCTCGCAGTTGCTCTCCCTCTAAAGATGACGCAATCAGGCTCATGGCCTTTGCGTTGTCCCTGACCTAGGCCTTTACCACCGCACTTGCCGGTTTACCTGCGGGTCTCTCTCTTGTTCCGCCTAATAGGTCCTCCAGGCCATATGCCATCAGGAGTTGTCGGACCTCAAATTTCTAGGTTTGGAAATCGGAACCATCAAACTTATTAATGCCTTTCGCGAGGAATTCCAGCGCCATTGTCTTTCTTTTCTTCACAGCACGTGTTCCCCTTTAAGACTCTTTCCGGTTTAAATACTCTGACTCAAAGTCCAGTTTATGTTAATAGTGTTACTCCTATAAAGAAACGTAAAGTGAGTAGATCAAATGAAGCTGTTATTTTGAGATACGCGGATAAATTAAAGCAAAATTATGAAGAAGTTCAAAGCAATATTATGAAAGAAAATCGATCCTTTATTGAATCGTTAATGGAATCCAAGGAACATTCAGAAAAGGAAATAATTAACAATATGCTTGAAAGCCAAAGAAGCATTTTAAAAGAAACAACAAATCAGTTGTTAACTGGTTTACAAAATATTTTTGCTTCTATGGTGCCGTCTTAACAATCCACAATTTCAGTTCCTACAATTAACTCAATCGTTCAAAGTCCTCTTGTAATGTCCCCAGTTCATTATTCTTCATTTTCACCCAATCTTAATTCACAAGTCTTAAATTCTTCAAACTCTTTTCCTAAAGTATTAATAAAGAAGAAACCAGCTTTGAAAAGAGCTACAGCTGGAAATGTCCAACAAACTATTCCTCTATCCACAAACTGAAAATGAAAAGTCTGATTCCGTACAATCATTACTCAATGTAACGTTGCCAAATGTAAACTTGCAAAATTTAAAAAGTTTAAATATTCAAGATTTGTTACAATGTCCAGAAGTTAAGAACTCTGATCATATTTAAAAATTATTTTGTACCATCAAACTTTATCAGTTTATTTATACCGTGAACAAAGTGCAATTTTTAATTTAACTTATAAGTATTACTACTATAAACATTAATTCTTAATGTATAATTAAAATAACGCATTATATATTTAGCAGTTAAAAGATAAAAGCTAAAAATAAGTTAAAAATAAAAGTTTTATTAAAATTTTAACAATTTTCTGTTTAATTATATTATTATTTAATGTAATACTTTGTTTTTATTCATGTAAGAAATTAAATTTAAAGTCACTTCTGCACAGTAAGATATGTACTGATTGCACTGTGATTATTATAATAAAATATAAATTGCATCGATTGTACTGTGAGGTAGTTTAATAGAAATTTTATACAAGAGTTCAGATACGGCGGCTATAAATATTTACTACATATATGAATATTTTATAATTTTTTTTAACTATTGTGTATTGGCGTTGAACTGGCGAATCTATGCCTTGATTTTCCTCGCGTAACAGACCACCCTTGGGTGACAGTTGTTTATAATAAATTCTATAGAATATAGCAACAAGCGATAACTTCCTCGGACTATACCAAACTCTCCACTGGTTAAGACCAAAATTCTCTGATAAAAATCTGTACCAATAGGCATAAGCTTCTGAGGTTTGAAATCGAAAAGACAACCCCTCCAAGTATATGAGGGCGTTAATTAAAATTCTTATTCGTCAAATTATCCAATGGAGAGAAGGTAGTAAAACTCTGCGTTACGCGAGAAAAACCATTCAAACCGGCAGTCGATTTCTAGCAGTCAGTCAATTTTCAGCAACCGGATGATTTTTAGCAATTAGTCCGCTTTAGACAGTCAGTTCGTTTTCATCAATCAAATATTAATTATCATAATTGTTATACCGCACTCGTAACCATCTGGTTTTTTCCATTTTGACTTTAAATATATAGCCTTGGGGATTCTTTTTCTCGACATTTATTTGTTGTTCTAGAATTTATATATCCGAAAATGAGTTCAAACTTAATTGTGTAGTGTGAATGTGATTTGTTATAATTCTCTGATGGATGTCTATCATCAACTTTTTCACGGATAATTGGAAATCAGTATTCGCCGACCCCAGCCATTATTGTTTTATCTACGTCCGCATTCGTCAACAAATTTGAACAATTTTATTTCTTTGTTTTATCGTATTGTCTCATTTAAATTTAAACAATACTTAGTTTTTCTACAATATTTTTTGTTCTTTTAAAATCATTAAGCCACTTACTTAGATCCACTTATGTACGTTCTTAAAATTAATTATTGCATTTCCCTGTTTTTTTTCTAAATTCCGATTTCTATTTTTCTCTACGGGCACCTGTGTATTTTTGCAAAACCGGTATCTCGTATACTGGCACGAAATACAATTAGGTAGAACCTGCAAATTTTTTCTATTTTTTTTCTCTGCGGGTACCTGTGTATTTTTGCAGAACCGGTATCTCGCATACTGGTACAAAATACGCGTATAGGTAATACCCTCAAAATCCTAATTATCTTTCTTTTTTTTCTTTCCTTCCAAATAATATAACGATTCATTAAAATCTCAATTTTCTCTTCTCTTTCATTCTTAATGGTAGAACTTCAAAATAATTAATAAAGAATTGCTTGAAAAATATATAAAATTATTAATAAACAAGTAATTTTTGTGGCACGGGCTTGGTGAATATTATATTTTTTATATATTTAATTTTCATTCAAATGCATGTTTAGTTATCTCAAACTCTTAATTTTAATTTAACGCACATGCGAGCGGCGAATACACTTCTGACCATAATCAATATACACTTTTACATTTAGTCACTTATACATTTTGATATTACTTTAATTTGTACTGTATAAATTATACATTGTAATGACCAGTAAGAACCTAAAATTTAACGTTAGAATTCTCCCCGCATTTTTCTGACTGATGACCTTCGAATTTGTGTAACACTCGCGATGATAATTACAAATACAACTACCTACACATTACGTTAGTAGCATTTACAAATATATGTATTTATATTTCTTTTTATGTTACCGCGGATAATAATGTTAAATTCTGTTTGTTTATTCTTTTTTATTTTCTTAAATTTTTATAATAAATTTTTATAATAATGTTTAATTTTAATAATTATTTTAATTAATTAATTAACCTCACTCTTGCTTCCTTAATTTGAAATCGTACAAGGTCCCGTCCTGTGTAATAGGGGTTTAATTCCCTTATTGAAAACCACCGAACTGCCTTAGTAAAAGGGACCTTCAAGGTCTATGACAGTTAAGGGCTCTGTATAGTTCGTTCGAGTCGAAAGCGTCTAGAGTAAGCGCGGATAAGTCGCGTCCTTTCACTAGCTCATCCTTTTTCTGAGTCTGGACGTAACATTATATTTACAAATGTTTTTCGGAGCTCAAAATTTTCAGCCAAATAATTTTTCAAAGTATCCCTTATCTGACTAGTAATAAAGTTATCCAAGTTTTGAGCTCTATTCGTTCTGGTTGATGCACTACGGCTTGTATGTCTGTTATTGCATATTCCCATACAGATAAAAATATTTCCTTTCGTGTCTCGACTATGTTGTGTAAAATGCAGGCGGTTGATATTATATGTGGTATGTAAGTATAGTGTACGTCAATTCGTTTAAGTAATCGTCGCCAGCAAGCTTTTAGTCTTCCAAAAGCTATTTCCACACATACGCGGCCAAAATTAAGATAAACATTAAATGATTTTTCCTCTGGACTGAGGCAAGTACTTTTCGTGTATCTTTTAATAAACCATTCCAGTAATGGATAAGCAGGATCTCCTATTATAAGATAAGGCACTGACACATTTAATACTATTTTTGTTTCCTGAAATAGAATTTTTTTATGTTAACTTTATGGTATTATAATAGCAATTTAAGTAAGAAATAAAACATTATTAGCCAACCTGAGGAATTAATAAATTACAACTCTTGTACTATTGTGAAGTCTGAAAAACCGCAGTAGCATGACATGATCCTGGTGAATCACAACAAATATTACGAAATCTGAAACATAATGGCATTAATCAATCATTTTATTAAAACAGTGATCAAAAATTGAAATGAACAAATGATATATTTGCACACATATCTATACTTGTTATCTATAACCGCTTGCAATATTATAGAGAACCTTTTCGATTTATTTAACCTCTATATCTTTTGCTAGGAGGAAGAATAGGAATATGCGTCATCAATTACTCCAATTAATTGTGAAATATGCGTTTTCTTTTTAAAAGCTGCAGCTATTTCTTGGCACTCATAATTGTTAGACATGGTTATCCACGAGCTCATTAGTTTTCATTAATTGCATTAATTACTCTATGAATAAATTTCCACATAGTTGCCTTATGAATCCCAAAATTATTTCTGACTATGCGATATTCACAACAGCTAGATAAGAAATACAGACAAACAATCTGCTTTTCTACCGATACTGGTTCTCGGGTTCCTATCTGATTTATATTTGGAGCAACTTTTTCTCGTAATTGATCACACAATCAGGAAATGGTTGCTTTTTTCATCTGAAATGTTTCTATCCATCCGTAAAATTATTATTAACAATTTGATGCCACCAATCAAAACTTCGTTGTTTTATCCATAATTTTTTTCTCGTGAAAAATGTAATAAGGGTCTGAGATCCAGCAAATGATTTGGTGGTGTTGAATTTAACAAGTGTTTTAATATAATTTCTTCCTGATGCCTTCGCTGTTTCATCAAAATATTTAGGACATGTAATGTCCATTGCATAATCATATTTTCTACAATTTTGATATATATGGTAACAATAAGTGTATACTTTTCATATTCTTTTCGGTTGTTCTCAAAATATTAACCTAAAATTTTACTTTTACTTTTAGTTAAGTAGGTTATATTTTATTACATAAATATTTTATACTATATAATAAATATTTTATGATTTCCAAATTAATAATATAATCTAAAAGTTTATTTGTGGACTTATTTACGTACCATTTTTTTAAAATTTTTTTACATTCCACAATACTACAACTACATTGCAAACAAGCATTTAATTTTTCGTATTTTTATGTTGGTATTAATGGAGATGATTCACTTCACTCGAAAGTTATTTCAACTTACAATAGATAAACGTCAACGTGTAAACGCAATTCACTTTAGTATAGGAGTTATTGTCCGAGGCAACTGTAGGTCATCTATTGATAAATTGGGATGCTGTTTTAGATGCGGCGAATGAGGGCATCAATCGATCAATTGCCCGAACTTCTTGTGCTGCTTCTCCTGCAAACAAAGGGGACTAAAACATAATCATCGCATGGGAAACTATATGTGTGGCGCCAAAAAACTAGCCACCGGAAATAAACCTTCTAATCGATAATGAAGATATTACAATGCAATTTAAATAACAGCAGAAGGGCCTTCGACATATTAATGCAACATGCCATAGAGATGGGCATTACAATAAATGCGTTATATCCGAGACGGCTCGAAATTTAAACCCCCCGAACTGGTTTGACAGCATGGATGGTCGCTCCGCGGTACTATGGCGGCCTGATAGATCCTTGGGTCCCTGTAGACTAGTTAGTAGGAAAAACCAATTCCTCGTGATCTCAGTGGGAGACTTATACCTAATGTCGTGCTATATATCTCCAAACTCCAGTCGGGAAGAATCGGACAAGATAATGGAGGAAATTGCCACTACCATCAGACAACTAGGCAATAGAATAGTTATTTGTAGAGATTCTAATGCAAAATCAGCCTTATGGGGTTCACATTTTACTGACTACCGCGGCAGAGGTAGATCTTGCGGTTAAATTCGATTTAAGAATTCTAAACTGTGGGGTGGAACTCACGTGCGTACGCCCTCAAGGTGTGTCCATTATTGACTTAACTTGGGTTACGCCGGGACTTCTGGGACGAGTGGACAACTGGAAAGTGTGTTCAGGAATCGACACTCTCAGACTACCAGTATGTCACCTTGATTGTAGACCAACAACCCATATGTAATGGGAACCTTGAAGAGAGTAATAACAGATGGAAATGGGACAAACTAGATGCTGACAGATTTCATGCAGCCCTGATATGTTATGCCGTGGACGAACTCCTGGGAAACGGGGATGGCCCGGAAGAAACGGCCGAATGGCTTTCTCGTTCGCTTACTGACGTCTGCGATGTAAGCGCCCTTCGGTGTTCCGCTCGAGGAGGAAGAGACAAGGTTTATTGGTGGAACGACCAAATATCAGAATAAAGGACCAAGACTATTAAGGCCAGAAGAACTTGACAACGCCAATTACGCAAGAAAATTAAAGCATCCAACTATGAGCAGACGCTAAGACGATTCCAACTGGAGTATCGTAAAGAAAAGCGCGAATTGAGAATTGCGATAACTAGGGCTAAAGCGAAATCCTGGCAGGAATTGATCGACACAATTAACAACGATCCATGGGGTATTTCTTATAAACTTGTATTAAATAAGCTAAGAAGAGCTGGTCCCACTATTTCAGAGTTACTGAAACATCAAGAAGCGATAGAATTAGTGAGAGGTTTATTTCCCTGTGTCGCTGCACCGGCTGGCTACACCTCCTGGAATTTGTAGAAACACCGTCATCGAGGATAGGTTTTTTGAGGTGTCTTTCCGCGAGGTGGAAAACATCTTAAGGAAAAGAGTGGTGGGGAACTCGGCGCCCGGCTCAGATGGCATCCCGGCTAAAATCCTTAAAAAGTGTCCGGATAAATTTGTAAGGAGTATCTGTTCAACCTTCACACGTTGCTTAAGAAATGGTGTTTTCGCTGGAATCTGGAAGAGGGCAAGGCTAGTGTTGATTCCCAAGGGCGAGGTCCTGAATGAGGAAAAAAGAGGAAACCAACGGATTTGCTGCATTATCTAAACATCAATATGGCAGGGATGATCCACAACAGACGTTCTTAAGCTGGTTAAATCAACAGTTAAGTTGGCAATAAAAAGGAGAGGCTACGTTATAGCTACTAGTCTGGATATTATGAATGCTTTCAATTCCATTCCTTGGCACATAATAAAGAAAGCCTTTATTAAGAAAAGGCATTCAAGATACATTCGGCGAATAATTGATGGATACCTATTCGAGAGGGTCATCGAGTTCCCTACTGAAAAAGGAAATCGTCCCAATAACTGCGGGAGTCCCTCAGGGCTCGGTCATTGGAGCAACTCTTTGGAACATTGGGTTTGATTTCGTTTTGAAACTTGGCAGTGAAGAAGGACGTCTCATCATCTGTTTTGCGGACGACACACTTATTTTAGTGGAGGCGAACTCACTGCCGGAAGCAATTGACCGAGCGAACCATCAGCTGGAAATCACGGTCAACCGGATCCAGGCGCTGGGCCTTACAGTAGCCATACAAAAGACCGAGGCAGTTGTGTTTTATCCCCGAGGAAAGAAATCCAATCAGTTACCGTCGGTTAGGATAGGAAGCAAAGTTATTCCCATTAAAGAACATGAAATATTGTACTTAGGGGTAATAATAGACAGCAGATTGAACTTCCATCCTCATTCCATCTATGTCGAACAGAAGTTCTCTAAGATGGTGCGTCCGCTGGGGAGATTGTTGCCCAACTTAAGAGGCCCAAACGAAAACAAGCGCAGGCTCTATGCGAATGTACTAGCATCCGTATGTATATATGGCGCTCCGGTTTGGTGTAGTGCACTTAAGAGGTCGAAAACACATCAGAAAGGCCTCAATCAGGCGTGGAAGCGTATAGTGACCCGTGTGGTCTCAGCATATAGAACCATGTCATTGGTGCTCTCCTTGTAGCTAGGCTCCCTCCATTAGTACTTTTAGCGGAGATGAGGAATTGGACTTATGAAAAAAACTACCGAGCTGCGCAAGAGGAAGCAACTAACCGAGCAAAGAACTAGAGCTATTAGAACAGAAGAGATGCTCACGCTTAGAGAGGAATGGTTAGATCATCTTAGTCGGAGAGGAAACTGGGGCGAATGACTATCGAAGCAATAGTTCCGGAGTTCGACTTCTGGATAGACAGGGGTTATGGTCGATCCCATATGTCTCCTCGATGAGGCGGTCAAGCTCTTGGAACGAGTGATTGCTGCCCGCCTGAGGAGGCATTTGTCCCGGAATGGTCCCGATCTGGCGGAACGTCAGTTTGGGTTCCGTGAGGGCCTTTCAACGATTGACGCAATAATGCGTGTAAAGGCCCTCACGGAGCAGGCCATGGCCGAGGGGAGGGTGGCAGTGGCGGTGTCTTTGGACATCGCAAATGCATTTAACACCCTCCCCTGGGAAAGTGTGCATGGGGCCCTAAATTATCATGGGGTTCCCGTGTACATCCAAGAAGTAATTCGGGACTACTTCCGGGAAAGATCATGTACTCGGGACGGTACCGTAAGATCAATAATTATTGCGCTAATCGCAAAATGATACAGGACTTTTATGTTCAGTTTGACTTGCTCTATCAGCCCTAGAGAGGTGGGGCGATTATTACCGGACACTTTGTATAAATATATAATATCGTTCGCTGAGCGTTTTTAATTAATAGTTTAATAATTATTGCGCAAATCGCAAAATGGTACAGGACTTTTATGTTCAGTTTGACCTGCTCTATCTGCCCTAGAGAGGTGAGGTGGTCATTACCGGGCACCCTGTATATTTTACATATTTTAATTTTAAATATTAAAATTTTTTTTCTTATCTTTTCCTTACTTTTTCTTTTATTGTTAAAAAATAAATAAAATTCTGAAACTATATTTTTGAACTCTTAAGACTTTACTGTAGGCGAAATATAAATATGCCGTTGCAGTCGCTATATTAGGTACTGCATCAATTAAAAAGACTGACGCAGTTGGCGTTTCTCTATTATTTAGGACTCTACTAATAGCCAGTGTAACGGAGCTAGATTCTGTTGTTTTATGAGTACAATTTGATTTAGTGCTAATTGAGTGTCCTTGTCGGATTTTCATTTCGAATGCGCTTGTAACAAGTGTAAGTACTCAAGACTCCATCTATGCCAGAAGTGCTGTCACACTGTTCTACTTGGTGCCATCGTATTAAGTGATTCTCGTTTACATTAATCAACTCACGATAAAAGGGGCCATTCATAGTAATACCAACCAAAAAATGATCTAGGCTTAAATATGATAAATCGTTTGGCTCCGTAGCGTAGTAAGAGGTCGCGAATTTAAGACTGCTTCTATTTCGTATAGTACGGTTTGCATTTCTTCGAAGGTTAAATGAGCTTTACCTACGACTCGATTTAAGTGATATTTGGCGGATTTTACCGCTACCTCCCATAACCGCCAAATGCGGAGCGTCAGGGAGAATAAAGCTTGTAACGGTATGTTTTTCCCGATGCCGTGGATGTCGCTCTTTTAGCCAGGATTCGGCATAAGGTTAGGCACGGATTGATAGAGATGCCCTTTCGTTGTCGTTCTTCGACTTATTTATTTGGCAATTGTTACAAATGATGGTGTGCGTAAATGGCTATGTACAATGTCTTATGATGATATATACAGAATGGGGTGAGTGTCGTCGAGGGCCGAGAGACTTGGCCCGTGAGTGTCGGTCGATAGCGTCCTAGAAACCGGCGGCTTGTCGGTAGCGTCCGGGAAGCAGATGGCTGGTCGGAGGCGTTCGGAGACGGACGATTGTTCCGCTGTGCGCCTTGAGACGGACGGTTTGTTTGTTGGCGTCTGGAGACGGACGGTTTGCTTGCTCGTGAAGGGAGCCGGAGGCCGAGCACGCCCGGTCGAATCAACGCCCGTTGTCCGAAGTGTAGCGAGAAAGGAAACGAAGGCCGAGAACGCTCGGCCGGGTCAACGGGAACGCCCGTTGTCCGGAGAGGAACCGGAGGCCGAGAACGCCCGTTGTCCGGAGTATAGCGGGAAAGGAGCCGGAGGCCGAGCACGCCCGGTCGAGGCAACGAGAACGCCCGTTGTCCGGAGTGTATCATAGAAATAGTCGCAGGAGTTATGATCCTCGGAGAACTCTCTCGAGGCAGGATCAGAACAGGACTAGGTGTCGGCTGTGCCAGCTTTTATACTTGACAGCCGGTCTCTCATTCTCGGTTGCGAGCCGAGTAGGGAGGCGGTCGAGTGGGGAGATCGGGAGCTTCAACGCCGCAACGTTTGGTGGCGTCGATTGTTTTCAGGGGCGGATGCTCGGCCCCTGGTGACTTTGTCACACCAACCCCCTCTTTTATCGGGAGGGGTGTGGGACGCGGTGTGCTCTCTTAGGTTGGCCGCTTCGGTCGAACCGGATAAGCCACCTCCTGTTCGAGGTCCGGACTTTGCATTTCCGGGAGATCCAGGCGGTGTAATATAGGATGTCGATCACTTGGCCGTCTCCTAGGGTTACCGTGATGGCCGGTGGTGTGGCCGCTGGTGGCGCCGGTGACGTCGGTGTCGTGATCGATGGTGCTGGCGGTCGAGCCGATGGCATTCGTGCTGGCGGTGGCGGTCGGGCCGACAGTGGCGGTCGGGCCGGCGCGGGTGGTCGGGCCGGCGTTGCAGGTGGCCGGGTCGACGGTATCCGTACCGGTGGTGGCGGCCGGGCGTGCACTGGTGGTCGTGTCGGCGGTGTCCGTGCCGGTGGTGGTGGTCGTGCCCGGGCTGATAATGGTGTTGGCGTGGGCGTAGACACGGCCCGTTGTCTCATCGGCCCGCCGGTGTTGGTCGAGACCGAGTGACGCCTTGCATGTGGGCCCCGGGTTTGGGCGCACTCGCACAACAGTGCAGGCGTGTTGCGCCGGCGCATGGGTGGTGGCGCCTCCAAAAATATTGCCCTCCGCTGGGCTTGTTGGCGGTCGGACCGCTGAACCTGGTTAGGTGCCTACCCTGGGCACCGGACTGGTGGTCGTCGGTGCTTGGCGGGATGCCTCTGGTGGTCGCCTGGAAACGGGCGGATTTTCTCTTTCGGAGGTGGAGCTCAATTCTCCGAAAAACGCGAGTTCCTCTTCGCGGGGTCATCGCGTCGAAGAATGATCCTTTGGCGTGGATCGATCTGCCTTTTATTGGCCCGCCCCCCGTTTGTTGTCAGTGGATCGAGTCCGCGATGCGCTCCTAGCGGCGCGCCGGCGCCGGTTTTAAATTCTTTACGTGTACGTGGCGGTGCCAACGGCCGCGTGCATCTCGGAGATCTACGATGACGAGCGAGATAATACAACGGACCGTCATCGGCCCGCAATACCGGGGTGCTAGCTTGGCGTTGAACCCGCGGGCTTTGTCGGATAGCGGCCGGTCCCGCTTCCACACTTGGTCGTCTATTCGGGGCTTCTAGTCTCTTCGCCGTAGGTTGTAATGACCCTGTTGGCGCTGGAAAGCCTTCGCCAGATGGATCCGGACAACGTCATAGGCCTCCTCCAAGAGACGGTGTGCTGCTTCCGGCGTGTTCGCCGTTCGGGTCGTTCGGCGATCCGCAGGGTGCGGTTGGGCTAGTTCCCATCCGTGGGTCAGGTAGGCGGGAGTGTACTCGGTAACCTCCTGCCTCGCGGTGTTGAACGCAAATTGTAACTAGGAGATGAGCTCATCCCATTATCGTTGCCGCTTGTCTATGTATTGCGCCACCATGGTTTTGATGGTCCGGTTCACGCGCTCGACGGGATTACACTGGTGCGTACGCGGGCGACGTCTGATGCGTGTTCGACTATGAATTTCTCGAACTGGCGAAACATCAACTGCGTCCCGTTGTTCGAGATCAGGATGTACGGACAGCCATGGCGGTAAATCAACTTCTGAGTGAGTGCCCGGAGAATGGCGGCGGTCGTGGCCTGGCGTAATGGCGCCAACTCCAGTCATTTCGTAAAGCGATCCTGGATCGTGAGCAGCTAGGTGTGACCCGAGGAGGAGCGGGGCAGAGGATCGACCAAATCTATCGACGCCTGCCAAGGGGCAGTCACCAATGACGCGTGTAGTCGTTCGGCCGGAGCTTGTTGGGAGACCTGATGTGTGGTGCAGTTGTCGCACCGGTTGACGTAATGGGCGATGTCCTGAAACATTCCAGGCCAGTGGTACAGCTCGGTCACGCGGCTGATCGTCTTGGCTACTCTTAAGTGTCCGGCCGCTGGGTCGTCATGTAGGTATCTCCGTTTGGCAGTCCGTGAGGACGCACTTCCACTGATTGTTCTGCAAAAGTCGAGCGAGTGTAGGATGTGACGGTACAGTTTCCCGTTCTGCAGCTGGTAATCTGCGAATTCCTCGGGCCGTCGATGGATGTCACGTCGGAGACCGTGATACCATGCGCACTGGCCGGTCTTTTGTAACGCGTAGGCTTCGGGCTGTCGGGACAGCACATTGGCGACCCGGTTGAGTGCCCCTTTTCAGTATCGAACTTCGAAATCGAACTGTTGTAGTTCGAAGAGCCATCGTCTCAGGCGTTCCGTCAGAGCCTCGAGTCGCTGCAGCCACTTGAGGGAATGGTGGTTCGTGACGACGGTGAACCGGTACCCTTCGAGGTAATCCCTCAATCGGGGAATGCCCCAGACGACGGCCAGGCACTCTAAGTCTGTAGCGCTATAGTTTTGCTCGGCCCGGTTGAGCGTCCGGCTTGCGTACGCGATCACGCGTTCTCCTCCCTCGAGTTCCTGCGTCAGCACTGTGTCTAGCCTTTCTGCGCTGGCGTATGTCTGTAGGTTAAACGGCCTGCCAAAATCGGGGCACGCGAGTACTGGGGCCATGGTCAGCGCGTTCTTTAGGCGTCGGAAGGATTCCTCCTCCTCATTCGCCCAGATGAAGCATGCACCCTTTTTAGTGAGTCGGGTGAGTGGAGCGGCGGTCTTGGAGAAGCCAGGCACAAACTGACGGTACCATAAAGCCATCCCCAGAAATTGGCGGACTTGGCGGATGGTGTTTGGCGGTGGCCAGTCCGTGATGGCGCTCACCTTGACTGAATCCGTCCGTATCCCCTCGCGGTCTACTATGTGCTCCAGATAGTGGAGACGGCTCTGGCAAAAATGGCACTTAGCCACTTTTAAGCGGAAGCGTGCCAGACGTAATCGGCGGAAGACCTCAGCCAGGTACGCCAAGTGCTCGTCAAAGAAGCGACTAGTGATGACGATATCGTTCAGATAAACCATCACGTGTGGTTCTAGCTCGGGACCTACGACTCGATCCAAGAGCCGCTGGAATGTGGCGGGCGCCGAATGTAGGCCGAAAGGCATGACATTAAATTGGTAGAGGCCTTTCTCGGGTATCGTGAAAACAGTCGCGGGGCGGCTTTCCGGTTCTAGTAGTACCTGCCAGTATCCTTCTTTCAGATTGAGTGTCGAGAGGTAATGGGCGCGCCCCGCAATCTGTCCAGGCTGTGATGTGTGGAAGCGGGTAGGCGTCTTTCTCGGAGGCTTGGTTCAGTTTCCGGAAATCGATGCAGAACCGATATGAGTCGTTCTTTCGGACCAACACCACGGGCGAGCTCCACGCGCTATGTGACGACTCGATCACCCCGGCCGCTTCCATCTTCTCCACTTCGGTGTTGATGACCGGGTTTTGCGGCCGATATCGATTTAATCGGTATCTCGCTTTCGAGCCGAATCCGGTAGGTGGTCAGGTCGGTCGGCCCGCGGATGGAAGCGAATTGCTCTAGCTCGTCGGCCAGAAACTGTCGGAGCCGGGATTTCTCCTCGGGTGTTCGGGGCACCAACCCTTCCGAGATCTCGCCCATCCGTTCTGCCATTTATGCGGCCGTCGTGTCGCGGTGAGCACTGCCCTGGGTCGGGGTAGTCAACGGTGGCGGGGGTAGTGTAAGCTGAAGTTTGGCTTAGAGATCTGCTCCGATGAGTATGCCGTTGCGTAGATCCGGCATCATCAAGAAACGGTGGAACAGGATGCGACTTCCGAATCGGACGGTCAGGTCGCAGGCCTGGGCTGTTTCGGTCTCGGAGCCGTCGGCGAGACGGACGTGGTCGGTTGCAGCGATTAGTTGTCCAGTGGCTTCGGCTGCGGTGGCGGTAGGCCCGTTGATGGAGAGCTCTGATCCCGAATCGATCAGAGCCCATCTTCGGCGGCCAGTGGCATGTATCCGGATGTGTAGGTGCGGCGTGTATCTTATTTGTGGTCGGCCGCCGACTTCTCGCCGGACCGCTCGTCGTTTCCCGCGGGCGGGTGGCAGTTGCGGGTCAGGACTCCGTTCTTCCTGCACTGCGAACAGAACTTTCGGGCGGGTCGCTGGCAGTTCGTGCGGGTATGCCCACGTTGTTTGCACCGCCAACAGCAGGTGGCGCGGTCGCACGTGGCCACTTGGGCTTCGGTGGTTTTGTGACTTTCTCGGAGTCGATCTTGGCACCGGGTCGTGATTTCCTCGTATCTGGCCGCTTGGCTGCAGAATTCTAAGACACTGTAGAACTCGTCCGACCGCAGATATAACTGGTAGTCTGGGTCGGCGTTTTCGAACAATTGCTCAAATTGTTCTTGCCGCGTGTATCCCCCAGCCCGGCGCATCATGGTGAGTACCGCGGTGGCGTAATTACTGAATGCCTCCTGCGGTTGCTGCCTCCGCACCTGTACCTCTCGACGTAACTGTCGGAGGTAGCCGGGCGGCAGGTATTGCGCGGTCAGATCGCGGCGGAAATTGTCCCAGGTGTGCTAATCTTGATGATTGTTGCGGTGCCAGAGGAGGGCGTCATCATTCAACAGTTCGGGCAACCCCACCAGTAGTTGTTGGCCGGTGTAGCCGTACGCGGCGCTCAGTTCGTCCCACCGCTCGAGGAAAGACCGGGTCCTTGCCGTCAAAGTGGCAGCCCCATTTGCGGATTTGGTTCAGGGTTTTTCACGGATCGTCTCCCAGAGGTTCGGGTGTGGTAGCGGTGCTATGATTGGTCTCGTCCGGCCAGATTAATTAATCGCCACCCAGATTAACCGTAACCGCGCCTTGCTTACGGTTAATCTGGGTGGTTGGGTGGCGATCCCTCCGCAATCTAATAAGGGTTGAGATGGAGTTCGCTCTGGCCGTGAGGCTAAGCGGGCTCCGCCAAGAGGTCCAGGCGGTGCGAGAGCGCCTGGAGCCCTCCATCCCCCGCAAGGGGACTGTCGTTTTGCCCTCCTGGGCAACGGTAGCGGCCAGACGGGGTGGAGGGAAGAGGAAGGTGGCGATCCACCAAACACCTGGGGTCGAAGTGAGTGGGTCGCAAGATAAGGGAGGTTTGACTCCGGAGGAATCGCTCCCTATTAAAAGTAAGGGACTTCCAGGTTAGTCTTCCTCCCTGGTCAAGAGAAAGAAAAGAGAGGGCAGCACCGGTGGCCCCCTGAGATGTTTTAAATGTCTCAGATGGGTCACATCGGTGCCGCCTGCACTGGGGTGTTTCGGGGAGACCGATGTTATCGGTGCGGGGTCCCCGGACATCTCCGGTGGTGATGTCGGGGCTCCTGGGTGTGTGGTTTGCCGCGACTCAAGAGTGCCTTCCGACCATGTACTTGGGGATAGGGAGGAGTGTGCCCACAAGGGGTTCCTAGGGTCCATGAGGGGGAAGAAGAAGGAGAAAAAGTGTGGGGTGCCCCCGACCGGTGTGGGAGAGGCGTCTCCCCCGTTGGGGGTTGCCCTAGTAGTGGTAGAGCCTTCTAATACGGAGGGGGGGACCGATTCGTCGCCCCCCTCCCCAAGGGACTCTGAGAAAAACATCTCACTCGAAGAAGTGGAGATTGTAGAAGATCCCCACCCATCCGGGGATATAAGACTCCTGAATCCGGGCGGATGAAGGGGTTGTGGGGAAGAAGGAAGGGGTACGACATAGTCCCCCCTCTTTCCCACGGGGCTGTGAACACGGAGGGTCTTAGACCTCCCTTGCCCCACCTAGGTCGTCAAACCGTGCGACCAATGGAGAAGGACGGGAAAATTATCGCGTCCCTCTCGGGGGCCAAGGGGGGTGAGTGTAGGAACACTTACCCTCCATTGCACCTTGGTCCCAGAGAAGGTGGCAGCGTTGCGAGGTGATCCCGCAACACCGTCAAGTGATGCGTCGTTGAGTTCACTCAACGGCGCATCATGGGATGAAAATCCCTCCTGAACATTAGGGGAGGTTTTGGTAGAATGCTAGCGCGATCCTAGAGCCCATTCATAATCAACCGCTGGGAGGACTATCGTCAGGTTTTTATTGAGTACACCCCGTTAAATAGGGGAAGTCCCACATACCTCCGGGGGAGTTCCCGCTCCTCGGGGGATGCGTAAAGCATTTTCCTGACGATAAAAAAAGGTCCTTGTTTGGGCCATGTAACGGTACGTCTTTCCCGATGTCATGGATGTCGCTCTTTTAGCCAGGATTTGAGATAAGGTTAGGCACGGGTTGATAGAGATGTCCCTTCGTTGTCGTTCTTAGACTTATTTATTTGGCAATTGTTACAAATAATGGTGTGCGTGGATGGCTATGTACAATGTCTTATGATGATATATACAGAATGGGGTGACGGTGAGTGTCGTTGAGGGCCGAGAGACTTGGCCCGTGAGTGTCGGTCGGTAGCGTCCTGGAAACGGATGGCGAGTCGGTGGCGTCCTAGAGTCGGACGGTTGTTCCGCTGTGCGCCTTGAGATAAGCGGCTTGGTTGCTGTTGTCCGGAAACGGACGGGTGTCTACGCTATTTCGCCCAGAAACGGGCGATTTAAATGTTGTCGTCCGGAGACGGACAGTTTGCTTGCTCGTGAAAGGAGCCGGAGGTCGAGCACGCCCGGTCGAATCAACGGGAACGCCCGTTGTCCGAAGTGTAGCGGGAAAAGAAACGGAGGCCGAGAACGCCCATTGTCCGGAGTGTATCACAGGAGTAGTCGCAGGAGTCAGGATCCTCGGAGCAATCTCTCGAGGCAGGATCAGGACAGGACTAGGTGTCGGCTGTCTGGCTGCGCCGGCTTTTATACCCGACAGCCGGTCTCCCACTCTCGGTTGCGAGCTGAGTAGGGAGGCGGTCGAGTGGGGAGACTGGGAGCTCCAACGCCGTAACGTTTGGTGGCGCCGAAAGGTGCCGATTGTTTTGTCAGAAGCTCCAAGAATTTTGCTGATTGCGAAAAAACTGCTTAACGTCTTTTTGTATCTGATTTTTGTTCAGAAATTCAAACTCTTTACGTTGATTTCGAGTGCCGAAAGGTTGTCCCATTGTCTGAGTACATATGGGAGGGTTTACCTCGACACAATACAAAACGCTTAAGCGCAGCTAAAAATGTTTCTGAAGTTAAATCGCTTACTAACTCTAAATGTACTGCCTTGACGGCCAAGGAAACAAATATAGCAACATAAGACTCGTAAATTCGCATGTTTTGTCGCTTGCCCTCTCGTAAATTAATCGGACCGGCATAATTAACACTACAGTGCGAGAACGGCTTCAAAACGGTTACGCGTCTGGCCGGGAGCGGAGCCATTATAGCCTCAGATTGAGTGGGCCTTATTTTAAAACATTTTACGTATCCTAGAATAATTTTTCGTCTTATTGATCGCAAAGACAATGGTCAAAACTGTTGTCTGACGGCAGCCATGGTAGCCTGAATCCCGGTATGCATGTTTCGTACGTGTTCCAGGGCTATTATCTGTTTCGTTAAATCCTGGTCACGCGTTAAAAATATTGGATGACGTGCACCAAAAGACAGTTAATGTGTGAGCCGTTCCCACGAATAGGAAAGGCCCGTGCTACCTCGCCCTTTCAGGCATACGCCACATTTTTACATCCACTGTCTATCGGAACCGCCCCGAGACGGGCGATGGAAAAATCCAGTAACGCCTGCTGGTTCGTTTGTGCAGGATGGATAGTTTGGCCACGACGAATAAGCCCATCCTTCCTTCCTTAGGGTGACATATACTCCGCCCGCTGCCATTCGCCACTATCCGACTCCTTCACCCCGCTATCTTATCCGTCGTGCCCACGGGGACCACGGGGAGGCCTGTCCATTTGCATCCCGACCTGGATGAACGCTTCTCACCCTGTCGGGCGAAAGGAATAGTGGGATAGGTGGGTGTAGTAAGGTAAGGTGGAATCCTACCTAATTTGATCTAACGCGACGCGAACGCTGCTCGAGAGCGTGGTTATCCCGAGAAGATTACGGGGTCACACCCCCATACCCGAAGGCTCCGACCTCTTCGGTTGAACAACGCTACCTAATATATAATCTACGATTCGTATCACTTTAGCCAGAGGGATTCTCGGCAAAAATCGGTGAACACGGAAAGGGCCTCTGGGCTTGACACGAAGAAGCGTGCCACATCCGGCCATTGCCATTCACCTTCCGGTACGACGCTTCGCAGGATCTCTCTCTGCGCGTCAAAGAGGGGACATTCCAGCAAGAAGTGCTGGACTGAGTCAACTCCACCTCCGTAAATGCACACGTCACTTTCCACGAGACCTAACGACGCGAGTCTTTCCCTAAAATCTCCGTGTCCAGTGAGGACTTGTGTGCTCCAATGATTTATTTCTAACGAACGCGCAGCTAGTCTATCTCGCACGTCCCTAAAGAAGGCGAACGTGATACGACCCTTACTTGAAGAGTTCCATCGGGTCTGCCACATATTTATCGCCTCGTTTTTAATCCCTTCGATCGCGGTTTTTCTTTCGGTTTCGGCGGGGATCTCAATATTACCGATCTTGGCGTCTTTTCCCGACCTAACATTATAACGCGCGGTACTTTCGCGAAGAACTATATCTACCGGAATCACTCCTCCGACAACGCAAAGTGATTCCCACGAGGCCGTGCGGTATGCGCCAGTCATTGAAATTAAGACTCGACGCTGCAAGGCTTTCAGAATTCTAATATCACTCTCCGTACACAGGTCGGCCCACCCCGCAGCGGCATAAGCCACTGTCGGTGCGAACACGCCCCGGTAGATTGTGGAGAGTGTCCTAAAACGCAGGCCCCACTAGGCTCTCGCTACTCTACCTAACTTCTCGAACAGCGGCCCGACTTTGCTGTTTAAGTATTCGCAGTGCGATCTAACCTTTAAATTCCTATCCAGGTAGACGCCAAGATACCTAACCGTTCGCTTAAACCCTATTTTTGTTTCACCGATTTTAATAATTGGCGGTCTGTTATCGAAGTCGACGGTTTTCTTATTTGTTTTTCGCTTCCTATCCGGTCGTGCTCCTCCCCGTCTACCTATCGGGTTTCTCGCGATCGCGTCGGATTTCAGAATGATGGCTTCAGTTTTACGCTCGGAAATCTGAAGTTTCGCGGACCTACACCATTCTGTTATTATGTTAACTACACGTTGGCCTTCTGTCTCGAGTTCTCTTCGCGAGTTTCCGTTTATGACGACCACGAGGTCGTCCGCGTACGCGGCGAATCTATCTGGAATCACGTCTTCCAGTAATCTCAATAGGCCATCAAACATGAGGTTCCAGCAGGCCGGGCCCAAAACGGAACCCTGAGGGCACCCCCTCTCGGCCCGCTTGGACACTTCCGCGGAGCTAAGAGAAATTTTTACGCTTCGATCGCTGAAGTAACTCCGGAGTACTTCGAAGATATTACGCGGATAATCTCGTTTCTTAAGGCTATCTAACACAAGAGGCCACCAGACATTGTCAAAAGCCCCGGAAATGTCGAAGAGAAGCGCAATGGCGTACCTCCTTTCGGAGGCAGAGACCATCCGTCGCAACTCCACGACAGCTTCCTCCGTCGACCTTCCGGGCATGAACCCGAATTGTCGATCGGAGACCTTCCCCGGTGCCAGTGACGTGTCTAGCAGACGAGCTTTTATAAGCTTCTCGAAAAGTTTTCCTACTACGGAGAGGAGACAAATGGGTCTGTAGGATTTCGGGTCTCTCTCGTCCTTGTCTTCGCCTTTCAGGAGGATTCGGAGTGAACCCTCCTTCCAGACAGAAGGAAAGACGCCCCACTGGAGACACCCGTTAAAAAGCCTAACTAACTGACCGGGGATTATTTTATAGGCCGCCTTGAGTACGGCGACCTCGACTAGATCTAAACCCGGAGCTTTATTGTTTTTAAAAGTCTTCACCGCGCGAGCCATTTCCGCCTCCGTGAAGAAGGAGGCGTCGGCTGTATCGGGAGCGATCCTGCATGCGTTTCTAATTTCACGCTGTTCGAGCGTGTCTTCTGTCTCCCGGTCATCTGGGATGTGCACATCCAGGAGGTAACTAGCGGTCTCCCCTAGTGACTTTGTGGGATATTCGCCACACCGGAGTGTGCTTAGCACCCCCTCAACCTGGAGTTTGCTCGCCTGTTGCTTGTAAACGAAGCCCCAGGGCTCCCGGTTGCCGTGCGATGTGACGAACTTCCGCCAGCTAGCGAGTTTCGCCCGCTTCACCCCCCTACAGTACTGCCTTCGTGAAGAACGATACTCCAGCAGTACCTGGAGGTAAGTAGGGTCCTCTCGCCCTCCCTGAAGGGCACGACGCAACCTATATACCTGTTTCTTAACAATAGTTAATTTTTTGGTCCACCACGGGTTGGACTTCCTAAATTTGCGCTTCCTAGGCATTGACGTGACACAGGTCTCTGTGAGCACCACTGTGAGCGTTTCTGCCATTTTCTCTACTTCTATTGTGGAGCACAGATCGATAGCCTCCAGTTGCGATCTTGAAAGATCTGTCAGGGTGACAGAGAACCGTTCCCAGTCGGCCCGACTTGTGTCGAACCTCGTGTTCCCAGCGCCCCGATCGGCACCTGACTCTTTTGGCAATCTCAATCTTATGTCCACAGCCCTGTGGTCACTGGTGGTCCAGTCACACCTTACCTTCCAGTCACAGATGAACTTGTTCATGGAGGGCGACGTCAGGGTTACGTCGATGAATGACGAACCCCTTGTCGTCCAAAAGGTGGGCGGCTGTCCAGCATCGTTGACCACTGACAAGCCAAATGCCCTGATGAGGTCCTCGAATCTGGCACCTCTATCGTCTGTCTCTTGGGGACCCCAGAGTGACGATCGAGCATTGGCGTCTACACCTATAATAAGTCTCTCCCCCCTCAGTGAACGAAGCACCGTTTCGAGGTGGCTGAGGTGCCTCTCAATCTCGTCGCTGTACTGGAAGTAGCACGAAACAACGTAGAAGGAGAAGCTGGGGGCCCGCACTTCCACGCAGACACAATGCGTAGTGCTAAGCTGCGAGACGAAAACCGTATCTAAATTGGGATTGCAGATTACCACTGCTGCCCACGGACGTTGTGAGCGCACTGCGGCAACCCTCATCCCTATGCCTAATCCTACGACTTTGTAACCCGAACCTTGTTTCCCGACGTGTGGTTCCTGCAATACTAAGACGTCAAGTCGCTTTTCGACTACGAGTTGACGTACCTCACTCGTTACTACAGCCGAACGTCGCATGTTCAGCTGCAGCATCCTGACACCCGTGGACTACGCACTACCTAAGCTAGAGCTTATCCTACCTAATTCCTGTGGCGCCGGGCCACTCGCTGTGTGGGGTGGGGTTGGGTCCGCGAATCTAACCGTCTTTCGCACCGTTGTCGCAATGCTCGCGGATCTAAGCGCGGGTCTAATCGCGGGCCTAATCGCGGGCTTTTCTATCTCGCGCGCTATTTGCTTGAAGCCGGTCTCCGATTCTCGCGCTAAATTGACCGACGCCGACCTAATCGTAGTAATGAGACAACGCTCTAACACGACGTACGCGGATCTAATCCCGGTTGCTTCGCGATTAACTAACGCGGTTCTAGCGGCAGGAAGGCCGCAATCTCGGGGCTGTGCGCCATCGCGTATTGTGTCACGGGCCCGCCCGCGCACAGCTCGGTGAGGCGCTCTCGAGGAGGCGGAGGCCGCCACCGAGCACGCGGTCGAGCAGACCCGCGACTCAACGACGGAGACACCCCGCGCTTCCCTACTCGCGGCCGCGCCAGACCGGAAGCGGTCGGCCAGGCGGGCACTCCTCCTCACCACGTCGAAGATTTTGTTTTTGCACGCCATAACTGTTCCCACGAGTACGGTGGAAAGGGTGGTCGAGCGACGTAGAGCCACCTTTACGTCGCCAAGCCTAGATACACCGGGAGGACGGCAGATATCCCGGGACCGTTCGCGACCGCGACATTTTTCGTCTACGCGATCATGCAGACCCTAAGCACGGTTCCTAACACCTTAGTCTTTAGACGTTATGCGGGCTCGACCTCGACGAAAGCGACCGCGACGACAACGACGACCTAACGACCGCCCTAGCCGACGAAGCCACAGACGGCAACATCCAACCCGATTGTACCTGAAAATAAAGTTCCTGAAAATAAATGGAAAATTAATCACACGCACACACACACTCACACGTGGGAGTCACTGGAATCGGGGTGGTCCCCGCCTCTGGCCCGGCGGGTGACTGAGTCACCCATCCAGTCCTTCGGGCGAGGGTCCCGACCGGCTCCCACTTTTCCCCACTGAGGGACGCTTCACGGCAGGAGCACCCACCGCTCCGCACCCTCATCCCGCGGGAGCACCCGCATGAAATTAGGAGGGAAAAAAAAAAAAAAAAAAAAAAAAACGGGGGGGACGGCCGTAGACCGTCTGAACAACGCACGAAGTGCGCTTGCCACATAAGAGCCATTCGTTCAGCAAGCTGACACCGACTCGTGGCAATGCTGTTTGGGCACGTTGGCTTCATCTTTCGGTTACTAGGCCCCCTCACCACGACAAGGTGTGCCCACGAGGGGGCGCACCAAGAGACAGATCGGAGTTGTCTAATCTTCCTCCTACTCGTATTAATCTTTGTTCGTCCATGAATGGTGATAGTGAGAAGATTTTGCTGGATGCGCCAACGGTCGTTACTCAAGGCCTTGTATTCTCCAGGGAATAAACGCTGTTGTACTGATTTGTACATCAGGTGCAGTGCTGAGGATATCTGCTCGTGAGAAATGAATAGCGTTGATGGTTTTGGGCAAGCCTTTGATATCTTTAAACAGTAAGCCAATATGCGGCAAGCCTTGTTCAAATTTGCGTGCTTATTTAGTATTTCGTCGACTATGCTACAATCAACAACGGCAATGGTGACGTGGACTTCTTGTAACTCCGGCGTATTGCTGCCAAGATAAATGTAATCGTTACAAGGCCAGTGCTCGTCGTTAAAATGTAAAAACGTTAGGCCGTGCCACCAGATGTTGACGTTGATCAAATTGCGTGGATTCAATCCTCGTGATAACAAGTCAGCGGGGTTCAAGGCGGATGGCATGTGACGCCAATTTTCTGGTTTGGTCAACCGTTGAATCTCTCCCACTTGGTTGGCGACAAAGACACCATTTTCGCGATGGTGAGGAGATCTAATTCAGGGTTATTATAGAATTCGACCAGAGATAAGGAAGTTCGTTGCATCTATAGACATTCTAATTTTCTCAATTAGGCGTGCTAATAATAGTGCTGCTGACAATTCTAGACGTGGTAATGAAATCGCCGAGGATTCACGTGCGATTTGGAACAAAGCAGCTCAGAGCGGTACTCATTGGAGTTGGTCCTCGTACGAATATACACACAAGTCCCATAAGCATGTTGGCAGGCATCGCAGAAACCATCTAATTGAATAGATTGCGAATTTGACCTGAATTTGAGACATCGTGAAATGGTTAATTGGTTTAGCTCGATCAGTTGTGACTTGAGCGTTGACCAGCGTGTGTATATGTCTTGAGGCAGAGATTCATCCCATTGGATTCCTGATCGCCATAGATCTTGTAGTACGAGTTTTGCAATAACTATAGTCCCTAGCAGACCCAAGGGGTTAAATAATCTGGATATCTCTGACATTATAATTCGTTTAGATGCTGCGTGGTGTTCGGAGTTAGGCTGATATGAGAAGTCTAACGTGTCAGTGACTTGATTCCATTGTATGCCTAATATGGATGACTCACCTCCGTCGTTGATAGTGATTAGTTCATTGTCCTTGTCATCCAATGGATCTAATAATTGTGGATAATTCGATGCCCACTTACTGAGTTTGAAGAATCCAAGTTCCAGCAATTGAATTATCTCGTCTCAAGCCAGTTTTGCGTCTTGAATTGTGTCGGCTCCAGTGAGCAGATCGTAGAAATCACTTTGAACATATATCGAGCTAATTGGAAATTTTAAAGGTGTCGTTCCGCTAGATCCTTTAAGCACTTCGTAGCCAAATACGATGCTGACAATGTACCGTACGTCACTGTGACTAGCTCGTAAGTATCAATGTTTGAAGATGGATCATTACGTCACAAGATTATATGTAAGCTCGTTTGTGCGGGATGTATTAAAACCTGTCGGTACATTTTTACTATATCGACTACTAAAACATATGCAAAGATGCGGAAGCACATCATGATAGACATTAAGTCTTGCTGCACGACTGGGCCAATGGTCAGCGCGTCGTTGAGTGGTATATCCGTGGTAATGTTGCATGACGCATCGAATACCACACGAATTTTGGATGACTGTTTCAAATCCTTGAAAACGCAATGATGCGGTAGATAATATGATATTCCGTCTTCGTTGGAGGGTACATTTACTTGTTTCATGTGACCCAACATCAGGTATTCAAACATAAACTAACCGAATGAATCTTTAATTCTGGGTCCCGTTAGAAACGCTTTTCCATATTAAGCAGACGCTTGATGGCGTTGCTTCTTGAGTTGCCTAATTGGTTAATTAATGGCTCTTTGATTGGAAGCTTGACGATGTTTTGCCTTGTGAATTTTGAGAAACGTTATTCAAGAAATACTTTTCACATGAATTTTCCTCGCTAGTGAATTCGGTTGCATCATGAATATCCTCAAGGAGCCAAAATTTCGCTATTTGATCATGTAACTGAATATTTGTAATAGTTGCGTGGAACGATTGCACACCCTTTGTAAATTTAAATAATTAAATAAATTGCTCAGGCGTCTCGCCATCCAAAATGTGTTTTCTGCAACGTTGGGTGCTCCGTTGAAGATTTTATTTGGCCGACACACAGTGTATCCCAAAATATTTCAGCTCCAATAAGAATATCGATTCCTGAGGAAACATTTAAATTGGAATCTGCCAGTTTAATATTGCGAGGAAGGTTGTATTTCTCGAGCTTCATGGTAAAGGCCAGTAGATTACTGGCATGATGTGTTTTCCTCCACTATTATTGAAGGAATGCGTTACTACCGTCGTTGATGATTTCGTCTCAATTGCTTCCTTATTGTTCTTGACGTCGTCGTGTGTTTCCTTTGAGCTATTGGTCAAGTGTAGTAATGTATTGTATTTGGCCTTGCAAATCTTACAACCCCTTGATGTGCATTTACTTGATATATGAGTGGAGAAGCGTAAGCAATTGCCACAAATTTTGTGATCATGTACTTCTGTGATCCTTTGGGATATTGGTAAGGCTAAAAAATCCTTGCAATAATACATTGCATGTTCACCGTTGCAGAAGCTGTATTTGGATTTAATGGTCACGACGCAAGACGCTTGGCGTTCCAAACTAGATTGTGATCGTTTGTTAAGGTTAGTCGCGGATGCGTATGACCTTTCCGTAGCCTCGAGCATTTGACAGCGATGTGTTATAAAATCGTTAAATTGCTTAAACGTGGGAGGATCCGTACCGACTAGTGAGGACTGCTATTCTCGCAAGGTGAGTGCATCTAATTTCGAGCTTAAAATATGAACGAATAAATCATTAGGATGTACGGGGCTTAAGACCTTGAAGAGCTTGTATGTGTTTAATCGCCCTATTCGCGATTTGTCGAAGTTCAATGAAGTTTCTCTTTGTCATGGACGGCAGTTCCATGATCACCCTTATATGTGTGTGTACAATAATGCGTTTATTATCAAAGCGTTCCCTTAAAGATTCCACGCGACTTGATAATTCAAATTCCAATTTCCAAGGAGCTGATTACGTTACTTGCGTCACCGGTTAAGGAAGTCTTTAAATATTGTAATTTTTGGATGTTACTGAGCGTCTCGTTCGAATGTATGACGGAATTGAAAGAATCGAAAAACGGGAACCACTCGTCGTATTTTCCAGAAAAGGTCGGTAAATTCAACTTAGGAAGCCGAACGCTAAGTCGTGTTTTTGATTGGTCGGAAGCGCGCGATGAGGAATTTGTTGGCAAGCGCGATGGAATTCTAGGATTAAGAATTTTGCGAATCCTCGCCGATAATAAATAAAATGCGTCTTCACACGCGACACGATTGTTAATCTCGCCTTCGTCATGTGACTCGAGCTGTGACTGTACGTTATTGTATTCAGACCAATAGTCGTGTAATTTAGATTTAGGGTACGAACATAAAGGAAGCAGGTTTTCTGCTTTCCGATAACCAGCGCCGATCGACGCCGATCGGCATTAGGAATATGTACATGTTATTACAATGAGACTGCGCATAATAAAAGCAGGTTCGGACTTGTCCGCGCGTGTTACCGGCACGAGTAAATTTATCAGAATGAATTTCTACTTCTTCTTATCGATTGTAAGCGCCGGTTGACTCTTGAAACGCTACAAATGGACATCGATAATTTAATTTCAACAATTTTTAAGACTTGCTATTTGGGATAAAAGAAATAAATATCATTCTAATAGAAATGTAGTTAAAAAATGTTGGAAAGAAATAAATAAAGAAGTAAATGTGGAAGGCAAGGAAGTATTATTCTTATAAGATATACAATTTTATTCAATGTTTATAAGTTATTAATTTTATGATTAAAATGATGAAAATCATGATTGTAAATGTTAAATACATAAGAGGACGATTTAATAATTTATCAGAAATGCAATTAATTTCGTTCTTTATTATATGACAGAGGATTATTTGAAAAAAAGTTGTAAATATATCTCTAATCGTTTTCGCTTCATTAGTTGGTCTGTCTCCTGCTTGTCTTTGATAATTTCTTTGAAATTCAGTAGACACATCAGTCAGATGTCGTTCAAATCCCTCTTTATTTATTATAGTATTATGCAAAATACAGATACATTTTATAATATTGTCTGTCACATCAATGTTAGTTTCAATGCATTTTGAAAGTAAACGCCATTTAGAATATAAAATTTCAAAAGAGCATTCAATAGTTTTCCTAGATTTAGATAAACGTTTATTGAAACATTCCTGTTCAATATTTAAATTCTTTCCATTAAATAGTTTTAGAAAAAAAGGAAGAAGCGGATATGCTTCATCTCCTATTAATACGAACGGTATTTTTATATTTGTTTGAGGTAGATTGCTAGGCTTTGGTATATCGAGTTGCTTGTTTTTTAATAATTTATATAAATCGAAGTCTTGAAAAGTACCACGATCACTTTGTTTACCATATCCTCCTACATCTATTGTTATAAATTTATAAGATGCATCTGCAACGCCTTGCAAAACAATAGAAAAATATTTTTTATAATTAAAAAACATTGAATCTGAATTTTGCGGACATAGAACACGAATATGTTTGCCGTCAATGGCCCCGATACAATGAGGAAAATTCCAAATATTATAAAAATTTTTAACTATTTTTTAAAAAATATCCTTTGTCGGTACTGACATGTGCTCTGGTTGTAACTCGTCCTACAATACAAGAACAGTTTCGGAAACAATTTTTCCTACTGCAGATGAACCTATCCGAAAAGTAAATGACAAAGTCTTGAACGAACAACCAGTTGCTAGATACCTAAAATATAATATAGTCATTTAATAGAAAATATTTCGTTTAAAACGTTTCGTTATAAAAACGAAAACATTCTGCAAAATTTAGTATTCATACATCAAATACATCATTTTATATGCGACTTCAAAAGATTTTTATCAACTATCTTTCAGAAATTAAAAAATTAAAAGGCATCTAAGAGCATAAACTCAAATAATTATAATTACAACTTTAATGAAAACCAGATACAATACAATATAAATGTTGATCTTCAAAAAAATAACGGACGTTTCGGACACTTTTTATGTCCTTTTTCAGCGTTAAAATAATATAGCAATATATCAAGAATACGCCAATAGTAAAAAAAAAAAAGAAAACGACTTATCAACTATCTTAAATGAGTTGTTAATACATTGACAACAAACACATAACAGAAAATGAATAATAAGATTAACTATAAATTTGGTACTCAAACAATATGTTTGGTGGTGAACACATATACGAATGTCTCATACGTTTAAACATCTGAATAACTCTTGTGCTCTTAAAATTGTCTTCAATACTATTTAATAAGTTCATCATGTGTAATGGAAAAACTTTATGTTTGATAAAATTGCGATACAGAATAACTCTCAACTTATTATTAATGATAAGTTTCCAGGATTTAATCCATGATTTGAGTAAACAAACTGCATTGTCCCCAAAATTGTTACATAAGAAAAAAAATTTTCTTTCAGAAAATATATTGAGAAAAAAATAGAAATATCTAAGAGATCAATTTGCTGTTGAGCTTGGAAAAATCCCTCCTTCTCGTTCTGGGGATGCTGGAGATTCTGCATCTATATCAAAATGGCCACATTTTCAATCATTATTATTTCTTAAAGACATTGTAAGATCTAGATTTTCGACTGGGAATTTGGTCACAACTGCAGAATCTGAAATTCATGCCACTTTATCAAGAGAGGCAGACATTCCAGCAGACGATGCAGAAGACTCTTCTCATATTTCTGAATGTACTGATATTACTCCATATCAAGAAAAAGAAAAAAAAATGAAGAAGATACTGAAAATTATGTACGTCAATTATCATCACTTATAGTGCAATGTATTCAAGGAAAAAAGAAAAAGCATGGATCAAATAAAAATTTTAATAATGTCTTATTAAATCTTGAAAGACAGAAGATTCAATATCTGCAGGAAAAATCATCACGATAACGTGATATTGATGATAAAGATTTATTTTTTTTTTTCAAAAGCTTGCTTCCACATGTTCGAAAAATACCAGCAACAAAAAAATTAGCTTTTCGTAATTGCATTCAAAAACTTGTTGAACAGTTCGCATATTCGCAGCAACAATCATTTACATTTTGCAATAACCAACAATCTTTCGATACTTCTTTTCCTGCAACATCCGAAAATACTTTTCAATCATTCTCTTCTTCCTCTAGGAGTTCAGAAAATACCGCGCAGTCTTTTCTTTCCAATCTTAATACAGTCTTGGATTATACTTCTTTGTAATGTTTTAAAAAATATTAAAAATTGTACTACATGAACTAAATTATATTGGCAAATATTGCTTTCTCATATAAATACTGGCAATGTAAAATAGGCTTGTATGCATTTATAACATATTGTCCATATCTTACATCACAATCTTCAATATTTTTAAAATACTATAATACATTTTTAGACTAGATTTAATAATCTAAAGTTTTCTGTTATTAATATTAAAATATTTTATGTGTGTTTACTTTATTATTTTGTTTATATGGATTTTATTTTGATTATTATTTATAATGTTTAATACGTTATGATATATTGTGCAATTATTTTGCATTTTTACAATAAAAAAGTAAAAAGCAAAAAGTAAATAAAAAGTGTGTAATATAGATTAATCTTTTATTAATATTACATATTTACTTTAAAGTGACGACAAGCCTTTCTTCAAGTAAGATAGGTTGCTTATGCCAGTTACACCACGTTTTCATTAAACGATGCTCAATTTTTCCTAATATGTAATTAAAAGTTTCCAGAGTCATTCTTGTGTACTGAAAAAATTTTTGCTTGTCTCTCTTGAGAGCATCAAATAAAGTATGATATTCACCATTATTTTTTCTGCTTTTATTTATTTCGTGTATGCTGAATCTTTTTCTTTGTATTTTTGGTATAATATTATCCAATAAAAAAAATCTTCATCAGATAAAGACATCTTCACTGCAAGATATCAATTCAGAAACTAAACAGGTTTCCTGCTTTAACGCGCATCTACTGTGTCTTTCCCAAGTGCCGATAACCTGCGTCGATCGACGCTGATTATCAGAAAATAAAAGACCTGCTTTCTTTGTGTTTGTACCCTTACGTTCCTCGAGTTGCGCTATGACTGACGGTGTTATCGTTTCGATAGAATCGACATATGTTTTTATTCGTGTGCACGCAGCCTTAATGATATCACGCTGTTTTGAAAAAAAGGAGGTTTTGTTCGGTCATTGTGACTTAGTTTGAATTCGATCCAAAAGATAACAAAAAAGATGCAAAATATACACGGTTTTTGATTGGCACTATAATAATGAATGATCACTCTTACCGGAATGGACGCATATACGCAATATTCTTAACGTTGTGATCGGGTTTCGAAGTAGCGGGCTCTCGTCAACAGGATGGATGCGTCGATAGATTGCCACCGTAGAAATTCTAGGTTAAAAAGCAAGTCCGGTCGGTTGTTCCAAACACACCGTAGAGATAACTGTCAGCAATGGTAATTTGATACCCTTTTCGTGCCGCTAAGTAGTTTGCCGCTGGTACGTTGATGAGCTTCGTCAGATTGATCCTTGGACTCACCAATTCGTTTCTTTTCAAAAATGCGGATAAAATAATAATATCCGGCTCAAAGGACCAATAATTTGTTGCGTAGATGTACGCTGAGGGCTTGTGCCCATCACACGTGTTCACGGAAAGACTGCTTCGGAAGTGGTGTGGTCGAAAGTATAACACCTTTCTTCGTGTAAAGATTATTTTTTTGACAAGAAACCTTGACAGCGACTACTGTGCGCGATACAGGGATTTCTAATCCTTCTCCTTATAACAAAAAAAGGAAATACAAAAAGAAACTTTCTTTACTACTCTTACTTCGTTGTCCTAGACCGTTCTGAAAAGGGCGAACGGCTGCGCCGCCTAATCGCGAGCGAAGCGGCGTCAGTGATATTCGGCAGCCAATCACGGTTCGCGCCATTGGCGACTTACGGCGAAAGTCGCGCGCAAGGTATAACGCTCGAAATAATTTGTAGAGTCAACATTTACCCTACAACATTAGTGAACTGATGACAAAATTCTTTTGCGAAAGGTGATGATAGGAAGTGGCATGAAGGTCTGTGTGTGTGTTGGTTTTCGGTATACCTGATGACTTTTTAGAGTGTCATCTTTGTTCCGTCTAACAACCATACATCTAGGAAAAATAAGAAATTGGGAGAGCGTTTCCCTGTCATGGCTTTAGATGACAAAGGTGTTATCAGCATATCAGAACCATTTAAGAAGTGGGTTCTTCAGGACTTCATTCTCAAAATGTTTCATGAAGATGTTTGCGATGATGGATGAGATGGGAGATCCCATTGCTGCTAGAAGTTTGTTCAAAGAACTCCTCTTGGAAGTGGAAATAAGTTGAAGTTTGACAATGTTCTATTAGTGGGACAAGGTTTGTAGAGATTCTATCAGATTCCATCATTTCTTAATAATATCTAGAGTATCTTAAACTGGAACGTTTGTGAATAATGAAATTACGTCAAAACTGGCAAGAATGTCACTGATTTTGTTTGGATTTTGATAATTTTGTTCACGAAAGAAAAATGAAAAAAATTCTATATGATTATATTAATAAATAGAATAAAAATGTTTGGTAAATATGCATATTAGAGGACCCCTCGCCGATGACCTTGACCTTGACGTATGTTATCAAGGTCATGACTCTCAGTAACGTTTAAAAGGTTTTAGCCGTCGCTCGTTATTTGTTAAAAAGTTATAAACAAAAAAAGGTTTCATAAATAGGATATAACTTTTTCACATCATATACAGGGTGATTCAAAACAACCTGATGTCCTTAAAATGACATATTTTTGAGTGAATTCTAAGACAATTTTTCCTTTACCAAAATTTGATTTGAAGCGTAGTTTTTGAGTTATAAGCAAAAACGCAGTTGTTACGGAACAACTTTTGGTCATTAAAGTAATATTATTTTAAGGAACACGTATTTCTGACTTAATTTTAAGACATTTTCTTCTTTACCAAAATTTTATTTAAAGCATAATTTTATGTTATAAGATAAAATAGTTAGCGACTCATGCGGTAGTAATCACCCGTCGGACGGTCAGCTGCGTCCGCGCTCGCGGTGCGTCGCGCCGTTTTTGCCTGCTTTCTGTACTCAACGCGTGATTTGCTAACTATTTTTGCTTATAACTCAAAAACTACGCTTCAAATCAAATTTTGGTAAAGGAAAAATTATCTTAGAATTCACTCAAGAATATGTCATTTTAAGGATATCAGGTTGTTTTAAATCACTCTGTATATGATGTACACAGATACACATATATGGATACACACACATACACACACTCATACGTACACATGCTTCAATAAAGACATAAACACATATGCGTAATGGAATACCACGTTACGGTATAAGCGAAAAACATTATGCACATTATCTGGCTGAATTTGTATTTAAAAGAATTTATTCTATTCAAGAAAGAATTGACGCATTTTTTGAAATCATGAAAGAAATGTATCCAATTAATAATAACTTTGAATAAATTGTATAATTGCTTGTATAATTATATTACTTCAAAAATTACGAATAATTCGTGAAACTTTATTTGTTTATAATTTTGTAATAAATAACAGCTAAAACCTTTTGGATGTTACTTAGGATTATGATCTTGACAACATATTTCAAGGTCATCAGCAAAGGATCCCCTAATATGCATATTTACCAAAGAATTTGTTGATCAGTCTTCATAGAATTTCTTTGATGATTGTATTCTTACTGTCTATATTTATTTTTTTTTTTTTGCACAATAAGTATCGCTTGATGAGATTGATATTTCTAAATATGAAAGTTGATTATCATTATCTATAGAAGAAAATGATGAATTTATATAATTCTGATTATTTTCAATATTCTCCTGTTTGCGTGTGCCATCGATAAAAGCGTTACTCTAAAAAAGTAAAAAGCTCTCAATAAAGAAGCACAGTTTATTAAAAGTAAAATATAAAATTTCATACGTAAGGTATAGCATTTTTGCATAAACATATTTTATCTAAAGTTCTATTTATATTCTCTTCTTTAAAATGTTACGAACAAACAGATGCAGATTTTTTCAGATTTATATCTTCAGGTAATCCAATATTTTTCAGCTAATTTTCTTTTATTTATATCTTTCACTAATCTGTTGACAATAAGAAATATTTATATAGATCTGATAATTTTAATTTTAATGTAATTTTCTTTATACAAAATTTTATGTTTTGAGTTGAACAAAGACATCATTGTTATACATATAACAAGAATAAAATATATTAAATAATAAGATTATTAATATAATTTTTATCTGTGCAGACTAATTTTTAAATTTTGCTGCAATATTTTCTGAAATTCGCTTCTTCTTTCAGTTTTATAATTTGTAATATAGCATTGGGACTATACACTTAACCATCTTGCTAAAAAAGAATTAATTTTTTTTAAGTGTATAATTTTTTTAAATGTATTTTAAGTGTATAGTGCCAGTGCTCTGTTACACGCATACTCAAACACATGTTAACTTTATTATGTATACATGTACTTATTATGTATTATGTATATATTATGTATATAAATTATATCTGTAACCTTCGAAATACTTATTTTAACTCAAGTAAAAATTAATTTATAACAACATTTCCATTAATGTATAGCTTGTAAATTTTTATTTAATTGTATTATACATCGATAAGAAAGAAAAACTACGTTAAAGCTTTAATTTTACTATCCGACAATCCAACGTAATCTTCTCATCGCAAATTAGTTGAGCGACGAGAAAGTGGTGAAATAAGACATAGATGCTTGCACCATCTTAAAATGCAAATTAATCATGTATTCTCATAGTATTACAAGGAACTTGATTGAAAAAAAGCTATTTTTACCGAAGCGTAATTAGCCATTGATAATACATATATTTTGCCAGCTGTTAATGTACAAGGCACGAAACATCTATGAAGTAATATGCTCAATAGCCGTGTCGATCTTCGTGACATTTTGTACCATAACATGTTATATCTAAAAATAATAACTCACAAGTAAACCTACCTTTGTGTCACTCGTCGATTTTATTGAAACTCAACATACTTGTAGAGTACTCAAAAATAATAGATACGTATTTTTTTATATCGGCAATGGTGTAGTTTTAAGGGTGAAAACTACCTTTTGTATATATACAAATGAGTAGTCAACTCCTTGCATTTGAGCTCACTGTTCTAAATATATTTTGAATTTTGAAGATGGTTTTGGAGTTTTCACATGTCGCTGGAAGCAAATCCAATGTAAAAATTATAGAATTCAAAATGGCGGATCAAATATGGCGATCTGGAAAATCAAAACAGATTTATCTCGCTCTTTGCCGAACCCAGGAATAATCGACGAGGAGGAGAATCTATTCCCATTTTGTTCCTTTTTGTTTTTTTTTCTTTATTTTTTTATATAGAAAGTAAAGAAATTTACATAAGGCGCGAGAAGTGATGTTGCAAAAAATCAAATAAATCAATAAAAAGATACAAAAAATTAAAATATAAAAAAATTTAAAAATATATAGATATAAACACACACATATATATATAATAGATTTTCGTCACCTCCTCGTCGGTTATTTCTGGGTTCGACAAAGAACGAAATGTCTATTTTGATTTTCCAGATAGCCATATTGGACTCGCCATTTTAAATTCTATAAGTTTTACATTGGATTTTCTTTCAGCGACATGAAAACTCCAAAACCATCTTCAAAATTCAAAATATTTTTAACACCGTGAGTTAAAGAAAATGACACAATCGTGAGAAATAAAAAATAAAATATTTTTGCATATGAAAAAATAGCTATAAAAATTACAAAATATTTTTAAAAATATAATAAATTAATTTTATTTTGTTCAAGAAAAAACGGAAGAAATTTCAATTAAATATTTTGTTACAAAAAAATCTATATTTTATTACAGTTTTGTCATCTTTTCTATAATTTGCTAATGTTATATTAAATAAATTTGTGATATATTTACGCTTTCTGGAATATATCTGTACTATGATCCATTATTCTTTGGCCAGGATAGTTTAAAACAAAAAGATGTAAGAAAGAACCGATACACATTGCTATATATCTGATCATTTCTTCTTTATGATTTAATAAGGAAAGTATCTGTAAAGTCATTAAATTCTAGATTGATAAAAAGCAAAAATGATTTCTCATTAGCAATATTTAGTATCATTTGATTATCATCGTACTTACTTGCATTCCCAGAAAACTTATTATTATGATTGTAATAAATAATAATGTAAACGAATACAATGTGAACGAAGAATCCAAGAAACAAACATATCTGGAACATAGATACATTGAATAACAGTTATTGATTATATCTTTTTTTGCAATATGTTACAAATTTAAAAACTCACTCAATACTTATTTGATGTTTCCATAGAACAAGTACGAGTTCGTGATAAATCTCATCATCGTTATCATATTGTATACAATCTTCCAAATTGCGCTGATTATAAGTTAATTGTACATCTTTAACGAACCGATTATTTTTTTCTGAATTTAGATCCGAAGTTATATTTTCTAATCGATGCCTTTAAAATATGATCAAAATTTTATTTGCAAGACATCAGTACTTTAGTATAATTTCAATTACATTTTATTAACAAATAATGCTATTATATAATTATGATACCCGATAGCAGCGAACAAACTGCACGCGTGTTGTACGAACATCATGTAGCTCGTATCGACTATCACTAGAATACTTATATTCATTATAGTTGTCAAGTATGTATAAATTAATATAGGATAGTAGTATGCTTCTCTATCGAAACCATAGTCGATATCGAATAAATATTTATATGGGCGTGATTTATTAAGAGGCTTGACAATATTCAATAATAGCGGCATTACCGGTATTAATAGGAAAAAACACATCAATATATATATAACAACTGTAAATCACATTATTATTTTTACCATTATTTAAACATGAATTATATAATTCATAATAATTCGTATAAAACAAGAGATATGTAAAACATAATAGTTTATTAATATCAACGCTGTCCGACAAAAATTTGTTTACGCTTTGTAGTAAAAATTTTTTCTTAAATTTGAATATGCTATATAATCCAAATCTGCCCTTAAAAATACCTTATCTCATAAGGATTTTGAGGATTTCACCAGTTTTTGCACAAAACGTTGATTTATGGTCCACTAGTAAACTGGATTAAAGAGAATATTTATCCCTTATTTTGAGTCGTAGTAAACCTTTTTATCAGGTTATCTATCAGTTTATCTAGATGTATTGTAACTACTGAAAGAGTGCAAAAATCATTATTTTTTTACAATTTTAATTTAATTTTCCTAAACTTTTAATGAGATAAGATATTTTTATAAGCAGAGATTTGGATTCAGCCCCCTCAAATTTATTAAATAGCATATTTCACAATCCCTGAAAAAATACTATTTTTGTCGAACAGTATACTATGAATAATATATGAATAATTTATTTTATTATTACAGGCATAACTTATCGTCATTTTCCTTCCTACAATAGCGTAATCGTGCAAAATCTGTGTTTCCAGAGAATGTGTGAAAATGCGCCAATGATAATCAATGAGAGATAACAATCGTTTTATCTAAGAAACAATGGAACAAAACAGCAAAATACAATCCATATAATTAAAAGATTAAGAAAAAAATCAGTTTTTAATATAAATCATACATTTTTATTACTGAGAACTAAAGTGAACAGTTTTATACCCCCAATGATTACAACTAGCAACATGATAAGACATTCACAGTCTTGAGTGATAGTTCTCCAAGTTTTGGTTAATTGTACAAACTGAAAACCGACAATAATAACACTTGTGAACACTTCTATATATACACACATTTCTTTAAAAACTCTTTAATCTACTTACCTGAAATAAAAGTAATGTATAAACGCAATATAAATATAATAAAATAGTAATGTAAATAAGTGCATACGTCAGTAAAAATAATTCTAAATAAAACAGTAATGTAAGTAGGTATAGACAGGGTGGCCCATTTTAATTCCTCCAGTCGAATATCTCGAAAACCAAGCCCGGGAGGGAAAAATGTTTCAGGCAAAAGTTGTTTGATTTCGAGAGGATCATAAGATGATACCATTGGTCTGACCTTGAAGAGTCATTTCAACGTCATGTTTAATTTTTTAAATGGGACACTATATATTATTGCATATTCTTGTAGTTTATCTCGAGAGCTTTCCAAAACACTATAATAAAATATTTTTTTATTAAATACTTTTCGAGTTATAAGGCTTCAAAGTTGCAGTATTTTGACATAAAATACAAGATATCTCGTAAAATATTCATTTTTCAATTATCTTACCCTAATACTTTTATACATAGAATAATGAGACGAATCAATTGGAGTAATTAAAACACATAATTATGTTAAAGTAAAAATGTGTAACTGCTAGTTGCAAATTCAGATTTTTTCTTAAAGATAACTATGTGTTTTCTTTACACCAATTGATTCACCTCATTATTATGTGCATAAAAGTATTAGGGTAAGATAATTGAAAAATGAATATTTTACGAGATATCTTGTATTTTATGTCAAAATATTGCAACTTTGAAGCCTTATAACTCGAAAAGTATTTCATGAAAAAATATTTTATTATAGTGTTTTGGAAAGCTCTCGAGATAAGCTACAAAAATATGCAATAATATATAGG
This sequence comes from Anoplolepis gracilipes, assembly GCF_047496725.1. NCBI lineage: Eukaryota > Metazoa > Arthropoda > Insecta > Hymenoptera > Formicidae > Anoplolepis > Anoplolepis gracilipes. The sequence continues at coordinate 7,215,483 of NC_132983.1, forward strand.
GTTCCTATTTAAAAAATTAAACACGACGTTCATGTGACCTTTAAATGACTCTTCAAGGTCAGATCAATGGTACCATCTTATGGCCCTTTCGAAATCAAACAACTTTTGCCTGAAACATTTTTCTCTCCCGGGCTTGGTTTTCGAGATATTCGACTGGAGGAATTAAAATAGACCACCCTGTATATCAACAAAAATAATTCTAAATGAAACAATCTTTTATATTCCACAAACTTTTATAAAGAGAAAGAGAAATCTAAGTTGTTCCGGTCAATCGCATTTTAAATTGTTTTAACTATTTTTTAAATTTACGTAATAATTATAGTTCAATTTTAAGTCAATTTTTCTTTTATAAAAATTTTACTTTTACAAAACATTAACAAATTTTAAGTTATAAGCTATTAAAAAATTAAAAAAAACGTTAAAAAGTAAATTCTATAGAAGCTTAAGAAGGCACCCGCAGTTGCGGGTTGGAAAAAGAAGCTTTTTTTGGGAATTTTTTATGTCGAAACTATTGTGTCACTTATTCTAAAATTTCTACACAGTATTAAACAACATTAAACTATATTTTAGAATTTTTTTGCGGAAGAATGTCCTATAGTGTCCAAGTAACAAACAATCTCCGAAAGACATTTCTAAAAAAAAGTTTGTTTGCGGTGACCACTCTAGCTCCGAAAAAGGTTATCTGAAATAAACAAACCAAAGAAATTTAGTTAGTATATTAGTTTATCTAGTGTTTAATCGAAGCTTTTTTAAATATTCAAAAAACTATCTATTTTAGACATTAATAGAATGATTTCTTTTGAGTCAAAAAAATAATCGTTTGAATTTTGACTTTGAACTTTCACCATTTTATGAAAAATATGAATTTTCAAAACTTAAATTACTACTCAAATTTCTTTGTTCATACTAGATAACCCTACTCGGAGCTGGAGTGGTCACCGCAAATGAACTTTTTTTTGGAAGTGCCTCTCGGAGATTGCTCGTTACTTGGACACTATGGAACATTCTTCCACGAAAATATTGTGAAATATAGTTTTAATCTTATTTGATACCGTGTAGAAATTTTAGAATTAGTGTCACAATAGTTTCGACAGAAAAAATTCCCAAAAAAAAGTTTTTTTTCCGACCCGCAACTGCGGGTACCCCCTTAATACAATGAATTTGAGACTCTGTATAATATTGTCGCAAATAGAAAATTAATTAATTATTTCTAATAACGTCAAAGAGAAAAACAATAGGAGCCAGCGCAGGCTGTAAGAGTGCAAATAAAAGTTCAAGTTTAAAAAAGAAAACGCATTTGTTCTGGATGTTATTAATTTTATTTAAGAACTTTATTAATTATTATTATTTAATTAATTATTTATTTAAAATAATGTTTTAAAGATTTATAAAATATCTCAAATATTTATAACCAGTTTTAAAAATTCTGAAAGTTATTTTTTATATAAAGATGATTTTTAAGTTTTTTTAAAATATTAGTTACTTATTGTATTATATATATGTAGATATATTATAGTTAGAACGGATGTGTACTTTTCTTGGCATATACATATATATAAGCTGTGAGAAGAGAGATATTTGATTGATATGAAAGAAATACAAGCACGACTTTTTAAATTTTACACATGTGTAAAAATATTTTTAATATTTATACATGTCGTGCAAAATATTTTTAACTTTTCAAAAAGTTCACGTTTAAAATAAGATAAATTAATATTACCTCCAAGAAAGCTAGACTAAAAATAAAAGTTGATATTACAGTTGACAAGAATATCTTTATGAATATACTCTGGGTCGGCCATCCACCGATTTTCGACATGAAAATCTTATTAATATTGTAGTAACGTTTCACAGCCGACTGCATTTTTCCGATTCACTCTATTGTGCTGTTTTCTATAAAATACAACGACGCATGATTCAAACAATCCCCTATACCTATGTATATACAAATACATATCACTAATAACACCTTACGACATTATGGCGTAACGTCACGATAATCGCGGGTTGTCAGAAAATGCTAGATGTCCCGCTTCTTTACATTCTCATTTTCTATTCTTCCCATTATAACGCAAAATAAAAAACGATATTTTTAAAGATTATAGATACTTTAGGGGATGTCAATCATTGAAACATAGTTACCCACATGCTTCTTTTGGATTCATATCGCATCAAGAATTATTTGTCAAATTATTATTTCTAACGATACTATATGATTTTCAGTGCGAGTTATATTATATTAATAATATAATAGAAAAATTGCATGCGAACAATGTAAAGAATCGCGTGACATAAGCTAACTATAAATTGTGCTTAGAGTTTTATATTATTTTATATTATAAAAAATATATATGCTATCGCGTTAAACTGCTGATAAAAATAATTTATTTTTAAACTAAATTAAAAAAGAATAATTTTATTCAGTAAATCTTTTTACTTAAACTTATCGTGAGCCTTAAATAATAGACGTGATCTTTAAATAAAACACCCTTCAGAGACGATCCAGAATAATTAAGTTAATAGCTTAACTACATCTTTATATTTAATTTATTGTTTATATTTCCCGTTCCATAAAAATTCTTATTATTGTATGTAATCATAGCGCTGAAGAAGACTCAAAATTGAGCTCGAAACGTACGCATTTTAAGTAATTAATTCTATTCTTTTATAATATCTCTGATTTTGTAAATTTGCGGGTTGCGATTTTTCAAAAAATTTTTTGTAAATGATTTATTACTTGAACATGTCACGATATATGTAAGATTAGTGGATAAATAATCCATTATACTCAAACTTTGTTATTTATTTTATCATAGACTGAGTGTATTTACCTTAGTCAGGACACATTTTTGCTCTCTATCGCCGTTTACATTTTATACTTTAGTTTATATTTAAGAGAGCACTGAATTTATTTACTTAAATAATAGATTATAATAATTATACTGACTTTTGTAAATCTGTGAATATGTGCAAATTAAAAACCGAATTTATTAAAAATAAATCAAAATAAAATTGTTTTTTATATTTGGTTTTATTTTTTGTCATTTTAATGCGCTGAAGAGTGCTTGAAAATATCAAGCCGAAACGTCTCTTTTCTTATATTATTTCATAATTTTCTTTGTCTTAATTCAATACGCCTTTAATATATTTTTATGATATTATATTTGTAATAAACTTTATGTACTTTTTATATTCTTAATTTTTATTTTTAACTTAAAAACTACAGCTCTCTATACCTTACTCATTTATTTATATTTTATATTTTAGTAAGACAATTTGTTTAAGCTGTCAATTATCAATTAAAATGTATTGTTCTCCGCGAAAAGTAATAAAAAAATTTTATCAAGAAAGACAATAATTCAGATGTATGCTTTCAAAAAAAGGATATACTTAAATGGTCCCTCCTCTAAAAAAAACATGTTATTTACATATTGTTGTCTCTTTTCGGAGATGCTGATTAGTTGTCTCGATGTCTCGTTGTCAAGTGCGTTATTGCTTCTTGCGACTTGCTTCACGTGTGTCGTCTGTAGCTGTCAAATTTTGACAGTTTATGTGACAATTTGTAAAAAAATTAAATTAAAAAAAAGTTAAAAAAAATTAAAGAAAACGAAAAAAAGAAAAAGAGAGACAAAAAAAGATACATATATTATATATGCGTGTACAGTCGGACCTTTTATCCTACGACATTTTCGGTCCGGAATCTTCCCTTTAAACCTCTGATCCTACAACAAAAATTTAGGAGTGGGGGTATAATCCCCTTTCGCGGTCATAGCATGAGAGGATTTTTTTGTAGGATAAGAGGTTTCGTAGCATAAGAGGATCATAGGATAAGAGGTCCGACTGTATTGTATACGATAAACCTATGTATACATTTCCTATGATATTATATATTTAATATAAAATTTATATTTGCGTAATTATATATATATACAGAGAAGAGGGGTAAAGATGGCGGATGGAGAGGATGGGCGAGTTTTGAGTCCGGAGTATTTTTGAGATTTTTAGAAGGATAGGGAAAGTGGAAAGTGAAAAATAAGGGCAGATGGAAAAGCAGAAGGACCGTGATGTGAGAGAAAGTGAAGTGGAGGAGAAGGTCAAGCAGGAAAGAGAAATATAAGGACGAGAAAATTGGAACGAGAGGATGGAGAAGGATGACGTGGAAGAATTGGGAAGCGAAGGAGCGAGAAAAGGAGTAGATGCTAGAAGACGGAGGAAGTTGGTAGAGGAGTATAGGATGAATTTTTGGGGAGAGGTGAAGAGAAGGAAAAGAAAAAGAGAAAAGAAGAAAAAAATGGTCAAGAGTACGAATAGTGGCAAGAGGTGAAGAGAAGGAGAGGATGGCAGAAGCAAGTGGAGAGGAGAGAGGAGGGGAAAGGAGAGGATGGTGAAACGTGGCATGATCGCGGTGACGGTGAACAGGTGCAAGGCAACGGAGAGGAGACAACGGTAGATGGCAGGAGGAGTGTGTCGGAGCGCAAGCACGAGGAGGAAAGATCGAGAGATCGATAGGACGGCGGAAGACAGGGTGTGATTGATTCGAGACGGGAAGGCAGGCAGACCGAGGTATCGATGTCGAGAGGTGCGAGCGGACGGGATAAGGCACACACGTGGTGACAGATTGAGAGGAGAGTAGATGTAGAGAGTAGAGAGGATGCGAGAGTGGAGTGAAGGAAGAAAAGTGAGAAAGAAAAGAGAAAAAGGTGAAAGGAGAGATGGAGGAGATGAAAGGGATAAGGAGTGATGTGAGAGAGATGAAGGAGAGCATGGCGGAGATCTACGGTGAGCGGAAGAGTAGGAAGGAGAGCAAGGGGAGAAAGGCGGAAGATAGAAAGGAGGGAGATAAAGGAGGCTATGATGGAGAGAAGCGTGGGCGATGACAGGTGAAGGTTATGTGCGGATGCTGAATGGGTAGGGAGAAGGGAAACAAGTGAGGAGGAACGCGAGAAGGAGAGAAGGGAAGAGGATGAAGGAAGAAGAATGGAGGAGTGGCAAGGGGAAGAGAGAAGAGGAAAGAAGGGAAAAGAGAGAGAAAAAGAAGAAGGTTTCAAAGTGAGTATGAAAAGGACAGAGAGAAGGGAAAACAGGTGAGGGGGAGCGCAGGAAGAAGAGAGGAAGGAAGAGGTGGAAAGGCAAGAGAAGCGGATAAGGAGAGAAGAAGAAGTTAAACGGGTGAAAAGTGAGGCGAGAGAGACCAAGGAGTGCAGGGAGGAGGTGAGAGATGGTGAGGAGAAAAGGAAGGGAACGTGAGGCATGGAGAAATAGTAAAGACGAGAAGGAAATAGAAGCAGTGAGAGAGAATAAAGAGGAGATGAAGATGGCAAAGAGAGAGGACGGGGAACAGAGGATAGAGAAGAAGGAAGAGATGACGAGCTATAGGGAGTGTGAGAAAAGGAGCGGAAAATCGGGGGGAGACGAAGAAAGAAGAGGAAAACAAATAGAGCGAAGAGAGAGGGAGAAAAGAAGCAGAAAGGGATGAGAAGTAAAAGGAGAAAAGAAGAGGAGGACTGAGGAAAGGGGACGAGAGAGGGTTAAAGAGAGGAGAGGAGGCAGAAGATAGAGAGGAGAGAAAGATGAGAAGTAAGAGGAGAGAAGAAGAGGACGATTAGGAGAGGGATAGGAGGAGAGAAGAAGAGGATGACTGAGGGAAAGGGATGAGAAGAGGATCAGGGGGAGAAGAGCAGAATAGCTTAGCCTGGAGGAAAGAGAGGAGGGGGGAAACTAGAAGAGAGAAGATGAGACGAACAAAGGGAGAGGAGAGATAGAGAGAACAGAGAGAGAGATGGAGAAGAGAAGAGAGAGGAGAGGAAAGGAGGAGCAAGATGAACGGGAAAGAGGGAGGAGAGTAGGGGGAGATAGGGGAGAGAGGGTGGATCGTGAGGGAGGGAGAGGGAATCAAGTAAGGGTCACAAAATGGCCAGGTTCACGGGGGAGGGGAATGAGGTAAAGAGGTGAGGGGGTTTATAAGGATGTATTATTTGTATATATTGTATATATGTAATAGTTGATGCTGTATTTTGGAGAGGTGGTGAGGAGGTAAGGGGTTTGGTGGTTCCCCTGAAAACACCCCGGAAACCTGCGGGACTCGGAATGAACGTATCTATCTATCATCTATATATATGTATATATATACAGGGTGTCAAAGAGCACTGGTGCCAACACGTGAGTAGGTAGGGCACAGTAAACTGAGCAAAAAAGTCTTATACTATTTTGCGATATTCGTAATAATAATCGAAATATTTAATGGTAAATATTCACATAAGGTCACTTCTTTCAGAAGTCAATGATCTTGACATATGTTGTCAAGGTCACTGTCCTGAGTAACGCTTAAAAGGTTTTAGCCGTCGCTCGTTGTTTACTAAAAAGTTATAAAAATTTTTTTAAATTAACGTTTTTTGCAATTATTTTATCAAATACTGAAAATTTAAAAAAAATGTTTCAAATAAAAGTTATAGGTCTCTTCAAAATACACATTTTATATCCTATCCATTTTTATTATATGAGTGATAGTTTTCGAGAAAAACAACGATAAAAACTCTAAAAACCTTATAAAATATTAATTATAACATAATATATAATATAGTCCCACTGCATCCGCGCATACACTTTCTACACATATACTTTCCTACCCACACAACAAATGGGTTGGGTTAGGTTATTTTTTTTGGAAGTGGTGCCCCCCGCAGGGAGGCGGAATCTACTATGCCCGCGCATAGACTTTCTATGCGTGAAAAGTGTATGTGTGGATACAGTGGGTTCCGCCGCCCTGCGGGAGGCTCCACTTCCAAGAAAATAACCTAACTCAACCCATTTGTTGTGTGGATAGGAAAGTGTATGTGCGGATACAGTGGGATTATATCATATATGATATTATAATTAATATTGTATGAGGTTTATAGTCTTTATTGTTGTTTTTCTCGAAAACTATCACTCGTATAATAAAAATGGATAGGATGTAAAACGTGTATTTTGAAGAGACTTACAACTTTTATTTGAAACATTTTTTTAAATTTTCAGTATTTGATAAAATAATTGGAAAAAAATGTCAATTTTTAACAATTTTTGTATGCAATTTTTTAGTAAACAACGAGCGACGGCTAAATTACTGAGGGTGATAACCTTGACAATATATGTCAAGGTCATTGACTACTGAAAGGGGTGACCTTATGTGAATATTTACCTATTTAATGTTAAAGTTAGGCAAATAAGAGTTGAGACGCAATGAGGCGGACGCTCGAGCCGCTTAAGTTATAGCACGGCCCAGCGTATCCAGCATTGGCAGGCACGCGGTGAGGGGAGGCGAGAACGACAGCGCGCCGCTGCCCATGGTTACCGCGTCGTTCTTACGTTAGTGTGCGTGCCTGCGTGCGTGTGTGTGTGTGTGTGTGTGGCCACAACGAAGAACTGTCGATTAAGTATGCTTCTTAATCGTGTAAATTGTCAAAGTTTACTATCAGAAAACTTGTGTTAATAACTTTTTAATAAATGCCGAGCGCGGCCTAAAATCTTCACAACATTACTCAGGATGATGACCTTGATAACATATGTAAAGGACATTGAAATCGGCGGTAGCTCCGTATAAGTGAATAATTACTAAAAAGTTGTAGAGTTCAAAAAGAAGCACTTGATGGTGACCTTCATCATGACCTTGGGATCAAATTTGGTTATTTCATGATAACCATTCCATACCAAGTATTCTGCAATGACGACTTATTTGACGTTTAAATGACCCGTAGGAATCACCTTGACCCATGACATGACCACGTACCTGAACGTGAAATTTCGCGCTCTTTCAATTTTTGCCGCCAAAGATGGAGACTTCCATCTAAGAAAATCAAGTTGGCCTTGAAATGTCCTCTAAATTTAACCCTCAAGGTCATGGTAAAGGTCACCATCAAGTACTTCTTTTTGAGCCCTACAACTTTTGTTGCAAACATTTTTTTGTAATACCCTCCATTCCTTCGAGATATTGTACCGTTCCGGTACTTTTTGTACACTCTCTCTATACATATATATACAAATTTTTACATATTTAAATTATTGTTAATATATTCCAGAAAATAGGATAATGACGAATTTTCTTTCTTTGTCACTACGCGGCGCGTTCAGCCTTACCTATAACATACTATGAATTTGGTTTTCCTTTTTGATTCCTGAGATATGCGATTTTTAAATCTTTCTTAAACATTTACAATATTAATTTATATAAAGAGTGTACAAAAAGTACCGTATTTATTTTCGTACTTATTTGCATTCTCTTGTCGTTATATTCCCCTACAGCACGATATATTGATAGAATATTGCAGGAATATTGTTTTGCAAAATCGGAATATTGCATGCAATATTCCTGAAAGCTTGTTACAATATAGATATGTCAAACTATATTGTGCAATATTTGTGCAATAATGTTGATATATTTCAAATTATATTGCATATATATTTTTGTAACATGAATACAATATTTACAAAATATTGCAAAATATTTCTTATTTTCATAATACTAAGAGCGCATTCAGACGTTGGCAGAAAAGCAGAAAGCAGAAAGGCAGAAATTAATCAGAACTCGTGCTGGTAGTAAGCAAAACTTTTCTGTTACCAATGTGGAGCTGAATAGCTCACAATCAGTGGTAAGAGCAGTCGCCCGGCAAACGAAAGACTCGGGTTCGATTCCCGATTCAACGATTTCGCCCCGATATTTTTTCTCGTCTACATCTCTTTAGGGGGGTAAAGAGGGATATAGAATTCTCAAAAATGAGAATCTATATTTTACTTGGTGAAATTCATCAAGTAAAATATAAAATTATTTATTTTATATAAAAATAATATTAAAATGATATATCCAAATTAACACACTTCTGTTTTTTTAAACACATTTTATATGTTTCTTTACATTAAAATTTATAAACATCTAATAATTTATGTAAGGTTTTTTTTTCGTGTTACCGCGTTTGCCCCGATATCACTCCCAATCATGGTAAGTATAATTAATGTTGACTATATATCAAGATCATCAGGATGCGGAAGGAAGAGACGGATCGTTCGAGATATCGCAAAGAGTGTTCTTCAGGTAAGTAAACTAGACTAATTTATACCACAATCACTTTATTTCACAGGTAATCACTTATCGCTGTACTTCGCCGGAAAACTATCTTTCCGCGTAACTGACTTCCGGGTATCGACACGCTCGCTGAAGGATTTGCTCGACTGTAATCTTAGACGTCCGGTGCTCAATAGCGCCGATAGACACTCAGACCGCCTGTTAAGCTGGAGTCACACGACGTAAGTTTTTCTGTATGATTGCTTGTATGCTAGGCCGTACGCTGCTGTGCTTGCACCTATGCATACAAAACGCCTAAGTGCATTGAGCGCGGTAGACTAGCCAGTATGATTTCTGTGTTTGCTCCGGTGCATTATTTCGTACATTATTTCATGCTTGCTTCCTTGCATACACCAATCAGCATGTCGGAAATTCAACGCAATCTTCGTTGATGTGTTAATATGTCAAATGTCATTTTAGTAACCTATATGTCAATATGTCGTGGACTAAAGATCAGATAACAATTCTTATAGAGGCATATAAAAAAGAGCCCGCATTATATGCTGTAAAACACCCAAATTATCACAATAAACATTTACGGAATGAAGCTTTACAGAGAATAATTAAAGAAGTGAAAAAATTGCGGCCAAACACAGAAATTAAAGAGTGCATAAATAAAATGCATTCTTTAAGAAATATTGTAGTTTTAATGCTGAAAATAAAAAAAGGAAAGAATCAATAAAAAGTGGAAGCGGAATAGATGATGTAAATATTATATTATATTATTATTATAAATATTACATTATATTATTATTATTAATATTATATTATTATTCATTTTTAGTTATTTTTATTCCTATTAAAAATCAAAATCTTACTTTTTTCCATTTTAGATTTATATTCCAAGTCTTTAGTATTTTGAGATGCTTCTATTCTTAGAAGAACATTTTATTCCACGTAAAAATATTTCCACAAAAATAAGTAGAAGCAGTCAAGTAAAAGTAAATACAAAATAATATAGTAATATAATAGTAATAAAAAATAATAATATAATAAATATATATAATAAATTATAATATAAAATTACACACACGACACGCACGCACGCACGCACGCACACGCGCGCACACACACACACACATACACATATATATTACATAAATATATATACATTAACATAAAAATTAAAAATTAAAATATGTTTAAAAATATATTTAAAATATGTTTATGGATTTTTTATTCGTTTAGAACAATGTGAACAGTATAGATATAGTAATAAATGAAGAAATAAATCTCAATAGAATTTCGAAAAATAAAATAATATTAATGGAAGAAAATTCTACAGAAACAAAATTACAAGATGATCATGAAGAGCAACAAGAGTTTAATTTAATCGAATTTGAATCCTCTCAAAATGTTTCTCAAGAAAAATATTTTTTTCCAACAAGAAGTAAAGCCAATCTCTTTAGTCAATCTAACACTTTTTAGTTCACATTCATCAGTTCCATTTCAATCTTCGTCTTCATCATCCACAGTTAATGTTTCTAAACGTCGAAAACTTTCAAGTACATATGATAATTCTGTTGAAAAAATAATTGACTCTTTAAACAAACCTATAATTGTGCCACCTCCATTGGAGAAAAAAGAAAAAGAGTCTATTGATCTATGTATGAAATTTGTGGGATCATTAATAAAAAAATGACAGATTAGAAGGGGCAAGAAAAATTAATATTAGATATTATTCAGCTAATTATGTCAAAAAAAATTATAGTATTATAGTATTCATATTGTTTCGTAATTTATTATTATTGTGTTCATTATGTGTTCTTTTATCTATGTTAAAATACATCTATTATTATTAAATCTATAATTATTAAAATAATAACTATATTTTATTTCTTGCTTGTAAATAGTTTATTTTTTTGTACATTATTAATAATTGCCTTTTTTACAGCTTCATTCTGCCATGGAACAGAACCAATAGTATTGAAATAATTCATAAATTGATCTCTGATTGCTTTAGCATTTCGAGTAGGATTATTACCTCTTTGTCTAATTAAATCATTCAGATGATTTTAGGAATTTATTTCAGATTTATCTTCGATTATATTATTCCATGGCCTTCGAGATAAAATAAAATTATGTAAAATACAACACGCGAGAGTAATTAATTCGACTTTATCAACTGACAAAGTGATTGTGTTGAGGAGAATTCTAAATCTATTAGCTAAAATACCAAATGCATTTTCGACAATTTTTCGTGCTCTACTCAGGCGATAATTAAAAATTCTCTGATCGTAAGTTAGTCCACGTTCAGGATACGGTTTCATAAGATTGTTTAACAAGAGAAAAGCATCATCAGCAACTATAACATAGGGTAATGGTACAGTATTTCCAGTTAAAGAACAGATTCCGGAAAATTTAACGAATTATTATTTAAACATTGGCCTAGCTCACTGTCTTTGAATACTGCACCATCATTCATTCGCCCATTTCTACCAATATCAATAAATAAAAATTTGCATGTAGCATCAACAAGGGTCATAAGTATTATGCTATCTCTACCCTTATAATTCCTATAAAAGGAGTCACTTTGTCTTGAAGCGCGAAAGTTTATGTGCTTTCCGTCCAGTGTTCCAATGCAGTGAGGAAACTGCCATAAAATACGAAACCTGCTTTCAATTTCAGTCCACTCTTCTTTACTATTAGGACACTAAAAGAGAGATTTGGAATAGAAATGTGATAACAATAAGGAATGAAAAACACATACTTTGATACACTCATCTTGAAGTTCATGAATGATTGCTTTTAATGTATCAATAATAATAATTGAAAATGTATTGGGAGCTATTGTAAAAGTAAATTTGCGTACTACAAAGGAAAGATTTTTATATGAATTTCCAGATGCCAGAAAACGCAATGTAGCAGCAGTAATGATATAGTAGGGTTTCTAATTCAGGAGGGGAGTGCGGGAGCGGGGGGAACCGCGGGCGCGGGGGATGACGTCATGCAGGTCCGCGACGCGGTTTGTAGACGTGGGGTACGCGGGGAGAGGGGAGAGATCCGCGACACAGCTGCAGGTCCGCGACGCGGTTTGTAGACACGGGGTACGCGGGGAGGGGGGAGAGATCCGCGACACAGCTGTAGGTCCGCGACGCGGTTTGTAGACGCGGGGTACGCGGGGAGGGGGGAGAGGTCCGCGACACAGCTGTAGGTCTGCGGCGCGGCCGGTAGACGAGGGGTTTGCGGAGAGGGAAGAGAGGTCCGCGAGTGGGGAGATGGATAGAGAGAGACAGCGCGATAGGCGTTCGCAACGCGGTAGACGGAGACGCGTGGTATAGGATAGGATAAGGAGAGCGCTATGCGCATTGTACATAGCGTAGGTCAATGAGAGCATGATGTAATGGGAAAAGGAGAAGATTACAATAGGAAGATAGCGTGAGAGAAAAAGAATGAGATGAGGGGAAAGGATAGCGGGAACGCAATAAGACGGAGGCTAAGGCGTACGCGAGAACGCAGATTAAATTTTTTTTTATATTATTATATTATTATTATATATTATATTATTATTATTATTACTAATTATATATATTAAATATAATCTAATCAATACTAAGTGGAGGAAAAAGAAGGATGGGATAGATAATGAAGACGCAAAACATATACACATATTTATCGTAAACAAAATATTTAATTATAAAAATGTGTATTTTTATACATGTAGTGTGTGTGTGTGTGTGTGTGTGTTTTTTTTTTAAATATAAAAGATATAATATAAAAAATATTAAAAAATGTAAAATATAATATAAAAAATATAAAAAATGTAAAATATAATATAATATATATAAAATATAAAATATGAAAAATCTAAAATTTAAAATTATAAAATATAAAATATAAAGAAAAAACTAAAAATAACAAGCGGCAGGGTGACGGGGAACGCGCGACGCCTTCTTCTGTAACAGAAAAAATGAACATTTATATTAGTACCTTAAAAAATACACAAACTTTTGAGCGTATTATATAGAGATACTTACAATAGGGCTCCTCTCCGAACAATCTGTGGAGTATCCGAAATACGTCGACATTTTCTGTCTCCGCGTCTAAAAAAGCGGGGGCTGTAACAGAAAAGAAAAATGAACTTTTTTTATTAGTACCTTAAAAAATAAATATTTAAAATTGAGCATACTTACGATAGGGCTCCTCTCTGAACAATCTGCGGAGACAGAAGATATCCGCGTACATGTGCGGATACTCCGCGTCTAATTCGTGGGAGTGGGGATTATCGGCCCACAAATTTTCCCACTCCGCACACTCCTTGCGATAGGCCCGCACCCAGCGCATCTCCTGCATGTGCGCTATGCTGATGTACCCAGGGATCGGATCAACACCTATTTCGAAAATCTATAAAAAAAACATATAAATATATTATAAAAAAGGGTATAAAAATAATAAAAACTACTTACATTTCCAAATAGGACATCCAGTAGCGCCTGGAATAGGACGCGGGCCATATTTCGCGCTCTTCGGAGTGCGCGGCGATGGTATCGGCGATATGGCACCCATTCAGGTACCCGTAGGTGGCGGTACCCCGTCTCGAATATCGCCTCAATAAACGCGACTACTTGCGACATTCTTAAATTCTTTACAAAAAGAACTGCACTTCACAAATCAACTCACTGGATCACAGTCAGATACTTTATGCTAGCTCCAGCGGAGGCTAGGTAACGTCTCGGTGAAAAAATGGGTAGGGGATGTGCATGACATAAGAGTTAGTACGAATGCTTACTCTTCACAGCTGATAAAAAAATTAAAAGCTGACATGGACTGTCGCTCTACACAGCATTCATACAGATAATTATAATTGAATAGCATAAAAAATATAAAATATACAATATAAAATAGATAACATAAAAGATAAAAAAATTAAAATAAGGGTAGGGAGGGAGAGCGCACCACAGCGTCTTCTGAAAAAAAAAACATCATTATTAATATCTTTAAAATTTTATAAATGATAAATACATACACAAATCATGCAGAACTTTTTTTGTTTACCATATGTGTGTATTAATTGCGTGAGAGGCAAGTCGCTTTCTTCTTTCTTCTAAAAAGTCTATCTTTCTTATTCTTTTTATCAGTAGCCGCCTCACTTTTCGAAGATACCTTATTTCCGGAACATCTTCAAATTGCATAAATTCTATATCAGTATTTTCCTTGACCACATCGCATAAAAAGTCTATTTTGTCACGGATCTCGAAAAACAGTTTTAACGATCTCGTATGAGTCTTTGGCAAACCAATTTCACGATTTCGCAAAAACTGCGCCACAGAAGTCACAGAGCCACCGAGGGCGTCGGAGTGTTCTCTTTACTGCATCTTATCGCGACACTTACACAATAATAGTTTTTATTTTTTATGCATTAGTCTTCTTTCGTACAAAACAGACAAAAATTGCACGGTATTAATTGATACAGCGGTTTCAGACATCTACCACATTCATATAAATCATGGATTTGCTAATGAATTTCACTTTGATGTGTGCGCACCACATCACTCCCAATCTGTGACCTTTCCGGTAATAGCATGAAACACGATATACAATGTTTAACAGAAATCCCAGGTTTATAATAAAAAGATATAATGCACAGCCGTTTCATTTCATTATATATACGAACTTGTACATCGTATAACGTATGAATAATAGGTTCCACAACATCATTGAAATCACTAGAATTACCGTCAAGAACACTATCGTGTAAGGATTCTACATCCGAATCAGAATGCTCGGACGAAAAGTCCATCGAATCGGACGACTCGGCAAACTCGAACGAATCGGATGAAATGTCCATCAAGTCATCCATAAGCACAAAGTTTTTATCAGATATAAAAAAAAATGTCACAAGGATGACCGCAAACTCGCGTTTTCTTCCAAACTCGCTTTATCAAATGCGACAAGATTGTCACAAACGACAAGGATGGTCGCAAACTCTTTTATAGCACACGCTCTTCCCAAATATATATATATATATATATATATATATATATATATATATATTTTAATGTCACATCTCTCATCTCCGTCTAACTCGAGTATCACATCTCATCTCCCTCTAACTCGAGTATCACGTCTCATCTACATCAGCATTTTCAACATCTTTAGCAGAATGAATGTAGATCCAACTATATACATCATACGTTTTATAAAGAATAGGCGAAGAAAGAAATAATAAAAATTAGTAATAAAAACGGTAATTTATTTATTGCAAACATCATAGAGTAAATCATTTACAGCACATGTTAACAATTCACAATCTATGAGTGATTTGCCGTCAAACGCGTCACTCTCACGTATTACTTTTACCGCATCGTAAACATTAGTGATATTGTTGCGTTGCAAAACGCTAACAAATTGTTTAAACTTTTCATTAACAATATATGTATTCTGACACAGCCAGAAATGCATATGATCGATACAGTCTTCAAAATCGAATAAATGCACCAATGTTTGCGGATGAATATACAAAGAATTATTAGACAATGTTAATTTAACAATCTTGGAATCAGTTAATGTAATCATTTGGATAGATAGATCGCAGATCCATAATAGCTCACTTTCGATCGATTGTACATGTCGTTCAATATCGGCACGTTTCTGCATCAATGAGTGTCAGGTAACGATAGGCAATACTATTTGATTGCCTCGGTTATCACCAACAAATAATTCCACATATGACATAGCTCCGACGCTTATTCCAATCTCCAAGTATTTGTATGATGTCGGGGTTAAAGCATATCTTCTTCCCAAGATACGACCCGCGCGACGAGACTCGGATGAAATGTTACAAAATTTTAGAAAAATGTTATTAAAAAATAATATATATATATAAATATTAAAAATATTATTTAAAACTAATATAAATAATAAAAATATTATTTAAAAAAAAATAAAACTTACTCTTTCTTTGGCAGAGTGTCCATAATCGGGACGTAATAATTCATGTTGCCTCCTTTAGCGGAGACCACAAACAATTGACACGATACTAAATTATTTTAAGTATTAAAACACAATTTAGCACTACACACTGCAATGTGAAGGGAGTTATTGTTCACAATTTAGCACTACAAATTGTAATGTGGAGGGAGTGATTGTTGATACAGCAAGTTTTTTTTTCTCCAAGCGCCTATATATAGCTGCTAATTAATAATTATATCTCCAAAGATTTTAGCTGAATGCGCTTAAAATTTTCCATGCGTCGAGGTGCGACAACATTTTCTAATGAAATCACACCTGAATATTCTAAATGTACGTGACAAATTATCAAAAAGTAACTCGCAGCTGCATGTAATTTGAAACTTCAAATTATCCATGCGCTAACGAATCTTACTAAAATGTTTAAAGTGTGCGTGACAAATCCGCAGCTGCATGTAATTTGAAACTGCAAAACTTTCGAGCGCCGATGTGCAGCTGCTAATTTTCGAAATACAGCAAAAAAAATTTTTTCGACATAATGTCATCGTTAGATGACAAATCCACAGCTGCATGTAATTTGAAACTACAAATTATCCATGCGCTAACGAATCTTACTAAAATGTTTAAAGTGTGCATGACAAATCGCGAAATGACAACTATATGTAATTTGAAGCCGCGGATCTTCCGAGCGCCAATATACGGCTGCTAATATTCGAAATGTGACAAATCTTTGAGATGACGTGACCTATAGGTGACAATCCAACGAGATATGATAAATCCGCAGCTGTATGTAATTTTTGAAATACAGCAAAAAATTTTTTCGACATAACGTCATCGTTAGATGACAAATTGCGACATGCGTGATAGAAACGTCTATGAATCGCGATATAAAATCGCTGCAAAGAAGTGCACCTCTATTATTTTCGAGTCGTGCATCTTGTTCGGTCTGAAAAAACATGGCAGAGCAAATTGCGTGGAGCAATCCACCCGGGTAAATTCAGTGGAGGAGTACATTGCGTGGGAGGTGTAATGTATCGAGTCGTTGGAAGAATAAAGTCGAATTAAACGACCACGATTATCGATCGGAAATCGACAATCGCTGATTGCTCGAATCGCGCGACTCGAAGGATTGAAAAATGTGTTGCGCAAGCGTTTCGTACACGCGGGATGGTACACGGGATTTCGTACACGGTGCAGGATGCAATTCGCGAGAAAATGGATTGATTTGGCGAGAGATCGATACGGCGTTCGAAGGTCGTATCATGACTGGTGCGGTTATAAATTATAATCACATCGAACCTCATCAATTTTTGGAAGACGCGAGTGACATTGTGCTCGAGCATGTGCGAGACGTTATGCAAAAACACAACAGTGTGAAAGTGAATACAGCGTTTGACGGCGAGTTTGTGGCGGGCGATAAGCGCGCCAATAAATCAATCAATACGAGAAATTTTAAACTCTTTCGTACATCCGATTTACGCGAGTGGTATGAGCGGCGAGTCATCGAGCCCACCCTTGCATCGCTCGAAGAATTTCAGGAACGCGATAGCGGATGGGCATTATCGCGTATACTAAATTTGACTGTAAATATAAATAAATATAATCCTATGCGCGCCGGATGTTGCGTGCAATTACCGTGAAAGATAATAATGAAACGAGCAGTGGTTAACGTGCAATCTCAAGACAATGCATGTTTTGCGTGGGCGGTGGTTAGGTGGCTGCTCTGTATCCAGTTGAAAGAAACACAGACCGCCAATCGTCGTACCCGCATTATACAATAGTACTGAATTTACAAGATATTGAGTTTCCAGTCACTCTTAATCAAATTAAAAAATTTGAAATTTATAATGACATTTCAATCAATGTGTACACCATCGAGAATGAAAACATTATCCCGTTACGCCTTACGGAGCAAAAGAGGGACAAGCACGTCAACTTGCTCTACGTACAAGATGCGCGAGATATTGGACATTTCGCGTGGATCAAGAATTTATCCAGGCTCGTGAGTTCGCAACTCAGCAAATACAAGGTTAAAAAATATATCTGCGATCGGTATGTATATTTAATAAAACTATCTAAAAATATTTAAAACAAGGATATAAAAAAATTTTAACTTTTATTTTACAGATGCATGCACTATTTTCACTCGGACGAGAAACTACAGTCGCATACAGTAGACTGTAGAAAGATGAACGACTGCGCTATCCGGTTACCGAGCGATAAGGACAGGCGGCTCGCATTCGCCAATTACAACAGGAAGAAGCGATTACCTTTCGTAGTGTATGCCGATCTGGAGTGCGTTTTGGTGAAAAAAGAAGAAGAAAATTTTTATCAACACCACTAAGTATTTAGTATCGCTTATTATGTACATTGCTCGTACGATAATACGTTATCCGCGTATCATTCTCGTCGCGAAGCCAATTGCGTTGCGTGGTTCGCCGACGAACTTAAAAATCTGGCGCAACGTGTAGAAAATATTTTAACAACCAATGTCCCCATGGTAAATTTAACGCAAGATGAATGGAAAGAATTTCGAAGCGCGACTCAGTGTCATATATGTGAGAAACCATTCGTGGAAGATGACGATACGCGCGTACACGATCATTGTCATTTGACCGGACGGTACAGAGGTCCCGCGCATTCAAATTGCAATCTTAATTACAAAGAATCTTTTTGCATTCCAATAGTATTTCACAATTTATCCGGTTATGATTCTCATTTTATAATCGAGGAAATAGCCACAGCGTTCGAAGAGGGAATCGATTTACTTCCGATAACAAAAGAAAAATATATTTCATTTACAAAACATGTTAAGGGTACGAAAGACAAACCGGGAAATCACATTAAATTACGTTTCATAGATTCATATAAATTTCTCATAACAAGTCTCGACAAATTGGCATCTTTTCTGAGCAAGGATAAACTCAAAATTTTACAAATGGAATTTAAAAATTTATCCGCCGAGGATTTCAATTTACTGACAAGAAAAGGTGTCTTCCCGTACGAGTACATTGACTGCGTAGATAAATTGCAAGATGCGTGTTTACCATTGCGAGAATAATTTTACAGCTTCTTGACAGGTAACACAGTATCCGAGAGCGATTACGCTCACGCTGAAATTGTGTGGAAGCGATTCTCAATTCGAACGCTAGGCGAATATAGCGATTTATACCTCAAAACTGATGTCTTGTTACTAGCCGACATTTTTGAAAATTTCCACGAGAGTTGTATCAAGAGTTATGGGCTCGACTCCACGTATTATTATACTCTTCCCGGCTACATGTGGGACGCCATGTTAAAGCATACGAAAATTATATTTGAATTACTCACAGACATTGACATGGTTATGTTTATCGAACGAGGTATACGCGGTGGTCTGAGTCAATGTTCCAACAGGTACGCGCGTGCTAATAACAAGTACATGCAATCGTATGACTCATCGAAACCATCAACGTACTTGATGTATTTCGATGTTAATAATTTATACGGATGGGCAATGTGTCAACCATTGCCCTATGCCGATTTTCAATGGGTCGACAATATATGCAATTTTGATCTATCATCGATCGCGTCCAATTCGCCTACAGGCTATATCCTCGAAGTCGATCTCGAGTATCCGCAACATCTTCACGATTCGCACACTGACCTACCGTTTTGTCCGACACGCGACAAACCACCTGGCAAGCGCGAGGACAAGCTTCTCGCAACCTTATACGATAAGAAGCGTTACGTGATACACTACCGCAACCTGCAGCAATGTTCCCGTCACGGTCTTCGTGTTACAAAAATTCATCGTATATTACAATTCACTCAATCTTTGTGGCTCCGTACTTATATAGAATTCAACACAAAATTTAGAACACTGGCGAAAAATGAATTTGAAAAAAATTTGTACAAACTAATGAATAATGCCGTGTTTGACAAAACGATGGAAAATGTGCGCAATCGCGTAGATTTTAAACTTTTAACAAACTGGGACGGAAGATACGGCGCAGAGGCATTAATTGCAAAACCAAATTTTTATAGTAGGATCGTTTTTTCGGAAAATCTAATCGCTGTGGAATTACGTAAACTCGAGATGAAATTCTACAAACCAATTTACGTGGGTATGTGTATTCTCGATACATCCAAGACATGTTTGTACGAATTTCACCACGATTATATGGTACCAATGTATCAGGAGAGATGCAAAGTCATGTACACTGACACGGATAGCCTTATATATCACATTGAGTGCGACGATGTGTACGAGAATATGAAACGCGATATCAGCAGATTTGATACGAGCGACTATGCGATAGACAATGCGTACGGTATACCGCTCGTGAATAAAAAGATACCGAGTCTAATGAAAGATGAAAACAATGGTACCATAATGACTGAATTTGTCGGGCTTAGAGCAAAAATGTATGCGTTGCGCGTGGATGGTAAGAAGGATACGAAAAAAATAAAAGGTGTCAAAAGTAACGTTGTCGCGAGAACGATAACGTTTGACGATTACACGCGGTGTTTGAACGAAGAGATTGAAATGACGCGTAGTCAATCGTGTATAAGATCAAAATTGCACGAGGTATACACCATTCGCGAAACAAAAATTGCTTTAAGTTCGTACGATGACAAGCGGTATATCGTACCTACAACTACTAATACGTTACCGTGGGGACATTATAAAATACCATTGTAAATAATTGTATTTATTTATTGTAAATATAAATTATATATATATATTCATTCATGTAAATTTATGTATATTTTTACTATGTTTATAATACATTATTTTTATGTATCCAAGAGTTGTGCGATTTATCAAGTCCCAGCCATTTCACAAAAACTTCATATTCTTTTTTACGTATCACCTTTTCCACGAGATACACGTCGGGGTTAGCAACGCGTTGTAGTTCGTATTCGTAGAATCCTCCGGCTACTGGATTTCCGCGTGAATCTTTTAATATATATGTCGTGGGATTAGTATTCTGTATTTTGACAATTTTAAACACTATGGCCGACCAATTTGGTGTGTAACCTTTATCAAAAATGGTCTTGAATTTACTCACACGTATCGAATCACTTACTTTGAATCTCGCTGGAGCAGCAATTTTTACATTGTTGTATACTGTATTTAAAAGTCTATCAGCGATTGTAGGAGTGACATCGATAGGTCTCATATTAATAGTGCGATGTTTTTGCGCATTATATTCTGCAACGAATTGGGATAAAGCGTCGATCCACTTGTAATTACTATTTAGCGTAAACAATTTACACATATTGTTCTTTAAAGTGCGGTTGAATCGTTCCACGATCGATTCTTTCATGATGGAATACGTTGAATAATGATTAATGTTATGTTTCTTCATGAGTTTTTGCACATTTGCATTGTAAAATTCCTTTCCTCTGTCTGTTTGAAAATTTTTCGGACATCTTCCACCATCTCGAATTAGTTTCGCAATTGTTTCAGACATTTCGTTTCCGCTCTTGCTTTTGAGCGGTATGGCCCACGCATACTTGCTTAGCATATCGATAACAGTGAGTATGTAATTGAAACCTTTGTTGACTCGTGCATAAGGACGCATTTCAACCACGTCTGTCTGCCACAGATCATCGTATCCGCGTACTATGACGCGTCTACGCGGAAAATTTCTTCTCGCCGGAGCGTGCAATTCTTTCACGAGCAGTCGCTTTTCAGAGTTGTTTTTCTTTTCTTGCATGTTTGATCGTGGCATATTTTATAATAATGTAAAAGTTCATGTATAATTCTTTATGTATCTTTTCCTGAGTCGGATGTAGTTTGCACACATGTCTGAAGTATTTTCTGCATTTCATGCATCATTATCTGAAGCGTTTGCACGCGCGTTTCGAGCACAATAATTGTTTCCTCAATTTCTTTCTGCCTATTCCTCAAAAGTTCAACACTCGTTTCAACGTACCGTTTGTTAGCAGCATCGTTATCATCTTCCGGTTGCGCTACACGTCGTATCCTGCGCAACCTTGCGTCAAAGCCGGCGCTAATCAGACACAGAGCGTTATCTCGCACATACGTTCTTAGTAATCCGTTCCATTCATAGTATGCATTATTCGACATACCGAGCGATACTCCAAATTTATTAATTGACATTTCAATACCAAATGTTTTGACAGAATGACTAGTATCGTCAACATGTTGTTTAATTTATAATAAGACCCGCCTCGCGAAGCTCTTCGATAATTGGCATGATTTCATTGCCATGAGCATTGTTACCTGCTCGACGCAAAGCTTCCAGCAGCTGCAAACGATCTACCAATTCGTTGGGATCGTTCCAATGCACGTATTCAATTTTATTCTCACTCAGTGTAATAGTGCGTGGTAGGTTTATACCTTTTCCAATTTTTCTTTTGGTAGGAAATAATAAAGCGATTATATATTTATATTTGTATCCTTTGTTACCTAATACTGGATTACGCACATTACTATCACGTCTATGCGCGTTTGTCGCCAGTAATATACTTTTATATTTATGCATATCGTTCTCTGTATATACAGCATCGTCGGGAATTCTCTTGAAAATTAATTCGTAGAAGCACGGCGTTCCCGCATATTTCACTCCATTGATGATTATATTATCATTCTTATCCACTTCAAAATGTTTATCGCCGAGCATCATTCCTTCGTCGGAAAATTTAACACCGTATACGTAATCCATCTCGTTATTTACATCTTGGCCCAAAATTGCTCCGATATAGCTTTGTCCGAGCGGACCAAGATGTTCTCGCAACATATTCTGACCCTCGGATGTTTGTAATTGACGTTGAACCGACGTCACAACCGGGTGTGGTCTCAAAAATTTCTTCGACGGAAGGAGACGAGATTATTTGAGGTTGTTGTACAGCTTTTATCGGAGTCGATTGTTTCATTCGCTTTGATTGATTTGGTGTAGAAGTTATCAATGAATCGTTTGATCGTTTCCGTCCCTTATTTGATATTTTTTCATGAGTCAGTGAAATGTTTGATCGTTTCTGCTTTATGCTCTCTTGTTCTTCTCTGGGTATACCAAACGACTCCACTTTCGATGCATCAGATTCTACATCGATGATATTCTCAACAATTTGTTTTAGAGGTTCAGTGATTGGCTTAAAATGTCTCTCCAAAGCGACGTCTTCCTCAATTTTACCAGTTTTTAAAGCGTGATATTTTTTGCGAATTGATTCGCTCGTTTTTCCAATCTCTCTCACAATCTTTTCACGTTCATCATCAGCATCATTGTTGTTTATCATGATGGATATTTTGTAGACGTTGTTAGACTGATGTGTCGACAGCGACTAACCTCTCTACGGTATCGCAAATTCATTAAATCTTTTTCTATATCGTCCATTGGTCAGCGAACTGTCTTTATCAATAACTATGAATCCATACTTGTGCTGCCAACATTTCTGGCATAATGCGTGAAAATCGTTATATGACATGTCAGTATTTACATGATCGTTGTACACATGTTTCAGGTTTGTACTATCCTGTTGAAATAAAATCAACAGATTCGCATTGTCGCGTATAAGATGCTTGGGTATCTTGGCATACGTTTGACAAAGATAGAAACAGTCGACGCTCAAGTGTCGACCCATTGCAAAGTACTCTCTTATCGTATCTTGTTTATCGCACGCCACGTCATCAAAGATAAAAATGGAATTTGGAAGCGCCTCGCTTGGAGCAACGACTTCACTATTATTAGAGAATGTGAAATAACCAATTTCGTCTATCGGTGTCAATAAATTTTCCATATTGATATTTCGGTTGTTGAAGCAATTTTGAGTATACGTACAGGTTCTCAAAGCGAACACCATACGGACTTTCAATTAGACTTATCAATACATTAGTCTTACCACAATTTGAAGGACCGCAAATAATACCGCGTATAGTAATTGGTAACATGTTTCCATGCTTGCGTATTTCTTTTTCAAGCATTAGTCTATTATCAAAGTTTATAACTTTGATTATCGTCGCTTGCCGCACAAACCGCATTTTGAGAATGAGTCATGGGAGGACCTATTTATAGATGTGCATCGAATCGAAACCGCTCAGTATTGAAAATGTTTTTTCATCTGTCGGACGAGTGTCATATTCTCGAGCTTACCTCTAAACAGTTGCAATATATACCAAAGATTATTTTATTGAGACAATTTAGTCGCTACGTGGAACGACTGTGGGACAAACTTCCCGAACATATAAAGGCTGATTCTGAAGTACAACGGTATCGTAGATGTTTGCGACATTATAATTTACCGTGGCAGCAAACACATATCGACGGTCCAGCACCATTTATTAAAGATTGCTACGAATGTCAGCGAGAATTATAAGAGGTAGCGGTCTATTGAATCGTGCGATAAACGCGCTTCCTATCGAATTACATATTCCTGGATATCAGTTTTGCGGACCGAGAACTCGTTTAAAAGAACGATTGGCTAGAGGCGATCGAGATATCAATCCATTGGACGCTGCGTGTCGCGACCACGATATAGCTTACTCGCAAAGCAACGACCTCGGCGAACGATACGTTGCGGATCGTATACTAGCTGTGAAGGCGCGGGAACGTATTACCGCGAGGGATTCGACTCTTGGTGAAAGAGCGGCTGCTACGGCTGTTTGGACGGCCATGAAGGCAAAAACGAAATTTGGTATGGGAATGAAGATGAAAAAATCACCGAAAAAGAAAAAGATGTTGAAAAAACGAATACTTCCAGTAGCGAAGCGTGGTGGTATTTTACCGATTTTACCATTGTTGGGAGTAGTCGGTTCTTTGGCTGGTGGAGCAGCGGGAATCGCAAAGGCTTTAACGATAGCAAGGCCGCGCAACGCCAATTCGAAGAAATGCAACGTCACAATTGTGCTATGGAAGGTCCTGGACTTTATCTCGCTCCATACAAGCGTGGACGGGGGTTCTCAACGACTGCTAAAAAAAAAAAAAACGTTAAAAAAACGTTAAAAATGCCTGCGGATGTAACAACTAACGTACAATTGGAACAACTTGCAAGACATATGCGCATACCTTTCTTTAGAGGCGTTTTCATGTGCAATAATTTACCGATAAGCGGCGTGCAACGAAACAAGAGCTGCATTGTCAATTTGGACGACGTTGAGGGTCCTGGTACTCATTGGGTAGCATACGTAAAGAGGGGAGATAATGTTGTGTATTTTGACAGTTTTGGAAATCTTCGACCGTCCGAGGAATTGGTGCAATATTTTGGACAGAATGTAACAAAAATTGAATATAATCATGCGTCTTATCAAAATTATAATCAGAGTATTTGCGGACAATTGTGTCTACAATTTCTTCAAACGATTAAATTTAAAGCCTAACACTCTACTGTCGTGACTCAGTATTTAACATGTCACTGACACTTACGTTGACTGGTAAGAGTAGCGTTCCTGCCGTAAGCTACTTTCCAGCCATAGATTTGAACGATGATGATTACGAACTTGGTTTAACGGATTTTGAAACTTATTATACGATACCGAACGTGAATTCCTCGAATAATAAATTTTACTTTGACAACGACAAGGAAATTACGATTCCCGAAGGATAGTACGAATTGCATGGTATAAATGAATATCTAACGCATGCAATTTTACAACACGATTCCCACAATATTGTTAATAACAATGATGAGAAATATCCAATAGTGATTCGCGCTAATCATAATACGTTGAAAAGTGAAATTAAATGCATATATAGAATAAATTTTAATAAGCCCAACAACATAGGATCGTTGTTGGGATTCTCGAATCGTATATTGCAGCCGCGGAAATGGTACGAATCAGATGTGCCGATAAATATTATTAACGTAAATCTTGCACAATGCTGCGTGAAATATAGTTAAAAATAATGGTTGTGAAGGTTACTTCAATTTTTGCGTGCCGCTCAACATGTTGCTTGGATTTTGCGAGGATTATAAGCGCGTTGTGATTAACGCTCGTCATGAATTGGTTCTAATACGTTCACGCAACGACAACAATTGTCTATTTGGAGCTCAGGCTGCTGAAGCTGAGATTGAATTACACAAAATACAATGGCGTATGCTTCACGTAATATTGAACGAAATTAGTAAACTGTCCTTGCTACGAGCGTTGGAGAGCGGTAGATACTTGAACATGAGTTTCCGCACGTGGGATCTATACAAATTTCCTTTGCTACACAGTACGACTAAGCATTCGTGGACTATGAAAACTGCCTCTCAGCTGGAGAAACCGTGATACGTAATCTTTGCACTACAGACTGATAGAAAAAATGTCGCGTCGAAAGATATTACCAAATTTGACAACTGCAAATTGACAAACGTTAAACTCTATCTAAACTCTGATTTTTATCCGTATGATGATTTAAATTTAGATTTTGATAAAAAGAAGTATGCTATCCTATTCGACATGTATGCGCGTTTTCGTAAATCAATAAAATGATAATGTATTATTTACCATGGCAAAATTTCTGAGAGTGCGGTCCTCTCACGGTCATTGACTGCTCGCGACAAAACGAGTCTGTCAAAAATGCTACCGTAGACGTAAGAATAGAATTTGAATGTAAGCTAGATGTACCCGCAAATACTACCGCATATTGCCTCATCTTGCACGATCGCATTGTCGAATATAACCCGTTGACAAATGTTGTCCGCAAAAAAAAATACATGATTCAGGAATAATCCCCTCCAATGTTATAACATTATAACATTATAAAACTAGCGATACTCGATGATCGACATTAGTTGTCCGTCGTAGTTCTCGCCAATATCATTTCATTATGGTTGTGCTAACGTTTGTGGATCTCCAAAGATTTATCGTTGGAGGAAAGTTTATCGTGAAAGAAATTGCGATTCTGACAAAGGGCTCTGTACTCTCTCATTATATTTTTACGAGTCTTACACCATTCCGTTTGCTCACGAGATCTGAGAGATCTCAAGTTGCATGGTTGATTGGAAAACATCACAATCTGCAATGGGAAGATGGAAACATTCTGTACTACAGGGCCAAACGTTTAATCACTGACGCCGTGACGTTGAAAGATGCATCTTCTCGAGTGTATGTCAAAGGACATGAAAAACGAGAATGGTTGGCAAATTTACTGGAAGACGATGAGAGAATCGGTCTTATTATCGAGACATTGGATAACGACTATGATGACGTTCCTGTTTTAGATAAATTAGATGCTACTCTGCGTTGCGATAGACATGTACAAAATTGTGTTTTACAAAATGTATTTAAATTATTCAATTGGTGGTCGAATCATCATCATAAAGATTCGATCATTCCATATTTATAATAAACTATTGTTACAATACATGTGTTATTATCTTTTTTATCCTCTCCTTGTAGCATGTATTATATTACAGTACGTGATGCATTTTTCTATTAATCTGCATTTTAGCAGACAATGGGCGTGGAATATTTGACATCTTTAAACGCGAAAAAATATTAAAATTCATGTCGTTCATGGTTTGCTTGATGTTGATCGACGTTCGTTTGATGTTGATCGACGTTCGTTTGATGTACGATAGATGTTTGATGTTGATCGATGTTCGTTTGATGTACGATAGTGGTTCGATAGATGTTCGTTTGATGTTCGATAGATGTTCGTTTGATGTACGATAGTGGTTGGATCAATCTGTAGCAAGTATTATATTCTCTTAGCCATGTATACATCTGTGTGGTGAATATTACATTTCATGGTGCAGCTGCATCTGGTATTATATTTCAAGTCATGATATTAAGATATTTATTTGATGTATAATAAGGTTTAAACATGTTTAGATCGATGTTGATCAATGTTTAGATCCATGTTGATCAATGTTTCAATAGATGTCTAATGCTTATTTGATTGTGTCGCTATTTAATTATAATTATCTGTATGAATGCTGTGTAGAGCGACAGTCCGCGTCAACTTTTAATTTTTTGTCAGCTGTGAAGAGTAAGCATTTGTTGCTAACTCTTATGTCATGCACATCCCCTACCCATTTTTTCATCGAGACGTTACCTAGCTCTCGCTGGAGCTAGCATAAAGTATCTGATTATGATCCAGTGAGTATATTTGTGATTTGTGAAATGCAGTTTATTTTGTAAAGATTTTCAAAATGTCGCAAATTATGGCATTTCTCGACGCTGTTTTCGAGACGGGACCGTCGCCTTTGGCTTTCCGAAGGGGTTGGCAGGCGAAGCCATCGCCTTACACTTCGCTGGGTTAAGAATTTGGCTCGCAACCTATTCCGAGCGTTGTTGGATGTACTGTTCGAGGATGTAAATAGTTTTTATTATTTTTATACGCTTTTTTATTTATAATATATTTATATTTATATTTATATACTTTTATCTTTTACAGTGTTACCAATATCGGTGCTACCACATCCCACTTGGTGATGTAAGTAATTTTTATTATTTTATATGCTTTTTTATTTATAATATTTATATGTTTTTTCTTTTACAGGAATATCTATGTTACCACAACCTCATCCCGGGGTATATCAACATCGCGCACATGAAAGAGGTGCGTCGGTGGCGGACCTTCAACCGCGAATATGCGGAATATGAGGATTTGTGGGGCGATGGCCCGTGCTCGCCTCTTAGACGGGTTCTTCCCTTACCTGTACGTGGACATTTTCTGTCTCCGCAGGCTGTTCGGAGAAGAGCCCCTCGTACTGTAAGTATCTCTAGATAATACGCTCAAAAGTTTGTGTATTTTTTAAGGTACTAATATAAATGTTCATTTTTTCTGTTACAGAAGCAGCCGTTGCGAGTTCCCCCTCCGCCTCTCTCCGACTAATTTTTAGTTTTTATAATTTTATAATTTTAAATTTTAGATTTTTCATATTTTATATTTTAAATATTATATTATATTTTACATTTTTTTTCATATCTTTTTATATTTTATATTTTATATTATATTTTACATTTTTTTATATTTTTTATATTATATCTTTTATATTTTTAAAAACACGCACACACACACACGCACGCACGCACGCACGCACGCACGCACGCACGCACGCACGCACGCACGCACGCACGCACGCACGCACGCACGCACGCACGCACGCACGCACGCACGCACGCACGCACGCACGCACGCACGCACGCACGCACGCACGCACGCACGCACGCACGCACGCACGCACGCACGCACGCACGCACGCACGCACGCACACACACACACACACACTATATGTATAAAAATACACATTTTTATAATTAAAAATTTTGTTTATGATAAATATGTGTATTACTTATTTGTGCCTTCATTATCTATCCCATCCTTTTTCCTCTACTTAGTATTGATTAGATTATATTTAATATATATATAATTAGTAATAATATAATATATAATAATATATAATATAAAAAGAAATTTAATCTGCGTTCTCGCGTACGCTTAGCCTCCGTCTTATCGCGTTCTCGCTATCCTTTCCCCTCATCCTCATTCTTTCTCTCTCACGCTATCTTCCTATTGTAATCTTCTCCTTTTCCCACCACATCATGCTCTCATTGTCCTACGCTATGCACAATGCGCATAGCGCTCTCCTTATCCTATCCTATATCACGCGTTTCCGTCTACCGCGTTGCGAACGCCTATCGCGCTGTCTCTCTCTATCCATCTCCCCACTCGCGGACCTCTCTTTCCTCCCCGCGTACCCCGCGTCTACAAACCGCGTCGCGGACCTGCGTGACGTCATCCCCCACGCCCGCGGTTCCCCCCGCCGCCGTACCCCCCTCGAGCTCCTGAGTTAGAAACCCTGCTATATCACTACTAGCAGCCAATCTATAAATATCATATCAATATAATATAACCAATATACTTAGTATCAATTTTATATTTAATTTTAATTCATAATACAATGTAAAGGAACACATAAAATATTACGAATTTGATAAAAACCTTTGGCAAGGATTTATAGCTTGACGCATAACAGTATCTTTTTTTGTATGTGTGGAGTAATTTGAGCCAAAAGTTCTTCAAAAAGATCATCCATACGATAATAATTTTTATAAGCATCAATGTCTTGTAAACTATAAAAAATAAAAAAAAATACTATGAAAAGTAGTAAAATATATTTAATTTGATAATTAAAAAAAAATATATACAGGGTGTCCCGTAATTCTTAATTAATACTTTAGGGGGTGAAAGAAGGTGGAATTTTGAGTAAAAAGTTCCTTTTCCGATTTTGGCTCAGACCATTATTTACCGAGTTATTAACAATTAAAGTTGACTAATCAGACGGCGCGCGGCCGGAGTACTTAGGAGCGTAATATACCATTCGTGCTTACCGTACATTTTCTTCATTAAAATTTTATTGTAAATTTTCTTGGTAAATAATGAATAAATAAATAAATCAATAAATTGATAGATAAATAAATTAAGTTTTAAAAATTTCTCAAAAAGTTGAAGTTTAAGTAAAAACTGAGAGCACCATCGTTTCTGTGAAAAAAATTACGTATCATATGTATATGACATATGTAAAGACAATTTTTTAAGAAATTGTTTAAACAATTTATTTATTATGATAATGTTTTTTTTGCCAGTAATCTTCCTAAATACTCATAGCGAACATCCCATAGTTATTCCCATCACTGCTTGATTAACCGTGAGAATTTATGGGTTAAATAATTGAATAAATGTATAAATAAATAATACATAATTAAATGAACAAAATAATAAGAAATAATAAATAAAAATAAAAAGCAATCAGAAATTTGTATACATTTCTAACTGTATTTATTCTTCTTTATTTATTTATTTATTTATTTATCTATCAATTTATTGATTTATTTATTTATTTATTATTTAACAAGAAAATTTAAAATAAAATTTTAATGGAGAAAATTACGGTAAGCACGAAGGGTCCCATAGCATACTACGCTCCTAAGTACTCCGGCCGCGCACCGTCTGATTAGTCAATTTTAATTGTTAATAACTCGGTAAATAATGGTCTGAGCCAAAATCGGAAAAGGAACTTTTTACTCAAAATTCCACCTTCTTTCACTCCCTAAAATATTAATTGAGAGTTACGAGACACCCTGCATATAGATTAAAATGTACCGAAGCTCTTGTTGCACCATATTTAAAACTCCTCTTCCTTCGTTTCTTTTTTGCAACTAATTTCGAACCCATATTCTCCTACGTCTTCTGAGGTTTCTTATTTCACGATTCTTTATTAACGCAAATGCAACCATTCTTCGTCGTCGCAAAATTTCATTTAAATACAAAAGTTGCTGTTCATCCATATTATACATTGACATGTTGATATGTCATATGCTATAAAATACTATTTATAGGTCTGACGTCTTCATACAGCGCTCCATACAACAAATCAAGCAGCGTACAGCATACAAGCTAGCATACAAGAAAATCATACAGAAAAACATACGTCGTGTGACTCCAGCTTTACAATTCGGCCAGCCTGAATTTTACGTTCGTCCTCGAATATACATCTCTCTCTTTTTTTTTCCACACAAGACTTATCTATACAGTATTTAAAAGTACTTACATCTAACTTATCATCTAGCTATGTCTAGTCGAAACAGCATTTATTTATTTACCTTGAGTTATTAATACTATAAATCAGTTGAGTTTTATGTACAATGGTTAACTAACATTGTCAAGTACTAATTTAACCCACGGCTTAATCTTGTCGGAGGAGACAATAGTGTTTAACGGTCTCGCCGCAATATTAAACCCTGGAATATCTGTAATTACGTACTTATTATCACGTGACACTTTGGCTATTTTATACGGCCCTTTATAATTTGCTTTGAATTTCCGGTTTTCGCCTGGTTTCGCCTGTAAGTCTCGCAACATTATGTATTCTTCTTTTTTGTACACTGATGGTTTTTTGTGGCGCTTGTTGTAATACATTTTGTTATATTCGCGTTTTTTTCTTGTTGCTTCTCTCGCCACTTTCTGTTGCTCTCGGTGGGTCTTTATTATGTTGTTTTCGGATTTGCCTAATTCGCGTAAATATTTTGAAAAATCCCGATCTATACACCCGCGTTGATCAAAACCGCGTAAAAGTGTAGCCGGAGTATTATTTATAGCCGAATGATGAGTGTTATTCAATACGTATTGGATTGTTCCTAGATGACTTTCTCATGATTCTGGGTCAGTTATCAACCGCTTACAGGTGTTTTTGACAAGCCTTTTTACCCATTCGACAAGTTCGTTAGCCCACGGGGACGCTACCATGACCTTTCTATGATAAACATTTTGATTATTAACAAAGGTTTGAAACTCGCTGGTGAAAGCTGTTCCCCGATCTGATGTTATCTTTTTGGATCTGCCAAACAAGTTAAATATAAAAATAAGATTTTCAACAACTTCCTTTGTCGTTGTTGACCTTGATGCGAATAATCAAGTAAATCGGGTGAAAGCATCGATCGCGACAAAAATATGTTTGTTCCCTTTTTTGGACGTTGGTAACGGCCCGAAATGATCTAGATATAATATTTGCAATAGTTTGGTTGGCAATTCTGCGTCCTGTATTTGACCCTGTTTCTATTGTTCGCCGTATTTGCCATTAGGCAGCAAATACAATTATCGATATAATCACGAATTCGCTTTCTCATCGAAGGAAACTAATACGATTTATAGATGCTTTGAAACGTCTTTTCTAGCCCGCAATGAGCAAGTTCGTCATGGTGGATTTGTATTATGTTATTCACCATAGATTCCGGAATAGCAAAACGCGATCTATCTTCCCTTTTTTTGTACATTAAACCATCGTATAACGTAAATTTTTGGTCATCACCGTCCTCCAATTTCTTGGCTATATCGCTCAATTTTTTGTCCTGTAATTGGCGAAATTCTAATTCGCGCTCAAGTGGCATCTCGTTCACCACCGCAATATACCGATTTAACGCATTTACATGCGACATTTTGTGCCCTGGACAATACGCAACTTTGAAACGGTAATTTTGCAACAGTAAGAGCCACCGCGCAATCTTCGGGTTTATGTTCGCTTTATTCATTGTATGAACAAGAGCATTACAATCAGTAATTATCGAAAAATCGATGCCGTACAAGTAGCTGTGGAATCTCTCCACCGCACGCACAATAGCTAACATTTCTAATTCAGATGAGTGATAATTCTTTTCGGCGTTGTTTGTTAGCTGACTAAAGTAGGCTATTGAAGCCCACATTCTTTTGTCCTGTTTTTGCAACAGGATCGCTGCTAGCTCCTGTGAGATTGTGTCTGTGTGAAGCTCCATCTCTGCCGTCGGATTATATAATCTTAACACCGAATATTCCGTCAACGTTCCCTTTTTTGTACGCCGTTATGCATTCTTTATTAAAATCGAATGTGACTGACTTAGGTCAGATTATACAATGGTTTCGCGTAGTTTTTTATAAATTTCCGGAAATAACTCGTAAGTCCGAGAAATTTTTGTAACTCGTGTACATTTGCCGGTTGTGAAAAATTTTGCACGGCTTCTGTGTGCCGTCGGCTGATAATGAATGTAATCCTGTCTGCGGATACAATGTAACCAAGATATTCGATTTTCTTCTTAAGAAATTGGCTTTTATTAATATTTAATTCAAACCCGTGTTTTTTAAAATGATTAAAACTTGTTCTATCACTGTTAAATTCTCTTTAACCGTTTTCGTTGCTATCATTATATCGTTTATATACACTATGATTTTATTTTCTGTAATTAACGGTTGTAGAATTGCTGCCAATCTTTTTTGGAACTCCGCCAGGGATTCGGAGTATCCGAACGGTAATCTGATGTCATATTGCCCATCGGGCGTCGCAAACGCGAAATACTTAGTGGATTCCGGATCAACTTTTATCTGGTGGAATCCGTCGCGGAGATCCAACAAAGTAAAAACGTTTTTATGCCCTAATTGTACGAGGCAGTCCTCAATTATCAGAAACGGAAATTTCTGTTTCACGACTCGGCTGTTTAGAGGACGGAGATCCACACAGAGACGCATAACGCCGCTTTTCTTTCTCACTGGTATAATCCGGGCGCAGTAAGAAGACGTACTTGTCTTAACAATTCCCCGTTTTAAGAGATCATCGATTATCTCCATAATTTGCTGTCGCTCGTCGAATGCGAAACGTTGAGGGGGGATCCCGTTTGGACATGGAACGATTGGACACCAAACGATTGGACACGTTCAGGTTGGATACCGCACGATTGGACACCAAACGATTGGACACGTTCAGGTTGGATACCGCACGATTGGACACCGCACGATTGAACACACACTTTGCACGATTGGACACTGCACGATTGGATACCGCACAATTGGACATTGAACAATTAGACACTGAACGATTGGACACTGAACGATTGGACACCGCACAATTGGACACACACTTTGCACGATTGGACACTGCACGATTGGACACTGAATGATTGGACGCTGAATCACAGTATAAGTAAGAACAGTAGATACACTCTTTCAAAAAGCTGGTAAATAACTATGGCGATTTGCACAACTAATAATATGGCGACTGTCGTCTGCTAGCAGCATGTCTATGGCAAGCAGTACTGATATAACCAGTAGATATATAAAAAGAGTTCTAATACAGGGATCTGAGGGGGGTGAGGTAAGCGGGGAACTGATTACCTCACCCCCCGGTACTGATATGTCCGGGAGGGGATCAAATGTCCTCCCAGATTGAGGGGGAAGGGGGTACCAAAAACTCTCCTGATTGAGGGAGGGGGGCATACATATGGTTCCGCACGTGGAGGGAGTGTCCTCTCCGACTGACTGCGGAAGTCTGATGGTGAGAGAGAGGAATGTCAACTGTTATAGATAAAATAATCACCCCACTATTTATCCATAATGTATATTTGCAATAAATAATTACATTTGCAACGCGGTAGAGGAAGACGTTCGCAACGCAGTAGAGGGAGACGGTGCGATAGACGTTCGCAACGTGGTAGAAGGAGAAGGTGCTATAGGCGTTCACAACGCAGTAGAAGGAGAAGGTGCTATAGGCGTTCGCAACGCGGTAGAGGGAGAAGGTGCTATAAGCGTTCGCAACGCGGTAGAGGGAGAAGGTGCTATAGGTGTTCGCAACGTAGTAGAGGAAGACGGTGCTATAGGCATTCTATATAGCGTAGGACAAGGAGTGTATGACGTGGTGTGAGAAGGAAAACGTTGTATGTGTATGACAAGGAGTGCATGATGATAGAAAAAGGAGACATGATGGTAGGAAAAGGAGAGCATGATAGTAGGAATAGGAGATATGGGTGCGAGAGAAAGAATAGAGAGAAAGGAGGATAGCGAGAAGGAGAGCGTGTTATGGGATGCGAGAGAAAGAATAGAGAGGAAGGAGGATAGCGGAGGCTAAAGCGTACGCGAGAAAAAGATAATTTTTGTATTTAAGTTTTTTATAATGTTAAATGTTATCTTATTATCTAATTATATCTAATACATAGGAAGAAGGATGGAATAGATGATGAAGGTGGAAATAAGTAATATATATAAGTTTAATATAAATTTTTATTTAAAAAGTGTGTATGTGTATACATAAAAAGTGTGTGTGTGTGTGTGATTTAAAATTAAAAATTTAAAAACATATAAATTTAAAAATATAAAAGATATAAAAATTTAAAAAAACTAAAAGTCTGTAGGGGCGAGGTGCCAGGGGAACTCGTCATAGCTGCGTCTGTAACAGAAATGAACATTTTTATTAGTACTTTAAAAATATTTAAAATTTGCGCATACTTACACTACGAGGGGCTCCTCTCCGAATAACCTGCGGAGGCCGAATATATCCACGTACGCACACGGAAAGTACGCGTCGTAATTACGGCTTCTGGGATTCTCACACCACAAATCGTCACACTCGGCGCGCGCTCTCTCTCTCTCCCGCACCAAGCGTTTCCTCTTTTTGTGCGCGATGTTAATATATCCAGGGATCGGATACTTATTTATCCAGAAAATCTATGAAAAATTAATAAATATAAATATATTATAAATATATTATAAATAAAAAAGCGTATAAAATAATAATAATAATAAAACTACTCACATCTCCGAATAAAACGTTCATCAGCGCCTGGAACAGGGCGCGGGCCAAATCTTGCGCTCGCCGAAGTAATCGGCGGCGAGTGTACCGGCGAGCAATCCTTTTAGGAACACGATGGTTGCGAAAACCCGTCTCGAACATCGCCTGCATAAACGCGACTATTTGCGACATTTTTTGTTTTTTTAAAAATACGCTTCCTGCACTACAGTCAGACACGTTATACCAGCTCTAATAGAGTTAGACAACGTCTCGAGAAAGAAAAGTAGGGGATGTATAGCAGCATCTAGGCTTAAATTACGCAGCGAAGTCGATAGACAAAAGATCCTTTGAGCCTTTTTCAGTTTTTTTCAACACATGTGTATTAAATGAGTTATGTACAAGTCGCTTTCTTTTTTCTTCTAAAAAGTCTATCCTTCTTTCTCTTTTTATCTGTAGCAGCCTCTTTTCGAAGATACTTTATTTCCGCAACAACAGGATCTTCAAATTGCATAAGTTCTATATCGGTATTTTCATTGACCACATCACATAAAAAATCTATATCGTCACGGATCTCGAAAAACAGTTTTAACGATCTTGTATAAGTCTTTGGTAAACCAATTTCACGATTTTGTAAAAATTGCACTACAGAATTCATGGCACTACCGAAGGCGTTGTAGTTTATGCGATACTAAACTATTCAAAAGTTATAGCACCGTGTGTGCGGTTGTCGTATGATGAAATCGATTCAAATATTCGGTTACAAATGTATACGACAAAGCGAGAGATAATATTTTGGCTAAATGATAACATAAACAGAACGTCGACAGTACGGATGTTTGCGCTAAAGAATAACGCGTCGACAGTACGAATGTTTGCGCTAAAAAATAACGTTTCGCATAGTGGATGGGCATTATCATGTATATTTGACTATAAATATAAATAATAAATATAATCAGGCATTCTATAGTACGATGTGGTGTAAGAATGAAGGTGCTGTATGTGTAGGACAAGGAGTGCATGATGATAAGAAAAGGAGAGCATGATGGTAGGAAAAGGAGATATGGGTGCGAGAGAAAGAATAGAGAGGAAGGACAGCGCGCATGGTGAGAAAAGGACAGCGCTATAGGTGTAGGACAAGGAGAGTATGATGTGTAAGGAAAGGAGAGAGCATGATGGTAAGGAAAGAAGGTGACAGTAAAAGAAATATAAATGTATAAAAATTCCAAATTTATTTAAAATTAAAAAAAATATAATTACAGAATATAGAAAATAATACTTGAAGTATAGTTTTTAATGTAAATATGGGTTGATTGAACCTTTATGATGATGATTCGACCACCAATTGAATATTTTAAATACATTTTGTAAAGCGCAATTTCGTACATGTCTATCGCAACGCAGAGTAGCATCTAATTTATCTAAAGCAGGAACGTCATCATAGTCGTTATCCAATGTCTCGATAATAAGACCGCATCGTCTTCCAGTAAATTTGCCAACCATTCTCGTTTTTCATGTCCTTTGACATACACTCGAGAAGATGCATCTTTCAACGTCACAGCCTCAGTGATTAAACGTTTAGCCATGTAGTATGGAACGTTTCCATCTTCCCATTGGAGATTGTGATGTTTTCCAACCAACCATGCAACTTGAGATCTCTCAGACCTCGTGAGCAAACAGAATGGTGTAAGACTCATAAAAAATATAATGAGACAGTACAGATCCTTGAGTCAGAATCGCAATTTCTTTCACGATAAATTTTTTATCGATAATAAATCCTTAAAGATCCACAAACGTTGGCACAACCACAATAAAAAGATATTAGTGAGAACTACGATGACGAACGATTGACGTTAATCATCGAGTATCGCAAGTTTTTATGTTATATGATCCGGTATGTGATTCTCCAATTTCGTTTACAGAAGATTTGAACGTTGGTTGATAAGACGAGCGTTCCTGCTCGTGCTGATTCATGTAATTTTACGTACTACGTTCGTTAGAGGATTATATTCGACAACGCGATCATGCAAAATGAGACAATAAGCGGTAGTGTTTGCCAGCACATTTTCCTTACAATCAAATTCTATTCTACGGTAGCATTTTTCACCGATTCGTTTTGTCGAGAACAATCGATGATTACAAATGGACCGTAAAGTAGAAAGTGAGAAGGTGAGGCTCGGTTCGAAGTACTTGTATCCGTAATAATTTTTGCAGAAACGCGTATGTATCGTATAGAATCGACCATTTGTTTTTATCGAAATCCAGATTTATGTCGTCGTACGGATAACATTCCGAGTTCAGATAAAGTTTCACGTTTGTTAATTTGCAGTCGTCGAATTTACTCATATCCTCGTGCATAACATTCTTCCGACCTGTCTGCAGAGCAAAGATAACGTATCGTAGTTTCTCCAGCTGAGTCACGGTCTTAATGGCCCACGAATGCTTGGTTGTACGCTGCAACAGCGGAAACTCGTATAGATCCCACGAGCGAAAACCCATGCTGAGGTAGCGTCCGCTTTTTAGAGCGCGCATAGACAGCTTCTTAATTTCACTCAACAGCACATGTGGCATTTGCCATTGTATCTTGAATATGTTGATCACAGCCTCTACCGCCGAAACTCCAACCAGACAATTGTTGTCATTGCGCGATCGTATTAAGATCAACTCATGACGAGAGTTAATTACTATGCGTCTGTAATCCTCGCAAAATCGCAATAACATGTAGAGCGGTACGCAAAATTAAAGTGTCCATTCACAGTAGTTGGATCACTCCAGCCAGCATTTCTCATAATCACGCTTCTATCGGATGATATTGTTACATAGTTTTTGAGCATACTTGTTATTCCCACGTTTCTGTTGCGATCAATCTCCACGCTATTGAGTTCGTATCGAATCTCGTCGAACATGAATGCTACGCAATTATTTTGCAGTACCACATTAGATCCGTCAGTTGGATTGTTTATCTTCAATTCTCCCTCGATGTATAAGAAACTCTCGTACGGCAATGTATACAGATCCTGTTGTATAGGTATTCTTATCTCGTCACTGTGTCCGAACGTTGTGTTGGCGAATGGGTTGTATACGTGAGTCTCAATCTTGACGATGCGATCGTCAAAGATCGGTTCGTCCGCGATGTTGAGAATGTCAGTCATCGTTCAAATGTTTCGCACCGCGAATCACAAAGATTGTAAAAACGCAACGTTTGATGCGTTCAATTTCTTTTTCTTAGTGCAAGATGATTGCGTATTAGCAAATCTCGATGTTGTTATTGTCGCGGGCGTCGTAAAAATTGTGTTGTCTCTCACGTCTTTCAACACGAGCATCACACGCTAATTTTGCCGCCGTCGTACATGCACTCTAATGGTGATCTCTTCTCCTCGAAAATCGAGTAATCGTCCTTTCTGATCGACAATGCGTAACGTTAAATCAGTAATGCTCCGTACGATGATCGGTAGGTAAATGATGTGCGCCGGTGTTTTCGATATCTTATATCCTGGTAATACCCTCGGTGAAAATTCATGTATCGTATGAACGAGTTTACCGTTGTTGTACACACCCGCGGTGACATTACATTCGACGCGGATAATGTTCACGTTGATAGTGTTAATCGGTATGTCCGACTCATATCATTTTCGCGGCTGCAGTATACGGTTCGAGAATCCTAGCAGTGATCCAATGTTGTTAGGCTTGCTAAAATTTATTCTGTAGGCGCATTTGATCTCGCTCTGCATCGTATTGTAATTAGCGCGGAGCACTATCGGCCATTCTCCATTCTCAAAGTCATCGTCGTCAGTTTGTTTTTTATCACCATCACGAACTGTGTGTTGCGAACGTTTTCGTGAAATTGTTTTTTTTCAAAAATTCATGTATCGCTTGTAGCTCGTATGATCTCTCGGGAATCGTAATTTCCGCATCGTCTTTGCCAAAGTAAAATTTATTATTCGAGAAATTCACGTTCGATATCGTGTGATAACTCTCAAAATCCACTAGACCGAGCTCGTATTCACCATCGCTTAACTCTACGGTGGGCGAGTAATTTGCCGCGAGAACGCTGCTGTTCCTAGTCAGCGTGAATGTCATAGACATGTTGACCAAACTGTTTAACGAATACTAAATTAAATAGCGCAATGTATGTCTTTAAATTCGCGTGCATCGACCGCTCGGAGAAACTGCAAGCACAATAGACCGTAGGACAAGGAGAGTACGATGTGGTGTAAGAAGGAAGGCGCTATAGGCGTAGGACAAGGAGAGCATGATGGTGGGAAAAGGGCAGCGCTATAGGCGTAGGACAAGGAGAGCATGATGGTGGGAAAAGGGCAGCGCTATAAGCGTAGGGCAAGGAGAGTATGATGTAAGAAAAGGAGAGAGTAAAGGAGAAGGCTGCAGTAAAAGAAATATAAACTTAACTTATTAAGATATTAAAAGTATTCTTGACACATTTCCAATATAATAGCTCAGATTAACTACGCATTTCGATTAAAAAATATATATAAATGTAACTTATTATTATTATTATTATATAATATATAGGAAGAAGGATAGGATTTTGTAAAGAAGATACATAGCGATATATATGTTTAATATATATAATTTTTATTCAAAAATGTGTTTTCATACATATAATGTGTATGTGTTAAAATTTAAATTCGCGTGCATCGACCGTTCGGAGAAATTGCAAGCACAATTGTCCGTAGATGCTTTAATTATAAGTTTGATAGGATGTATGATTATAATCTATTTTTGCCACATTTAAATATCGTATCAATTCATTCGGCGGACGAAGATTGCCAAAACTGTCAAAATATATAGCGCGATTCCCTCTCTTTGCATACGCTACCCAGTGAGTACCCGAGCCTTTAGCGTTATCCAAATTTATGATGCCGCTTTCGTTTCGATATATACCGTCGATCGGCAATGAGTCACGCATAAAAACACCTCTAAAATACGGAATGCGCATACGTTTTGCTAGTTGCAGCAGTTGTATGTTGGTAGTTGCACACTCTGGCATTTTTAGTGTCTCTTTGACGTTTTTTTTTCTTCTTCCTTCTCATTGAGACTCCTCGTCCGTATTTGTATGGCGCGAAATACAATCCGCGACCTTCCATGGCGCGATTGTGACGTAGCATTTCTTGAAATTGACATTGCGTAGCTTTTCCATCGTTTACCATCTTTGCTACACCAGCCGCTCCACCAATCAGAGATCCGAGAGCACCCAACACTGGTAGAATCGGTAATACGCCCTCGCGTTTCGCTACCGGAAGTATTCGTTTTTTCGTAATCTTTTTCTTCGTCGACGACTTTTTCATCCCCATACCCATTTTCGTCTTTGCTTTCATGGCCGTCCAAACGGCCGTGGCGGCTGCTCTTTCACCAAAATTCGAATCTTTCGCGGTAATACGTTCTCGCGCCCTCGCAGCTAGTATACTATCCGCTACGTGTCGTTCGCCAAGATCGTTGCTTCGCGAGTAAGCTAAATCGTGTTCACGACACGCGACGTCCAATGGGTTGATGCCTCGATCGCCTCTAGCCAATCGTTCTTGTAAACGAGTTCCCGGTCCGCAAAACTGATATCCAGGAATATGTAATTCGATAGGGAGTGCGTTTATCGCGCGATTCAACAAACCACAGCCTCTTACGGTTTTCGCTGACATTCGTAACAATCTTTTATCATCGGCGTTGGACCGTCAATGTGCGTTCGTTGCCACGGTCGATTGTAATGTTCGAAACAGCGACGATAGGTCTGAACCTCCGAATCCGCCTTTATGTATTCCGGAAGTTTGTCCCACAGACGTTCCACGTAACGACCAAACTGTTTCAATAAAATAATCTTTGGTATATTGCAACTGTTCTGAGGTAAGGTTGAGAATATCACAGTCATCCGACAGTGAAAGAAACATGTTTGATACTGAGCGGTTTCGATTTGATGCGCATCTATAAATAGGCTTTTCTCCCCCTCCTCCTCCTCAGAAAGTATTGTTAAGTCTGATTAGACAAGTCATGCGATTCGTGTTACAACCAACGGTAATTAAAGTAACAAATTTTGACAATAGGCTAATGCCTGAAAAAGAAATACACAAACATGGAAAAATGTTACCGAATACAATACGCAAAATCTCATTTGCGGCCTTTCGA
The DNA here is from genome assembly GCF_047496725.1 of Anoplolepis gracilipes. NCBI lineage: Eukaryota > Metazoa > Arthropoda > Insecta > Hymenoptera > Formicidae > Anoplolepis > Anoplolepis gracilipes. The sequence goes on from NC_132983.1 coordinate 7,257,583, forward strand.
ATTGTGGTAAAACTAACTTGTTGATAAGCTTGATAGAAAGTCCAAACGGCATACGCTTTGAAAATTTATACATATATTCAAAATCGCTTCAACAACCAAAATATCAATATTTGGAAAATTTACTATCATCGATAGATGAAATTGGTTACTTTACGTTCTCTAATAATAGCGATGTCATTCCATCGAGACAGGCGCTTCCGAATTCTGTTTTTATCTTTGATGACGTGGCATGTGACAAGCAAGATACGATAAGAGAGTACTTCTCAATGGGTCGACACTCAAGCGTCAATTGTTTCTATCTCTGTCAAACGTATGCCAAGATACCCAAGCATCTTATACGCGACAATGCTAATCTGTTGATTTTATTTAAACAAGGCGGTACAAACTTGCGACATGTGTACAACGATCATGTAAATACTGACATGTCGTACGATGATTTTAGCGCGTTATGTCAAAAATGTTGGCAGCACAAGTATGGATTTCTAGTAATTGATAAAGACAGTTCAATGAGCAATGGACGTTACAGAAGAGGTTTTAATGAATTTGCGGTACCGTCAAATGATCAGTTGCTATTGAAACATTGACAGAGCAACGTCTACATAAAAAAAACATGAGTGATAACAGTGATCGTGAAAAGATTGCGCGAAAAATTGCACAGACGAGCGAGTCAATTCGCAAAAAATATCGCGCGTTAAAAACTGGTAAAATTGAGAAAGATGTAGTGTTGGAGAAACAGTTAGCCGATTAGCGAGCCTCTAAAACAGCTTGTTCAAAATATCATCGATGTAGAATCCGACGTATCGAAAAACGAGCCGTTTGATATACTCGAAAAAGACCATGTGGAAAAGAAAATTATTAAAGTTAAAAAACGACCAAGAATTTCATTGAATGATTTGAGCTTAAAGCAAAAACGATTAAATGTCTCATTAAATGATTTGCCGATAACTTCTACACCGAATAAAAGACGAACGATACCGGACACATCTACCCAGATAGAAATTGCGCAACTGCGTCAATTATCGTACGAGCAACTACCCGCCGAAGAAATTTTTGAAACTACACCCGATTCGTTACAACGGTTCAACGTGAATTGCAAACGTCCGCAGGTATAAACATATTTTAAGAGCATTTAGGTCCACTCGGACAAAAATATATACTAACTTTTATGAATCAAGATAAAGATAAAACTATGGATTATGTGTATGGCATTAAGTTTTCTAACGATAGAATAATCCTTGGTGATAAACATTTTGACGTAGACAAAAATGATAATATAACTATCAATGAAGTAAAATATACGGAAACGCCGGGTCTCTATGAATTAATTTTCAAAAAAATACCCGACGATGATATATACACCGAAGATGATTTGTTTAAATATAAAAGTATATTACTAGCGACGAATGCGCATAAACGTGGAAACAAAGCACATAATCCAGTATTAGGGACTAAAGGATATAAGTACAAAAATGTAATTGCACTGTTATTTTCTAGCAGAAAAGCTGGAAAAGGTATACTACCGCGCGCTATGACTCTAAACGACAATAAGATCGACTACGTGCATTGGAACGATCCAAACGAGTTGGTAGATCGTCTGTGATTACTGGATGCTTCGCGTCAAGCCAGTAACAATGCTCACGACAATGAAATCATGTCGATTATCGAAGAACTTCGCGAAGATGGTCTTATTATAAATTGAATGATGTCTCGACAAAATTAATCAGTCGATCAGCGTCGCGTGACACTTTACGAAGCGTCGGAAAAAAATGCCTATCAACAAATTTGGCTTATTCGATTCAAGAAATGATGCAACCGGTACAAACAGCTCTTGGGATAGATTGGTAAAAAGTTATGTGCACGAAAACGCTCTGTGTTGCGTCGTTACAGACTTTGATGCGAGGTCGCGTAAGATTCACCGTGTAGCGCAACCTGAGGCTGACACCGATGCCGTCAACAAATTGTACGTGCAGTCCTGCGTTAAGAGATTAATGAATCGACAGAAAGAATCAGACGAGAAGCTTATTTCGCTTGAGAAGAACGTGCGAGCATTACAGATTGCGCTAAACAAACTTCAACGCGCGGCTAACGCTAACTCAGAGACAGCTATCAACCTGAATGAGCATCAGTGAACGGGTTAGGAGCGGCTATCGAACGGCTATCGAACAGTTACGAAGGATTATCGAACGGCTGCGAACAATTATCGAACAGCTACGAAGAATTACCGAACTGCTATCTAACTACAATGAGTAGCAGTGGTAGTAATGAACGACCTAGCAGCAGCAGCAACAACAGTCTCGAACGAGGCTATCAGCATCTCAAGGAGGGCTGTGAACGAGGCTACAAACACGTTCTTCACGGCTACACTCAAGGTTACAAACACGTTCTTCACGGCTACACTCAAGGTTACAAACACGTTCTTCACGGCTACACTCAAGGTTACAAACAACTCAAGAACTCCTACGATCGTTCAAAAGACGTCTGTGAACGAGGCTACGAACGGGTCAAAAGCGGCTACAAACGAGTCAAAAACGACTGTGAAAAAGGCTGCGAACGGGTCAAGAACGATTTTCAAATAGGTGAAGGACAGCGGTGAACAACGCAAGAACGGATTAAGAACGGGTCAGAAAACGTGAAAAAACATAGAAAAAACGGAATTTAAAGAACGGTTATTAAAGGACGATAAACGCAAATGAGTGATAAAAAAGCAAACAACAAACGACCATCGAGAAAAACTGACAAAACAAAGAATCAACAGTTTGGAGAGACGGCAGTTGGTAAACGAACGCGCCAGTGAGAAAAAATTTTCCCCGAAGACACGTCATAGTGCGGGGATACGATGATCTGTGGCAAGCCGACATCGTCGAGATGCGTCCGTATGCTCGAATCAACAAGGGATACAATTACATACTCATTGTTATCGATGTGTGGAACAAGTATGCGTGGGTCGTACCGCTCAAGAGTAAAGGTGGAAGCGAGACGGCCGATGCGATTGCAGAGATAATTCGAGACGATGCGAGATGCCCGAAAAATTTTCAAACCGATCAAGGAAAAGAATTTTACAATGCAAATGTACAAAACCTCATGAAGAAACACAATATTAATCATTATTCGACATATTCCGTCATGAAAGCCTCGATCGTGGAACGCTTCAATCGTATTTTGAAGAATAAAATGTGGAAAATGTTTACACTAAATGAAAACTACAAGTGGATTGACGAACTATCGAGACTCGTTAAAGAGTACAACACGCAAAAACATCGCACTATCGGTATGAGACCTGTCGATGTTACTCCAGCCGTCGCGGAGAAACTTTTAAATACGGTGTACAGCAACGTAAAGATTGCGGCGCTGGCGAAATTTAAAATAGGCGATTCGGTGCGCGTAAGTAAATTCAAGACTTTATTCGAAAAAGACTACACACCAAATTGGACCACCAAAGTGTTTGAAATTGTTAAGATACAGAAAACTAATCCCGTGACATATATATTAAAAGATTCGCGCGGAAATCCCGTCGCCAGTGGATTTTACGAATACGAACTACAACGCGTTGCTAATCCCGATATATATCTTGTGGAAAAGATATTGAGGAAGAGGGGGGATGAAATTTTTGTGAAATGGTTGGGATTCGATAGTTCACGGAATTCTTGGATACATAAAAATAATGTATTGTAAAAATATAACAAATATTATATAAAGTTTACATATATATAAATATATATAATATTCAAATATATATACTTTTTTCTTTTTACAACGGTATTCTGTAATGCCCTCATGGTAGCGTATCGATACTTTTAGGTATTATATACCGTTTATCATTGTGTGGACTTAGAGCAATTTTTTTCTGCCGCATGGTATATACTTTATGCATTTTTGATCTTATAGTCGATTGCTGTCGCGTCATTTCAATTCCTTCGTTCAAACACTACATGTAATCGTCAAATGTTATCGTTTTCGCGACAACGCTATTCTTGACACCTTTTACCTTTTTCGTATTCTTTTTACTATTTATTTTTTACATACATTTTTCCTCTAAGCCCGACAAATTCTGTCATTATCATACCGTTGTTTTCATCCTTCATCAGACCCGGTACCTTTTTATTCACGAGCGGTATACCGTACGCATTGTCTATCGCATAGTCGCTCGTGTCGAACTTGCCAATGTCGCGCTTCATATTCTCGTACACGTCTTCGCACTCAATGTGATATATGAGACTATCCGTGTCGGTGTACATGACTTTACATTTTTCTTTATACATTGGAATCATGTAATCGTGATGAAATTCGTACAAACACATCTTAGATACATCAAGTATATACATACCTACATAGATTGGTTTGTAAAACTTCACCTCGAGTCTACGCAATTCCACAGCGATTAAATTTCCGAAGAAACGCTCCTGCTATGAAAATTTGGTTTCGCGATCATTGCCTCTGCGCCGTACCTATCGTCCCATTTTGTTATAAGTTTAACATCTACGCGATTGCGCACATTTTCCATCGTTTTGCCGAAAACTGCATTATTCATTAATTTGTATAAATTCTTTTCAAAATCATTTTTCGCCATTGTTCTGAATTGCGTGTTTAATTCAATATATGTACGTAACCATGGAGATTGCGCGAATTGTAATATGCAATGAATTTTTGTAACGCGAAGACCGTGTCGCGTACATTGCTGCAGATTGCAATAGTGTATTACGTATCGTTTCTTATCGTATAAGGTTGCGAGCAACTTGTTCTCTCGCTTGCCGGGTGGCTTGTCACGTGTCGGACAAAACGGTAAGTCAGTATGTGCGTCGTGAAGATGTTGCGGGTACTCGAGATCGACTTCGAGGATATAGCCTGTAGGCGAATTGGACGCGATCGATGATAGATCAAAATTGCATATATTGTCGACCCATTGAAAACTAGCGTAAGGCAAAGGTTGACACATTGCCCATCCGTATAAATTATTTACATCGAAATACATTAGATACGATGACGGTTTCGATGAGTCATACGATTGCATGTACTTGTTATTAGCATGCGCGTATCTGTTGGAACATTGACTCCAACTACCGCGTATACCTCGTTCTATAAACATTACCATATCGATGTCAGTGAGCAATTCAAACTTAATGTTTGTATGCTTCAACATGGCATCCCACGTGTATTCGGGAAGAGTATAGTAATGCGCAGGGTCAAGCCCGTAACTCTTGATACAATTGTCACGAAAATTTTCAAAAACATCGGCTAATAACAAGACATCAATTTTTAAATATAGATCGCTATATTCGTCTAGCGTTCTAATGGAGAATCGGTTCCAAACAGTCTCGGTGTGCACGTAATCGCTCTCGGATACTGTGTCATCGGTCAAGGAACTGTAAAATAATTCGCGCGGAGGTAAACATGTATCGTGCAATTTATTTACACAATTGATATATTCGTACGGAAAGACACCTTTTCGCGTTAACAAATCAAAGTCTTCTGCCCGCAAATTTTGATATTCAGATTGTAAAATTTTTAATTTATCTTTACTGAGAAAAGATGCTAATTTGTTGAGACTTATTGTGAGAAATTTAAAAGAATCGATGAAACGTAATTTAATGTGATTTCGTGATTTGTCTTCCGTAAGTTTAACATCTTTCGTAAATGAAATGTATTTTTCTTTAGTTATCAGAAGTAGATCGATTCTTCCTTCGAACGCTGTGGCTATTTCCTCGATTATAAAATGTGAATCGTAACCGGATCGAGGATTATTAAATTAAGATTATCTAATAAGTCTTTGTATATGCTACCTCAAACATTATTACATTTATTCGATTTTGAAGATTGTATCGATCATATGCATTCATGGTTGTGTCAAAATACACATCTCGTGAATGAAAAATTTAAACAATTTTGTAACGTTTTGTAACGTGACAATATTACTAATGTAAATGATGCTGTGAAAGCGATTTGCGAGAGTGACGCGTTCGATAGCGGATCACTCGTAGATTGCGAATTGTTGGCGTGTGCTATAAATGATATACTTTATGATACTTGTAACAAATCTTTTTAAATAAAAATTTATGTTAAACTCATTTATATATATATATTACTTATTTCCACCTTCATCATCTATCCCATCCTTCTTCCTATGTATTAGATATAATTAGATAATAAGATAACATTTAACATTATAAAAAACATTTTTTAACTTAACATACGAAAATTATCTTTTTCTCGCGTACGCCTTAGCCTCCGCTATCCTCCTTCCTCTCTATTCTTTCTCTCGCATCCCATAACACGCTCTCCTTCTCGCTATCCTCCTTTCTCTCTATTCTTTCTCTCGCACCCCATAACACGCTCTCCTTCTCGCTATCCTCCTTTCTCTCTATTCTTTCTCTCGCACCCATATCTCCTTTTCCTACCATCATGCTCTCCTTTTCCTACTATCATGCTCTCCTTTTCCTACCATCATGCTCTCCTTTTTCTATCATCATGCATTCCTTGTCATACACATACAGCGTTTTCCTTCTCACACCACGTCATACTCTCCTTGTCCTACGCTATATAGAACGCCTATAGCACCGTCTCCCTCTACCGCGTTGCGAACGTCTATAGCACCTTCTTCCTCTACCGCGTTGCGAACGCCTATAGCACCTTCTCCCTCTACCGCGTTGCGAATGCCTATAGCACCTTCTCCCTCTACCGTGTTGCGAACGCCTATAGCACCTTCTTCCTCTACCACGTTGCGAACGTCTATCGCACCGTTTTCCTCTACCGCGTTGCGAACGTAATTATTTATTGCATATATACATTATGGATAAATAGTGGGGTGATTATTTTATCTATAACAGTTGACATTCCTCTCTCTCACCATCAGACCTCCGCAGTCAGTCGGAGAGGACACTCCCTCCACGTGCGGAACCATATGTATGCCCCCCCTCAATCAAGGGAGTTTTTGGTACCTCCTTCCCCCTCAATCTGGGGGGACATTTGGTTCCCCCCCCCCCGGACATATCAGTACCGGTGGGGTGAGGTAATCAGTTCCCCGCTTACCTCACCCCCCTCAGATCCCTGTATTAGAACTCTCTCTTTATATATCTACTATAACCTAATTATAATTTTATTAAATATATTTTTCCAATAAAAATGAACAATAGAAGTGGTTATCGATGTGCTTTTAATGGTTGCAATAGTGTTAGCAGTGGAAAAATGGGATCAAAGGAAACTTTGTTCCGATTTCCAAAAGATTCAGAAAAGTACGTATGCATTATACACGGTGTCCTAGAACAACCTTCCGTCCGTAAAATGACGTATTCCTGACACAATTTTAAGACAATGTTTTCTTTACCAAAATTTGATTTGAAGCGTAGTTTTTGAGTTATAAGCAAAAATAGTTAGCAAATCACACGTCAAGTACAGAAGGCAAGCAGGAGCGGCGCGGCGCACCGCGAGCGCGGGCGCAGCTGACCGTCCGACGAGTGATTACCGCCGCATGAGTCGCTAACTATTTTATCTTATAACATAAAATTATGCTTTAAATAAAATTTTGGTAAAGAAAAAAATGTCTTATAATTACGTCAGGAATAAGTGTTCCTTAAAATAACGTCGGACGCTGCGATTAGCTGATTGCTACACGCGATGTCTCTCAGCTGAGCCGGAAAATCAATATATCGATCGGTCTGAAGTCGTCGACGACAATGTCGATGACACTCGAAGGAGCGTCGCCGTCGCGGAGACGGTTATTTCTCTCTTTTTTTCTCTCACTCACTCTGTCTCTTTCTTTTACGTACACACTCAGACATACACACATCGCGTGTAGCAATCAGCCGATTGCAGCATCCGACGGTCGGCGATCCGGAACAACTTTTGGTCATTAAAGTAACGTCATTTTACGGACGGAAGGTTGTTCTGGGACACCCTGTACATTATAAATTATGATATATACATTATTTGTATATTATGTTATAATGAGATACATGTTATGATATATTTAACAGATACAAATTATGGATAGCAGCATGTAACAGAAAAGAATTACATACCAAGAATCCTGTCACCTTATATAACATCGAATATGCAAGAAACATTTTAGTGATGCAATGTTTTTAAATTATGAAAAAACACGATTACAGCCACATGCTATTCCATTTTCTATTAATAATAATATTGGTTTGTATATATATATATATATATATATATATATTACTCCAAATTTTAAATAAAATATTATCTTAACACAAATATTTTACAGCACATCATTGTATATCTTTTAAATGAGATAACAGTTATAATAGTTATTTGAATATTATAGATTTGTTGAATGACACAATACATATGGAAGCATCGACAAGTACAAATATAAATATAATTTCCTTGGAAGACCAATTGCCAGATAAAGAAGAAAATAATTTATCAGGTAACATCTTTTATTACAAAAATAAGTTTTATTATTTAGAAAATATATTATAATTGCAAAATACATTTAATTACATTAATAATTAGGAGAAAGAAGAAAAGATGTAAACGTACAAACACCATTGGCATTGTCAACAACATCACCCAGAAAATGTCAAATTCGAAAGTAATTAAGACAGGCCGAACAAAAAATTAAAAAATTGGAAATAATGTTAAAGAAGAAAGATAATGTAAAAATAAGTATTGATTTATTGAACAGTGCAGTAGATGATTTTTTTCCACCAGCAACAGCAAATTTTTTAAAAGAACAAGCGCGTCTGTTTCAAGTAAATGCCAAATGCAGAAGGTATAGTCCTGTTTTTAAACAATACTGTTTGTCTTTATATTTTTCTATTTTTCCTAAAACTTATAAAGATTTAACAGTTTCAAAGTTATTTTGCATGCCTAATCCTATAACATTAAAAAGATTTACACGTACTTTTTATATAACTCCAGGTATTCAAAATGTTACATTTAATATATTAAAAATTAAAACTGAAACATTAAAAGAAATTGATAAATATTGTATTTTATGTTTAGACGAAATGTCTTTAAAAGCACATTTATTTTATAATTTAACAAGAGATAAGATTATAGGTTTTGAAGATTTGGGGTTACATAATACGTGTACAAAACAATGTTTACCTGCATGTAGTGTGGCTGTAATATTAGTCAGAGGCATATGTCAATCTTGGAAATAACCATTAGCATATTTTTTTTCAAATTCTATTATTAATAGTTCTCATTTATTAGATTTTTTTATTTAAAAAAAAATATATACTTTTCCTTTCTTCTTCGTTATTTCTCTGTTTACTATATAGTTTAGAGTATAAATTGCGTCTGTTGTACCTCTGTCTTTTCTGAATCCAAACTGCCCCTCTTCCATTTTCTTCTTTGCTTTATTTTTCAATTTCTCATTTAACATATTTGTATATATTTTATACGCCGTGTCCATTAATGTCACTCCTCTGTAATTTTTAACGTTGTTCTTCTCCCCTTTCTTATATATCGGACTTATCACTCCTCTATTCCACTTCTCCGGTATCCCTCCTTCTTTCCATATTTTGCTTACTAGCTTCCAAAGTGCTTCTCCTATCTCCACTGGCATTAATCTCCATGCTTCATTTTCTATTTCATTTTCTCCCGGTGTTTTTCTTTTCTTCAATTGTTCTATTAACTCATCTTTAGTTATTTCCATTTCCATTGCTTCTTTCCCTCTTTTTTCGTTTTTCTCTTTTTCTTCTTTCCTCTTTTCTTCTTCCCTTTCTTCCATTAACCACCTTTCCCTGGTTCCTCCTAGTAGCTCCATAAAGTGCCTGTTCCAATTTTCCATGTTTATGTTTTCATCTATTCTTTCTCTTTTCTTCCTGAATTTATTTATGTATCTCCAAGTCTCTTCTTCCGTTGTTATCGTTTTTATCTTTGCCTCTTCCTCCTTTTCATGTTCCTCTTTTTCCTTCTCACACCATGCTCTAAACTCTTTCCTCTTCCTTACATACTCTTCCCTGTTTATTTTTCCTTTCTTCATTCTTTTTATTTCTTTCCTTAGTTCTCTTTTTTTCCTACTCCACTCCTTACTGTGCCATTCTCTTCTTCCTAGTTTCCACGGAATTATTTTCTTTTTTACCTTCATAATTGATGACTTCACCTTCTCTTCTAACTCTTTCCATATTTCTTCATTTTCTTCTTTCGTGCAGGTCCATCCTTCACAGTTATCATGATGGTGGTTCACCCCCTCTTCTGTCCATACACTTCTTTCTTTTTTTATTATGTCACTCTTCTTCCTTTTTTCTTTTTCCTTTCCAGTTCCACCTCTATTGGTACATGATCCGACTCCGTTCTATTCCCTTCTTTCACTGCTTTCACCTCCTCTGACGCTTTTTCATTTGCTACCACGTAGTCAATGACTGACATTCCCATCTCTCCAATGTATGTTCATTCACCCTCTTTCTCATAACTTCCATTTAATATTATCCATCCTCTTTCTCCTATCTTGTCTATCATCACTCTCCCTTTTTTGTTTATTACTTTATCTTTTGATCTTCTTCCTTCCTCTTCTTTCTTTCCTTCTTTTCTTATCGGTCCTTCTTTATTTCCGGTTCTTGCGTTGAAATCTTCTCCTGTAATTAAATAGTCTTCCTCCTCTTCTTTTATTTCTTCCATTATGGCTTCCAATGTATTCTTAATGCTCTGGCTGTATAGCGTGATTATTCTTCACTTCTTATTATTGTACACAAAGCTAACTCGCATCGCTCTTTTATTCATTTCCTTTACATTTACATTCTTTATCTTCTTACTTATTGCCATTATTATTCCTCCTTTCGCTCTTCCCTTCTTGTTTTCTTTTTTTGCCTCTATACAGTGCCAATCATATTTACTTGATAACTTATTATTCATTCTCTTCCATACTTTCTCTTCTATCCATGTCTCCGTCAATCCTATTATTTCGAATTCTTCCAGATATTCCCATGTTTCTGCGCATTTGTTTGTTACTCCCGCTATGTTCTATAAGCATACTCTTATTCCGCTCTCCTTGTCCTCTTCTTCCTCCCCGTCTTGTTTCTTGAACCATCATTCTTTTCTTCTGTCTTCAACCAATTTTTCCTCTTTCTCGTTCCATTTGAACCACTTTTCTTCTAATCTTATTTTCTTGTATCCCACTTTTATATTTCTAACACCTTTCTCTCTCTCTCCTCTTGCTATCTCTCTCAATCTTTGCTGTATCTCTCTCTCTTTTCTTGTTAAGTCATCTTCTATTATTATGCCTTTTTCCAGATCTTTCTTCTTGCTCATTACATTTCTTTTTTGTTCTTAACTCTCTAGTTCTGCTATCACTATGTTCTTATTTTTCTTCAGTGTTATCATATTCGTTCTCTTTACATTTATGTTTACATTCATAACCTCTTTTACAAAATTTATTACTTTCTGTTCCAAATTTTCTTTTCTCCATTTCACTCCTCTTATAACTATTTTGTTCTTCCTATCTTCTTTTTCCTTTTTCTCATTAGTCCATTCTAATTTTTCAATTCTCTCCTCTAGCATTCTTCTCTGTTTTAACCACTCTTCTTTTTCCTTTCTTCTTTCCTTCTTCCCTTGATTTTTTTTCTTCCAGTATTTGTTCATTCATTCTTTCCATTTTCTCCTTCATCTCTTTCTTCAGCTCTATTTCCATTATAATTTTTTCTATTCCTCTCTTCCATACCTGTTCACTTCCTTCCATATATTTTTCTATTTCGTTTCCCTTCTGTTTGTTCTTGCTTCCCGCTGGTCTTCCTGCCATTGCCGCCCTCTATGTTTACTACGTTCTTTCGCCGTATCAACTTCTTTACTAAAGTCATTAGATAATATCTAGTGACTTTATTCTTTACCTTCTACTGCCGCCCTCTGTGCGTGCCTCTTCTAACTATTATCTTCCGCCCTCTGTGTGTGTCTCTTGCAACTACTATCTCTCTTGTCCCTCGCTCGTTGTTACACTCGCTTACTTAACCTCTCCTGCATTCATCTAATCTATTTCCTCCTCTATCGTCTTTTCTACTTCCTCCTACACCTTTCCTTCTTTTCACCGGCTTCCCTATCGCTACCTCTCTCTTATCCCTTCCTTTTTCTTTCGCCTATAATCTTTCATCTCTACTTTTCACCGGTTTTCACACTCTATCCGTAACCCGCTTGTGTGCGTTTTCACGATCCAACCGGAAGTCCCCATTTATTAGATATTTTACATAAAAATATAATAGGTTTAAGAAATATTGATTTAAAAATTTTATGTATTACATATATGGGTTTCAATTTTATAAAGTTGTCTGAATTATTACATATCAATACTGAAAAACAATACTTTGAAAATAATAATCAAAAAATATTTTATATGTTTGATGTACTACATTTACTAAAAGCTACTAGAAACAATTTATTACGACACAGTTATGTAGATGGTGACAAAGTTACATCATGGCAATACATAAATGATTTGTATAATGATGACAAAAATAAGCAATATCGTATTGCACCTAAATTAACAGATGCACATATTAATCCTAATAATTTTCAAAGAATGAAAGTAAAATTTGCGATTCAGGTTTTAAGCGCCACTGTTTCAGCTGCTTTTAATACATATATAAGTTTAGGCATATTACCTGCCAATGCTTCCCACATAGCAAAAGTTAATCCGAGGTATGTCCATCGGATGTACTAGGGATTTTCAGATATCCAAAGTTCATCCGTGTAAAACCCGAGGATGTATTTGGGATATACTGAGGATGCCAAAATGTCCGTTCATTAGATATCTGTATGAAATCCAAAAATAGATATCCTTAGGATATTCTTATATAATAGATAATTATCCTAAGGATATCCTTAGGATAATTACGTAATAATAAAATTCGATTCCAATAATCCACTGGATGTTTCTAAATGCCTTTTTTGTTATCCTATAGGTTAATCAATATGCACTAATAGTGAATTCGATTGGCTACATTAGTGCGCACTGAGTGCACATAAAGGTACCCAGATAGCACAAAGTTCACTAAAAGTATTACTAAAACTGGGCATATTTTTGTTAAAGACATCTTTTAGTCGAAGCGTTTAGTCAATGGAAAGTTAATTTAAAGCTGTCTTATGACCCAAATTCAGTCGCTTATAAGCCTATCCATATGTTGACTAAAAGATGACTATTGTAGATATCTTTCAGTCGTCTTTATAGCTTCTTTTAGACGTCTTTTTAGTCATTTCTAATGTTTTTTTTGACGTCTTAATTATAGGTTATTCTTATAGGTTATATTTTATATTTTGTATCTCTTATTGGGATTACCAGAAATTAAATTGATAAAAAAAATATACTTTACATTTCATATTTAGTAGTACCTATTATTCTTTGTACTCTTTATATATTACATGTTATGAAAACTTGAATACGAGTATAGTCTGAGCACACCACATAGCGGCAAACAAAGGAACACGTATATTATAAAATAGATTTTTTTTGTCTTGTCGAAAAGATGACTAAAAAGATGATCAAAAAGACATCTTTTCGTCGACTAAAATTAATTATGACTTTTAGAAGACATCTTTTAGATATCTTTCAAACAATGACTTTTTTGTGGGCAGAAAGATAGACATTTTAGACATTTTTAGCCTTGTCAGAAAGATGACTTAAAAAAGACATCTTCTCGTCATCTTTTAGTATTATGTGCTATCTGGGGTATTATCGCACACAATTTCACAATGATAAGTAATTATAAAAGTAAAATAATAAATAGTAAGAGCTATTATTTTATCAATATGTATATTCAACAACAATAATAATAGCTTTTACTAAATAATTATGTTACTTTTATATAATTGCTTTTGTGTTATTGTAAAATTGTTGTGTGCGATAAACCTTTATATATGTATGCATTCAGTGCGCACTAGTGCATCCAATCGAATTCGCTAATATATGTATAATAGCGGGTAAAGCATATTTTAAGTGTCTACCTAAAATATCTTGGAAAACATGCACATTATTCGACAAATATATCTGATAAAAGTTAATTGTTTCATTTTAAGTGAATATATATATATTAGGCATTTAAAATGAGTCACCAGATATAAAAGAAAAATGATCAGCTTAATAAAGATTCTAAAAATAAAAGTTGACAAAAAATAAAATATATTAAAATAAAATGTATTTTATTTTTTAATATAGATATAAAATAAAGTTGACAAATAAATAAGTAGTGTTATAGTGGGGATTCTAAGCCATGGAGCTCCGAGGGGAGATGCGGGGGCGGGGGTATCTGGGAGGCGCGAGGGGTCTGGTGTTATGGAAAGGGGGGGTGAAGGGTCCTACATATGTTCAAAAGTAGATGTTTATTTTGTGGTTGATTTTATAGCCGGGGGCATTTTAGAAGTCATAAAACTGTTTTTTTTCTAATTTTATGATCATTTTATGGTCATTATATCATTAGGATTTTAAGCGCTGACGTTCGGCAGCTTTGCACCCTCGCGGAAAATCTCCCATAAAACTGGAGCGAAACATCTTCCATAATTTTTAAGGAAAGAACTGCAAGGTGTTTATCTTTGTGGTTGATTTATAGCCGGGGGACATTTTAGAAGCCATAAAACTGTTTTTTTTCTAATTTTTATGATCATTTTATGACCATTAGGATATTATGGAAAAAGAGATTTTAATCGCCGGCGTTCGGCAGTTTTGCACCCTCGCGGAAAATCTCCCATAAAACTGGAGCGAAACATCTTCCATAATTTTTAAGGAAAGAATGCAACGCATCAGCGCCAACATTTGGCTGCTCGAATTTGAGAATCTATCTCCGCGTTAAAACGTATTCAACAGTCGTCGAGTGTCCTTCGATTTAGTGCTAAAATGAATATAGAAGCAGAAGATGTGATTGTCATCGAAGACAATGAAGACAATGAAGATGTGGTTATCATCGACGACAGCAATGAAGAAGTGGAAATAGTGATTGACTCTGATTATGAGAGTGACCCGGAAGATTATTTAAATGAGCAAGTAGTGCCGTTAGTGCGTGAAGACTTACGAAATATAACCGAACGGCAGGAAATGTGTAATATCATATTTTATTATGAAGTGAAAAAGTACGACGATGACGAGGAAAATAGTGAAAAATTTTGTTTTGGTTGTTTTATTGAAGTTCAAAATTCATATACACAAAGGTAAAATTGTGTATAAACATGAAACTGGACAATATATTCCTCACAGTTGGAACTCGTGCAATAACTGTGGACATTCACTGTGCCAAATAATAGCATGTAGTGTGTGCCGTTTTTGTGCACAGCAATAAATTTTTTGTAGACATTTGCTAGGACTAAGTGCTGTGAAAAATGGTGACCGAAAAACTATTGAATGCGGTGGTGCAGTTTCAACGAAATCGCGAACTTGGCATAAAAAATTCCTCAATCGTGATCTCCAAACTACAAACTTATATATGGACTAGTGAAAACAATAGACTAAGGGGAAAGCTTTGCAAGAATTGCTGTTTACCAGGCGGAAATCGGTAAGCATGTCCTGAGCAGTTGCAAGAAATCCATCGGGAAATCCGTCAACATATCGATAACATGTTGTATCTACAACATGTTATTGATAATGATCTAGATTCTGATACTGATTCCGATCAGTAATTGTAAGTAATCCTTAATGTGTAAGTATTCTTTTTCAAATTATGAAAATATTAATAAATTTTTTTTCTGTTATGCAGGAGCCCTACCTGGACGCCATCACCACCGCCCGGTTATCCCATCCAGCGCCTCGCAGCAGCAGTCGCCGTCGTGCCGTACCGCTCGACCATCGTCATGCAATCTTTTATATATTTTTTTTTATATCTTTTTTTTTATTTTTAAATTCACATACACACACACACACACAGATTTTTGTAAATAAACACACACACACACACACTTTTAAATAAAAAATTATATTAGGTTAAACACATATAATTGCTTGCTTGCGCTTCCTTCATCTATCCCATCCTTCTTCCTTCATATATTAGATATAATTAGATAGATATAATTAGATATAATAACTTAATATTTAATATAAAAAAGAATTATAAAAAGAAAAAAAGAAAAAAAAGAAAAAAATTATAAAAAGAAAAAAAGAAAAAAAAGAAAAAAATTATAAAAAGAAAAAAAGAAAAAAAAGAAAAAAATTATAAAAAGAAAAAAAGAAAAAAAAGAAAAAAATTATAAAAAGAAAAAAAGAAAAAAAAGAAAAAAATTATAAAAAGAAAAAAAGAAAAAAAAAAAAATTATAAAAAGAAAAAAATTATAAAAAAGAAAAAAAAGAAAAAAGAAAAAAAGGAAAAAATTATAAAAAAAAAGAAAAAAGAAAAAAAGAAAAAAAAGAAAAAAAATTCTCTGTTTGCGTTCTCGCTCTCCTTTGCCTCGCGCTATCTCTTTCTTTCCTAGCGTTTATTCTCTCGCTTTCCTTCGCCTCGCTCTCTCACGATCCCTAAACCTTACGTTATTTCTAATGTAGCGCTATCTCTTTCTTTCCTATCGCTTACTCTCTCGCTTTCCTTCGCCTCGCACTATCTAACTTTTAGGTGTTGGCTCTCTCTCTTTCATGGTCTCTTCGCTGGAGCTGGCATAAAGTTTAGAATAGAAATTTTTGGTTGACACTGCGACGAACAGGTCGGGCCATTTTAAAGGTCCAAAAACGCATGATTGATTTATAGCCGGGGACTTCATAAAATTCACGTTAGCTTTTATTTTTTTCTGTAGGTATTCGTACTTGCTCTTATGCCATGCTCATCCCCTACTCTTTTTACCGAGACGTTACCTAGCTCTCGCTGGAGCTGGCATAAAGTATCTGACTGTTGATGAGTGAGCATATTTTGTTAAAACAAAAAAAATGTCGCAAATTGTTGCGTTTATGCATGCGATGTTTGAGACGGGATTCCGCCACCTACGGTTTCCGGAATGGATCGACCATCGCCGGCGCTCACTTTGAAGAGCGCGAAATCTGGCCCGCGCCCTATTCCAGGCGCTACTGGAGGTCCTGTTTGGAAATGTAAGTAGTTTTTATTATTATTTTTATACGCTTTTTTTTATTTATAATATATTTATAATATATTTATAATATATTTATATATTTTTTTATTAAATAAGTTAAAAACGGCAATAGAGAGCAAAAATTAAGTCGTGTTAAACGAGTTAGGTCTTAATTAAACAATCATATAATAATTAAAACACAATAATAAGGTATATTATAGATAATATCAGAAATGACAATAATTATTACATATGTCGCATCTTCAATAATAAAATTACTATTAGCGGTGTTCTATATCGCATTATCATAACGCAAATCAATCCTCATATCAAAAATTACAAATGTTAAGAGAATCTTTATATCGCATTTACGTAATTCTACTCATACGAAGATATTAAACCGACAAATGTTAACAAGAAATTTCAATTCAATAATATAATTATTTGGATGCGTACGTTTCGAGCTCAATCTTTGAGTCTTCATCAGCGCAAAAATTAAATCACAAATATAAAAATTTTATAAATTAAAACGAGAATATTTACTAATGTGTTATGAGTATAAATGTAAAACGCTATTGCCTCAGTTGTATGAACTAGGTAATGTGCTATCTGTGAATAATAGGGATTTATATGTGGCATTGGACATGTATCGGCAGTTCTTCCATCTAACTAATAGTTCCTTAAGATTAGAGATTAATTTATTTGTCGGATCTTTCTTCACTGTTGTGTATGTCGTTTCGTCTGTAAGTAAAGTTTCTACTTTGTTGATATAATCATTTTTGTCGAGGGCTACTGTCACGTTTCCTTTATCAGCTCTAGTAAGAATTACATTGTTATTGTTTTTCAGAAATTGTATTGTAGCAAAATGTGTATTAATTAACTAATCATCTGCTTCATTTTTTGGGTATGTGTGAGAAGGAATAGTTTTTATGATGTCTCTAGAAGAACCCCTCATGTGTAATCTCTCATCTGTAGGAAGTTTGTTAATGCTATTCTCTACATTTTTTATGAGCTCAATCGTTAATGACATTTTTATTGGAAGAAGGAAGACTAAAATTACCTCTTAGCTGTAGAAACATTGGATATCGTGAAGTATAGGTGTTCCTGAAAGATTGATAAACCACCTATCTCTAATCTTATTTAAATTAGGGTGTATATTTTCATAAATTGTGGATTCAATGTGGACTTTCGTGGTATTATTTGTCATAGTATTGTTTTGAGTCTTATCATGCGAAGAAAGGATATACCCGGTTCGAGTTTTTTGACAAACATTGGTGAGATTGTGGTTATAATAACAAAAATAACGTATGGGTTTAATAATGTCATTAGTCCTCTGTTTTGTCAACATAAATTTAAACTTATTATCAAATCTTTTTGTTTTTTTTTTTAAAATATGAAAATAACGGTCGACTCTGTTTATTGAAAAAATTATTACAAATATGTAGTGGTAAGGCCTCATATATTTTCACTGATATATGGAAGATATTATCAAAGGATCTTCTTAGAAATGAATATGAATCTCTGAGTTCTATGCTTAATAACCTTTTAAAAAATAAGTTTCTCGCCCGATTGAAATTGTGTAATGATCTGTTATTATTAGAATTCAATTTGAATTTCGATAATAACTGTTCGATATGTGGTGGGAACACATTGTGAGATATACAATTCTTAAGGAATTTTACCTTGATTTTGTGTAATATAATGAGTCTTCGAAGTCTAATCCATGCCTTAAGTAATTTTACAGTGTTAAAGTTAAATCTATTAATAATAATTATTGTCATTTCTGATATTATCTATAATATACCTTATTATTGTGTTTTAATTATTATATGATTGTTTAATTAAGACCTAACTTGTTTAACACGACTTAATTTTTGATATTGTTACATAGTTTTTGAGCATACTTGTTATTCCCACGTTTCTATTCCGATCAATCTCCACACCATTGAGTTCGTATCGAATCTCGTCAAACATGAATGCTACGCAATTATTTTGCAGTACCACATTAGATCCGTCAGTTGGATTGTTTATCTTCAATTCTCCCTCGATGTATAAGAAACACTCGTACGGCAATGTATACAGATCCTGTTGTTGTATGGGTATTCTTATCTCGTCACTGTGTCCGAACGTTGTGTTGGCGAATAAGTTGTATACGTGAGTCTCAATCTTGACGATGCGATCGTCAAAGATCGGTTCGTCCGCGATGTTGAGAATGTCAGTCATCGTTCAAATGTTTCTCACTGCGAATCCCAAAGATTGTAAAAACGCAACGTTTGATGCGTTCAATTTCTTTTTCTTAGTGCAAGATGATTGCATATTAGCAAATCTCGATGTTGTTGTTGTCGCGGGCGTCGTAAAAATTGTGTTGTCTCTCACGTCTTTCGATCCGTTTAACACGAGCATCACACGCTAATTTTGCCGCCGTCGTACATGCACTTTAATGGTGATCTCTTCTCCTCGAAAATTGAGTAATCGTCCTTCCTGATCAATAATGCGTAACGTTAAATCAGTAATGCTCCGTACGATGATCGGTAGGTAAATGATGTGCGCCGGTGTTTCCGATATCTTATATCCTGGTGGTACCCTCGGTGAAAATTCATGTATCGTATGAACGAGTTTACCGTTGTTGTACGCACCCGCGGTGACATTTCATTCGACGCAGATAATGTTCACGTTGATAATGTTAATCGGCACGTCCGACTTGTACCATTTTCGCGGCTGCAGTATACGGTTCGAGAATCCTAGCAGTGATCCAATGTTGTTAGGCTTGCTAAAATTTATTCTGTAGGCGCATTTGATCTCGCTCCGCATCGTATTGTAATTAGCGCGGAGCACTATCGGCCATTCTCCATTCTCAAAGTCATCGTCGTCAGTTTGTTTTTATCACCATCACGAACTGTGTGTTGCGAACGTTTTCGTGAAATTGTTTTTTTTCAAAAATTTATGTATCGCTTGCAGCTCGTACGATCCCTCGGGAATCGTAATTTCCGCATCGTCTTTGCCAAAGTAAAATTTATTATTCGAGGAATTCACGTTCGATATCGTATGATAACTCAAAATCCGCTAGACCAAGCTCGTATTCACCATCGCTTAAATCTACGTTGGGAAAGTAGTTTGCCGCGAGAACGCTGCTCTTTCCAGTCAGCGTGAATGTCATAAACATGTTGACTAAACTGTTTAACGAATACTAAGTTAAATAGCGCAATGTATGTCTTTAAATTCGCGTGCCTCGACCGTTCGGAGAAACTGCAAGCACAATTGTCCGCAGATGCTTTGATTATAAGTTTGATTGGATGTGTGATTATATTCTATTTTTGTCACATTTAAATATCGCACCAATTCATTCGGCGGTCGAAGATTGCTAAAACTGTCAAAATATATAGCTCGATTCCCCCTCTTTGCATACACTACCCAGTGAGTACCCGAGCCTTTAATGTTATTCAAATTTATGATGCCGCTCTCGTTTCGATATATACCACCGATCGGTAATGAGTTACGCATAAAAACACCTCTAAAATTTGGATTGTGCATACGTTTTGCTAGTTGCAGCAATTGTATGTTGGTAGTTACGCCCTCTGGCATTTTTAGCGTCTCTTTGACGTTTTTTTTTCTTCTTTCTCATTGAGACTCCTCGTCCGTATTTGTATGGCGCGAGATATAATCCGCGACCTTCCATGGCGCGATTGTGACGTAGCATCTCTTGAAACTGACGTTGTGTAGCTTTTCCATCGTTCACCATCTTTGCTACACCAGCCGCTCCACCAATCAGAGATCCGAAAGCGCCCAACACTGGTAAAATCGGTACACCCCCGCGTTTTGCTACCGGAAATATTCGTTTTTTCACCGTCTTTTTCTTCGTTTTCGTCTTTAAACCCATACCGAACTTTGTTTTGGTTTTTATCGCTGTCCAGACAGCTGTGGTTGCGGCTCTCTCACCGAGAGACGAATCTTTCGCAGTGATGCGAGTTTGCGCCTTTTTGGCGAGTATCCTATCCGTCGCATGTCTTTCGGCAAGATTGTTACTCCGAAAGTACGCTATATCGTGTTCACGATACGCCGCGTCCAATGGGTTGATACCTCGATCACCCCTAGCCAATCGTTTTTCTAGCCGCGTGCCCGGACCGCAAAACTGGTATCCAGGAATATGCAATTCGATAGGAAGCGCGTTTATCGCACGATTTAATAGACCTCTACCTATTTGCGGTGACATTCACGACCAGTTTATCGCACGATTTAATAGACCTCTACTTATTTGCGTTGACATTCACGACAATCTTTTATCATTGGAGCTGGACCGTCAATGTGCGTTTGTTGCCACGGTTGATTGTAATGTTCGAAACAGCGACGATAGGTCTGAACCTCCGAATCCACCTTTATGTATTCCGGAAGTTTGTCCCACACGTAGTGGACGTGATTACCACACATTCGCAATAAAACTGCTTTAGATACAAACTGTAGCTGTTCGGCACTCAAATCGAGAATATCGTAAGGACTTGATAGCAGGACAAACATTTTTTCGTTACTGAGCACTTCGTAGTTCCGCGCAGCTATAAATAGACAGGCGTACGATCCGAATCGGAAGTGGGAAAATGAAATTCGTGCGATAACCTTTCGCGATACGCGTGACAAATTACGACACATTACCACGCCAGATTACGCTCGATGGGGGACAACGCGGAGATGCGTAGACATGGTACGATGCTGCCGAATACTATACGCGCAATCGTTTGCGGCCCCTCGAATTGCGGTAAAACTAACGTGTTGATTAGTTTGATAGAAAGCCCGCACGGCGTCCGCTTTGAAAATGTGTACGTGTATTCAAAGTCACTGTAACAGCCAAAATATCGATATCTGGAGAATTTGTTTACGTCGATCGATGAAATCGGCTATTTTACATTCTCCAATAACAGTGACGTCATTCCACCGAGCGAAGCACGTCCAAACTCGATTTTCGTTTTTGATGACGTGGCGTGCGACAAACAAAATACGATAAGAGAATATTTCTCAATGGGACGCCACTCGAACGTCGACTGCTTCTATCTCTGCCAGACATACGCGAGAATACCGAAATATCTTTTACGCGACAATGCGAACCTGCTAATCTTGTTTAAACAGGATGGCACCAACTTGAAACACGTGTACAACGATCACGTGAATACCGACATGTCATACGAGGATTGTTATGTCGTACTTGTTGGCAGTAAAAATATGGATTTCTCGTGATAGACAAGGATAGCTTGCTTATAAACGGGCGATACAGAAACGGATTTAACGTGTTTGCGATACCACAAAACGATTAGTTGTTGCTTACATTTTGTCGTGAGGGGTGAAACGCGAGCGTTCAACACTCTCTATCGATATGGCTGGGAGCGATAATATTTGCGAGTGTGAAAAGATGGCGAAGGAGATTGCAAAAACGAGCGAATCGATCCGCAAGAAACATCGCGCTTTGAAGATCGGTAACATCGATGACGATATCGCAGTCAAGACCCATTTTAAACCTATTATCGAGCCGCTGCAAAAGATTGTCGACAACTCGTTCGCGGTGAAAAATAAGTCGGAGAGTAGCGCAAAGATTAAAATCTTACTCATCAAGCAATACAAGGAGGATGAGAAGGAAGAGGCTAAAGATGAGGAGGTAGAGGAAGAGGAAGAGGAAGAGGAAGATGCGACACCGAAAAAAAGGAAACGATCGGACGTTTTATTGTATGAACCATCGATAGCCTCTACGCCGTTAGCCGCACCAACATGCGTAACGAAGATATTTTCGAAACCTCGGGCAACATGCTCGAATCATCGTTTGTTCGAAACAAGTTACAAACGCCGGAAGGTCAAGAAACGTTGCGGGAGTACTTTGGACCACTTGGGCAAAAGTACATAGACGCTTTGCTCAGTGGCGACAAAAATCACGAGATTGATCATGTGTATGGAGTCTATTTTGACAGAAAGAATGAAATGCGACTCGGCAACAAACGATTCAACATCAACAAAGATGACTCTATTATCATAGACAATGTGCGGTACATTGGAACGCCAGGATTGTACGAGTTGATCTTCAAGAGAATTCCCGATGACGAACTTTACACGAGGGGGAACGATTTGGAAAAATACAAGAGCATATTATTGGTGACGAACGCGCATAGACGCGATTATGATGCGCAGGGCCATTTGAAGGGTAACAGGGGGTACAAGTACAAACATAATTGCACCGTTGATGTCGCTCGAATCGAAAAATGCAAAATCTGGAGGGGAGATATCTATGCCTCGCGCTATGACGCTAACCAACAATATGATTGATTACGTGCACTGGGACGATCCCAACGAACTAGTAGATCGGCTACGATTGCTCAACGCTTCGCGCCAAGCTGGTCACAACGCTCACGACAACGAGATCCAGTCGATCATCGAGGAACTTCGCGAAGCAGGAATTATTATAAATTAAATGGTGTCTCGACAAAACTAATCAGTCGATCAGCGTTGCGTGACACTTTACGAAGCATCATAAAAAAAAATGTTTATCAACAAATTTGGATTATTCGATCCAAGAAATGATGCAACCGGCACAAAGGGTTCTTGGGATAGATTGGTAAAAAGTTATGTGCACGAAAACGCTTTGTGTTGCGTCGTTACAGACTTCGATGCAAGGTCACGTAAGATTCGTCGTGTAGCGCAACCAGAGGCTGACACCGATGCCGTCAACAAACTGTATGTGGAGTCCTGCGTTAAAAGATTAATGAATCGACAGAAAGAATCAGACGAGAAGCTGATTTCGCTTGAGAAGAACGTGCGAGCAATACAGATTGTGCTAAACGAACTTCAACGCCCGGCTAACGCTAACTCAGAAAAAGCTATCAACCTAAATGAGTATCAGTGAACGGGTTAGGAGCGGCTATCAAACGAACAGCTACGAAGGATTATCGAACGGCTGCGAACAATTATCGAACAGCTACGAAGAATTATCGAACTGCTATGTAACTACAATGAGTGGCAGTGGCAGTGAACGACCTAGCAGTAGCAGCAGCAGCAGCAGCTGCAACAGCTTCGAACGAGGCTATCAGCATCTCAAGCAGGGCTGCGAACGAGGCTACGAACACGTTCTTAACGGCTACACTCAAGTTTACAAACAACTCAAGAACTCCTATGATCGGTTAAAAGACGTCTGTGAACGAGGCTACGAACGGGTTAGAAGCGGCTACGAACGAGTCAAAAACGACCGCGAAAAAGGCTGCGAAAGGGTCAAGAACGATTTTCGAATGGGTGAAGGACGGCGGTGAACAACGCAAGAAGACAGGTCAAGAACAGGTCAAGAACAGCTACGAACAGGTCAAGAACGGCTACGAACAGGTCAAGAACAGGTCAAGAACAGATTAGAACAGGTTAGAACAGATTAGAACAGGTTAGAACAGGTCAGAACAGGTCAAGAACGGCTATTAAAGGCGATAAACGAAAATGAGTGAAAAAAAAGCGAACAACAAACGGGCATCGAGAAAAACTGACAAAGCAAAGAATCAACATAGTTTAGAGAGACGACAGTTGGTGAACGAATTGTACGCGCCGGTGAGAAAAAATTTTCCCCGAAGACACGTCATAGTGCGGGGATACGATGATCTGTGGCAAGCCGACATCGTCAAGATGCGTCCGTATTCTCGTTTCAACAAAGGTTACCACTACATACTCACCGTCATCGATGTGTTGAGCAAGTATGCATGGATTGTACCACTCAAGAGTAAAGGTGGAAGCGAGACGGCTGATACAATCGCCAAAATAATTCGAGATAGCAAGAGATGTCCGAAAAACATGCAAACTGATAACGGGAAGGAATTTTACAATACCGATGTGCAACGGCTTATACGGAAACATAACATTAATCACTATTCCACATATTCGGTATTGAAGGCGTCTGTCGTCGAGCGATTCAATCGCACGCTGAACGGAACTTACAAGTGGATCGACGCGTTATCCTGACTCGTTGCAGAATATAACGCGCGAAAACATCGCACTATCAATATGAGACCTATCGATGTTACTCCTACGATCACTGATAGACTTTTAAATATGGTATACAACAGTATAAAAGTTGCTGCTCCTGCAAAGTTTAAAGTAGGTGACCTGGTACGCGTTAGCAAATACAAAAAACTTTTCGAAAAGGGTTACACACCAAATTGGACAACCGAGGTGTTTAAGATTGTTAAAGTGCAACATACTAATCCCGTAACATATCTACTCGAGGATTATCGCAAAAAATCTATCGCTGGAGCGTTTTACGAGCACGAGTTGCATCGCGCGAATTATCCAGATGTGTATCTCGTGGAGAAAGTACTGCGCAGGAGTGACGAGGTTTACGTGAAATGGCTGGGATTTGATAGTTCGCACAATTCTTGGGTACATAAGGATCATGTAATTTAATTTTATAAGACATACAATGTATTCAATATAAAAATATATGAAATATTTGAAATATACAAAATCTTTATTAATACATCCTTTCCAATAGTCATTACGATATATAAAATATGAAATATACATACAAGAAAAAATCACACACATTATATTTTATAAAGATATCTTATAATGTCCCCACGGTAACGTATCAGTAGTTGTAGGTACGATATACCGCTTGTCGTCGTACGGACTTAAAGCAATTTTTGTTTTGCGAATGGTGTATACCTTGTGTAATATTGATCTTATACACGATTGACTACGCGTTATTTCAATCTTTTCGTTCAAACACCGCGTGTAATCGTCAAACGTTATCGTTCTCGCAACAACGTTACTCTTGACGCCTTTTATCTTTTTCGTATCCTTCTTATCATCCACGCGCAACGCATACATTTTTGCTCTAAGCCCGACAAATTCGGTCATTATGGTACCGTTGTTTTCATCCTTCATTAGACCCGGTACCTTTTTATTCACGAGCGGTATACCGTACGCATTGTCTATCGCATAATCGCTCGTATCAAATCTGCTGATGTCGCGTTTCAAATTCTCGTACACATCGTCGCACTCAATGTGATATATGACTATCCGTATTAGTGTACATGACTTTGCATCTTTCCCGATACATTGGTACCATATAGTCGTGGTGAAATTCGTACAAACATGTCTTGGATATATCGAGAATACACATACCTACGTAAATTGGTTTGTAGAATTTCACCTCGAGTTTACGTAATTCTACAGCGATTAGATTTTCCGAAAAAATGCTTCTGCTATGAAAATTTGATTTTGCAATCAATATCTCTGCGCCGTACCTTCCGTCCCATTTTATTAAAAGTTTAACATCTACGCGATTGCGTATATTTTCCATTGTTTTGCCAAACACTGCATTATTCATTAGTTTGTACAAATTTTTTTCAAAATCATTTTTTGCCAGTGATCTAAATTTTGTGTTGAGTTCTATATAAGTTCGGAGCCACGGAGATTGAGTGAATTGTAATATATGATGAATTTTTGTAACACGAAGACCGTCACGTGAACATTGCTGCAGGTTGCGGTAGTGTATCACGTAACGCTTTTTATCGTATACGGTTGTGAGAAGCTTGCCCTCGCGCTTGCCGGGTGGTTTGGCGCGTGTCGGACAAAACGGTAGGTCAGTGTATGAATCGTGAAGATGCTGCGGATACTCGAGATCGACTTTGAGGATGTAGCCTGTAGACGAATCGAGCGCGATCGATGATACATCAAAATTGGAAACATTATCGACCCACTGAAAATCGGCGTAGGACAATGGTTGACACATTGCCCATTCGTATAAATTATTAACATCGAAATACATCAAGTATGTTGATGGTTTCGATAAGTCATACGACTGCATGTACTTGTTATTAGCACGCGCGTACCTGTTGGAACATTGACTCAGACCACTGCGTATATCTCGTTCGATAAACATAACCATGTCAATGTCTGTGAGTAATTCAAATATAATTTTCGTATACTTTAACATGGCGTCCCACGTGTAACCGGGAAGAGTATAGTAATACGCAGGGTCGAGCCCATAACTCTTGATACAATTCTCTCGGAAATTTTCAAAAATGTCTGCTAATAACAAAACATCGATTTTTAAATACAGATCGCTATATTCACCTAGCGTTCGAATGGAGAATCGCTTCCACACAGTCTCAGCGTGCGCGTAATCGCTCTCAGATACTGTGTTACCTGTCAAGAAATTGTAAAATGATTCTCGCGATGGTAAACACGCATCTTGCAATTTATCTACGCAGTCAATGTACTCGTACGGGAAGACACCTTTTCTTGTTAATAAATTGAAATCTTCGGCGGATAAATTTTTATATTCCGATTGTAAAATTTTAAGTTTATCCTTGCTCAGAAAAGACGCCAATTTGTCGAGACTTGTTGTGAGAAATTTATATGAATCTATGAAACGTAATTTAATGTGATTTCCCGGTTTGTCTTTTGTACCTTTAACATGTTTTGTAAATGAAATATATTTTTCTTTTGTTATCGGAAGTAAATCGATTCCCCCTTCAAACGCTGTGGCTATTTCCTTGATTATAAAGTGAGAATCATAACCAGATAAATTGTGAAATACTATTGGAATGCAAAAAGATTCTTTGTAATTGCAATTTGAATGCGCGGGACGTCTGTACCGCCCGGTCAAATGACAATGATCGCGTACGCGCGTATCATCTTCTACGAATGGTTTCTCACATATATGACACTGGGTCGCACTTCGAAATTCTTTCCATTCATTTTGCGTTAAATTTACCATGGGGACATTGGTTGTTAAAATATTTTCTACACGTTGCGCCAAATTTTTAAGTTCGTCGGTGAACCATGCAACGCAATTGGCTTCGCGACGAGAATGATACGCGGATAACGAATTATCGTACGAGCAATGTACATAATAAGCCATACTAAATACTTGGTGATGTTGATAAAAATTTTCTTCTTCTTTTTTCACCAAAACGCACTCCAGGTCGGCGTACACGACGAAAGGTAGTCGCTCCTTCCTGTTGTAGTTGGTAAATGCGAGCCACTTATCCTTATCGCTCGGTAATCGGATAGCGCAGTCGTTCATCTTTCCACAGTCTACTGTATGTGATTGCAATTTCTCGACCGAGTGAAAATAGTGCATGCATCTGTAAAATAAAAGTTAAAATTTTTATATCCTTGTTTTAAATATTTTTAGACAGTTTTATTAAATATACATACCGATCGCAGATATATTTTTTAGTCTTGTGTTTGCTGAGTTGCATACTAACAAGTCTAGATAGATTCTTGATCCATGCAAAATGTCCGATATCTTGCGCATCTTGCACGTAGAGCAAGTTGACGTGCTTGTCTCTCTTTTGCTCCGTAAGGTGAATAGGGACAATGTTTTCGTTTTCAAAACTGTACACGTTGATTGAAATGTCATTATAAATTTCAAATTTTTTAATTTGATTAAGAGTGACTGGAAACTGAATATCTTGGAGATTTAGTACTGTTTTATAATGCGGGTACGATGATTGTCGGTGTGTGCATCTTTCAGCTGGATACAGAGCAGCCACTACCGCCCACGCAAAACATGCATTGTCTTTAGATTGCACGTTAACCACTGCTCGTTTCATTATTATCTGTCACGATAATTGCACGTAACATCCGGCGCTCATAGGATTATATTTATTTATATTTACAGTCAAATTTAGTATACGCGATAATGCCCATCCGCTATCGCGTTCCTGAAATTCTTCGAGCGATGCAAGAATTGACTCGACGACTCGTCTCTCATACCACTCGCGTAAATCGGATGTATGTAAGAGTTCACAGTTTCTCGTATTGATTGATTTATTGGCATGCTTATCGCCCGCCACAAACTCGCCGTTAAACACTGTATTCACTTTCACACTGTTGTGTTTTTGCATAACGTCTCGCACGTGCACGAGCACAATGTCACTCGCATTTTTCAAAAATTGACGAGGTTCGATGTGATTATAATTTATAACCGCACCAGT
This sequence comes from Anoplolepis gracilipes, assembly GCF_047496725.1. NCBI lineage: Eukaryota > Metazoa > Arthropoda > Insecta > Hymenoptera > Formicidae > Anoplolepis > Anoplolepis gracilipes. Next base: position 7,286,466 of record NC_132983.1, read on the forward strand.
CAAGATGCGGCTCTCAAACGCCGTATCAATCTTTCGCTATATGAGTCTCTCCGCGTTATTTTCACTACTATAATCACCACCACTGGGTATAAACTGTCTCTGCAATCGAGTTTTTGCACCCTCGAGTCGCACAATTCTTGTCACCAAAGATTGTCTATTTCCGATTGAGAGTCGCGGATGCTTGACACAGCTGCGTTTTTCAAGCTCTTCGATAAACTCCTTGCAATGCTGCAGCCATCCAAAATATTCACCCAATGTGGTGACTTGGTGGGAACGTTCCAACAAGTCGCGTTCTTTCTGCTGCACATTTTCCATTTTTTCTCTCTATTTTTGTGTGTAAACATAACACATATTACGCGACATTATTATATGTAATAAAATTTGACAGCTGCTGCACCATCGCATATCCACCTCATCGGGCGATGTAACTTTATGTCTCCGTATTTCATACATTACTCCGATGTCATCTCGAAAGGTGTCTATACACGAAGCACAGAGAGCTAGAGCACCACCCGTTGAATAATAAAAGTGTATGGCGCAAATCTTACGTTGATTTTGCGCACGGAGTTGTTCATTTTCTACTACGTTGTCGTCAAAATCGGTATTATTGCAATCACTAATATAATTACTATCGTCCGACAACGCATGCTCTTCGTCTGACGACTCGTCTATTATCGCTTCGAAATTAATATTTTCCATTTATTCACTATTGTGACACTAACAATTCTAATAGCTGACAGTAACCACTCAAATTTTTTTTTTCCACAGCTTTCTCTATGCCCTTTCAAATCGTACTATGGTTTGACGGGGCTCTCATTCTTTTATTTCGCCTAATTCCGTTTTAACACATCCTACCAAACGTCAACGCTTTTGCATCTATAAAAACGTTCCGACATGTTCGTTGCAGCCTCGGCCAAAAATTTCTATTGTTTTCCCACGACTTTTATGGCTTCTAAAATGTCCCCCGGCTATAAATCAACCACAAAGATAAACACCTTGCAGTTGCAGTTTTTTCCTTAAAAATTATGGAAGATGTTTCGCTCCAGTTTATGGGAGATTTTCCGCGAGGGTGCAAAGCTGCCGAACGCCGGCGCTTAAAATCTCTTTTTCCATAATATTCTAATGGTCATAAAATGATCATAAAAATTAGAAAAAAAAAAAAATAGTTTTATGGTGCAAAGCTGCCGAACGTCGGCGCTTAAAATCCTAATGATATAATGACCATAAAATGATCATAAAATTAGAAAAAAACAGTTTTATGACTTCTAAAATGCCCCCGGCTATAAAATCAACCACAAAGATAAACATCTACTTTCGAACGTATGTAGGACCCTTCACCCCCCCCTTTCCGAAAACACCAGACCCCTCGCGCCTCCCAGATACCCCCGCCCCCGCACCTCACCTCGGAGCCCTATGGCCTAGAATCCCCACTATAACACTACTTAAATAAATAAGTAAATAAAATAAGTATATATATATGACAATTAGAAATATCCTCAGGTAATCCTCAGGTAAATTTAGTTTCAATTACAGTACATATTTAAGATAATTCCGATCAAATAAGGATATTCTACGGAGATCTTATGCTATATGAGATTAGATACCCACAAAATGTCCAATATTGGACAGTCTATGGGTATCTAAATATTGTCCAGTGATGGATGTTTCAAATTGGATATACTATGGATGTTCATTTTATGTCCATGGACATATGGATGTAAAATGGATATAAAATGAACATCCACAGGACATCCTGTGCTATGTGGGTTCATTTACAGCAGAATTTATAGATCGTTTTAACAAATTGTTTGATATACTAAATGCTTCTACGCTTTATAACAGTAACCCTAACAAAAAAGCATTCACAAATTCAAACAAATAAAAATTTTTTTTAAATGATGTTATCTTTTCTTCAACGTATAAAAATAATAACTAAAACTGTAAAAGATGTCACACGTTCAATAACATCAATCAAATGTTGGATTATTACCATTAAATCATTGCTTCAATTATGAAACAAATTAGAACAATCTAGTCCTATAAAAGTTTTATTTACACGACGATTGAAACAAGATCCGTTAGAAAATTTCTTTGGCGCTGTGCGCACTCAACATGGTATCGCTTTTAATCCGACGCCAATACAGTTTTATTATTCATTTAAAAAATTATTTTGTATAAATTATTGTCAGGTTAATACAGGAAACTGTGAAATAGATAAAGACGAAATATTACTTAAATGTACAAACTTTGATGAAACAGATATGTTGGAAATTCAGACAGCTAATGATTACAATGCTTCTGTTAATCTAGAAATAGAAAACTATGAATATCACTCTATGCCAATAACGGAAGAAAATGCATTTACATATATTTGTGGATACTTATTAAAACGCTGTTTTATAAAGCATACATGTGAAACATGCCAATTATTACTTTTAGAAAAAAATAGTGATCTAAATACTTTAAAATTATATAGCTATTTCAGAGCATATGATAATATAGAAAATACATTTGGTCGTTTGCTTATTCCAAGTTCTCTATTTCTACAATATATTAAAAAAATACATACAAAATTTTTTGAAAATTTCTTTATTATTAAACAATCTAATATAATACAAAAGTTTACATCTATTCTTTCAAAAATAGAATTTTCTCATCCATGTAATAATTTTCCGAAAACTTATTTAATTAAACTTTATATTAGAGTCCGTATATTTTATACTTTAAAATTTATTAATCGAGATTTCAAAGAACAAAGAAAACATAATAAAAAAATAACAATTCTACAAAATAAATAAAAGTTTATTAATATTAATTTTCATAATATTTATATAATAATAGTTATACATATGTATATATGTATATATATATAATATTATATTTCTTAATATAGTTTAAAATTTGCACATAATATAATTGTTTGATAATTTAACAATTAATATTTATATTATTATCTAATTACTTGTAATAAATTTTATAATGTATAATTTTTGAAAAATTATATATATTCGCGTATATTTCATTATATTTTAACAATATTTAATTTCCTTTTAACAAAAGTTTGTTTAACCAAGCATGTGACATGAACTATATACTTAATTATTGATATACATGTAAATTGCATAATTAACTATATCTACATGTTAACTGCATTATGCAATAGTGTATGATAATATATAAGGTATGAGAAATCTAATATATTTTTAATTATTGTTAATTTTCCATTTATTAATAAAATTATATTTAATTTTTATAGATAACTTCTACTGCCATAAATTGTAGAAGAATTCAAAAAATTATATTCAGATATTCACCTTAATATTCATTAATTTTGACATTTTCCAAAAAGTATAATAGCATCGAAATTAATATTACTACTCGAAGTATTTATATTTATATTTATAAATGTATCAATTTATTGATGTATAATTTATTGATTATATATCAATATATTTCTATATTTTTATATGTAAATAAAATGTCTTTTTTACTTGAAATGTGTCCAACTATATATTTTTGCTTTTAATATTTAATTAATATATATAATATTTATTCTTATAATTTTATTTTGCATTAATAATATTAATAAAATTATATCATAATTATATTAATCATATTTGATATTAAATAAAATATAATTAATAAAGTAAATGGTAAATCTATTCAAACATTGTTAAGATATTTGGCACATATATTTTCACAATAATATAATAGTTGTCGAGCAGTTTCTATTATTCAAATTAAAGCGCCCTTGCACAATCAACAACATGGCGGATGGTTGTCATAAAGATCAAAAGCACTGACACAGAGTGTACCTACTGTTCTTACTTATACTGTGACTGAACGATTGGACACCTCGCTTCGCATGTACATTGCAAGACAAAGCAAAGTTTACATGGGTTTGCAACTTTCCACGCGAAATGAGGTGGACGGGGTGAGTGCGGGAGGGGGAGGACCGGAGGCCCCCATTACCCCCCCTCCCGTGTGTGTGTGTATATATATTATGAAAATATTGAAAATTTGTATCAAGATAAAGTTTCCATGTACGGTGTTCAATCGTGCGGTGTCCAATCATTCAGTGTCCAATCGTTCAGTGTCCAATCGTGCGGTGTCCAATCGTGCGGTGTCCAATCTGAACGTATTCAATACTACGTGTCCAATTGTTTGGTGTCCAATTGTTCCGTGTTCCAAACGGGTGTCACCTAACGTCGAAGGGCATACGCGTATTTAGACGTATCTCTTAACGTAACTTTAACCGCGTAATTATCCTCGATCGCCGGGATTTGCGCTTTTTCTATTTCGCTATCACATGCTTTATTTCCTTGCTCGCCGGAAAATCGTTTCGTATCTCAACGCCAGAGAATTCTGTTTCTTTTTTATCCGCCTCTATCTTGATTCTTGCGAGAAATGAATTTTCATCGCCGCCGTCGGTTTGTGAACACGAGTTTTTATTCGCGGGTTCTTGCAATGCGTAAATGAACGTAATATTATTTTCTTTTAAGAAATCTCGCCCTAACACGAGGTCATGCGGTAGCCCGTCGCTTTCAAGTACATTCAGCCGAATACTATTCAATTCTTTTTGACGCTATAGAGAAATTTTTGTGCGAATTACCCCGCGGATTCGAATCGGCAGATTATTTAGACCGGTATATCGTCGGTTCGCGTTTTCCAATCGCTCGCCTCGACTGAAGAAATAATTAAAATTCCGCGGTTCAATAAACGATATCGGACTTCCGGTATTAATTAACGCTGTTAATTTGCACTCGCGATTATTTAATTTTACTACCGATACAATATTTGTATTTATCGTAAGGGTGGGCTCACCTACTTCCATCACCGCTCCAATAGTCTCTATCTCCGGTGTCTCCTCGGTGACCCCTCCGAACACGGACTAGAAGTCCTAGAAGTCCTTGCCGCTGGAGCCGCTCTCCTCAGCTCTGGACAGTCGGGCCTACGGTGACCTGGTTTATTGCAATGGAAGCACACTGCTTTGGCTCTACGACACTTTTTTTGCAGGTGTTCTCTTTTTCAACACCCTTGGCACGTTACTTTATTGTTTTTGTCTTGTTTTTCAGGCGGAGCTTTCTTTCGATTCCACTCTGCTGAGGCCGTTGCCACTGCTCTCATCCGCATCAAAAATTGATCCACGGATGTAGTTTCGATGGTAGCCGCCGAGGCACGAAGGGAACTGCTTGGAATCCCATCGATTAAAAGGTTGATCTTGTAGCGCTCACTGAGGTCTACGTTGTACGTTAGTACCAGTTTGTCTAGGGCGTACTGGTGAAACGTCTCCTTGGCTACGTTCCATCTCCGTCCCTCTATTTGTCGCATGGAAGCGTAGTAAGGCGTCCTTACCTCGAACATCCTCAGCATTGCATCCTTCAACTCGGACCACAATTCCAATACTGGTCCCATCTGGGTGTCGTACCAGCGTCTGGCTTGTTTGGTGAGCTTACTCGAGGCTGCCAATAGGATAACCTCCTCGCTCGCCCCATGAACACGAGCCACTTTGTCGACTCTTTGTATCCAGGTGCGAATATTTTCGGTATCTGCTTCGAAAAATTCCGGGATCTGGGTAGCAACCCATTTAATGCTGCCTCCTCCTTCTACGGTTCCGCCTAACTGCGTGGCTTCACCATTCACAGTCGATCCCCGCAACCCATCGTCGTGCCTCATTTATCGCTGTACTTCGCCAGAAAACTATTTTTTCGCGTAACTGACTTCCAGGTATCGACACGCTCGCTAAAGGATTCGTTCGACTGTAATCTTAGACGTCCGGTGCTCAACAGCGCCGATCGACGCTCAGACCGCTTGTTAAATTTCTTCGGTCTCGAACGTGGTAATTTCGTATTCGGTGCCACGCTTGTTCCGGATTGGTTCTGCTACGATATGTCCGGAAATGTTGGTTCGATACATCTCGCATCGCTATCGATTTAATGTCGCATTAATATCTTACATTTATAAATTAATCAAGTTATACATATATTGTAAAGAAATAATACGGTCACGTACATTAAAGCCTAATCTACAATGTTTTTGCTTCTTGTTTCTTTAGAAATTAACTAATTGCAGTTGATTTTAAAAAGAATAATCGAACAGGATTGGACTAATTTCTAAGAAACAGGAAACAAAGAGCACATTGTAGATTAGGCCTAACAAGTACAGAGCAACAATAACACAGTTGGCAGCATTTATGTTCGTTCTTTTTCGGTTGTATTGACTGCATTAAGCAACTGTAATTGAACATGCCTTATCTCTTATCTCACTTTATCCTCATTGTTGCAATTCTTATGTAACCGAAAACGATCTATTGTCTGATAAATTACGGCATTGCATGGCATTTACGCACGATTATTTGCAATTATCAGTGAAAACACAAAAAGTGTGTTAAAAAGAAAAACAGAACTGTATATAAGACGATATTAACTCAGTCACAAATTATTACTGTAAAATATAAAATTCATTTACATTTAATAGTACTTGTATTAATTTTTGTACATCCGATTTTATTTTATGTGTGATTGTTTTGTTTCATTTCTAACTATTCGTTATTTTTAATTTTTGACATTAATAAGAGTCCAAACAAAAACAACGTTTGTTATTTGCTCTTTTTAAAAATTTTTCTAAAATCTTATGTCTCCTACTACTCGACAGTCATGAAATTTACCTAAGATTAACGATCTTTAATAATATCTTATCGATGCTAAGAATAAGTTGCCCGTATAATTATAGCCTCAATCTTCTTTCTGTTCTAATATTGCTATACGATTCCGTCATGGAGAAAGGAAAGACAATAGAAGCACAGAGTGTAAAGAACGCAAATAATTCAAATTTTTTTTAATAAAAGAACGCATTTATTTGAATGTTTCGATCCAACTACAACAACTCAACGTAAGAATAACACATTAAAACACTTAAAAGTACGCAGACACACAAAATGCAATAAGTTTCTTACCAAACATACAAAATACTGTACAAAAGTGCACTTTCCAATATAACTCTGGGACAAAATTGCTGTACTATTATTATCTGATCAGCTTTTCCCAAAAGTTATTAACATGAATCGCATATTAGTAAACGCAAATAAATGCATTTACAGTGCAAATAAGTTATCGCTCTTCCCAGGGATTTTAGCGATATCTTCTTTGCGAAATATGTTTTTCTAATCATTCAGGAGCGAATTTTCGAGCGTTGTAAAATACATTACTGCTCGTGAAGTACATTGCAGATATTTATGTAAAATATTTTATTAATAAAAATTGAACTTTCGAGGATATTTAAAGACACGTATTACTAATCGTGCACGAGTATGTCAATTGCATAATCGGCATTAATTAACAGTAATTAATAAAGTTTCTAATTATGGAACTCAACAACGTGTCTTAAATAAGTATAACACAAAATGCATTTCAAATGTATAATCTGCCTAATTATAGGTTTATGCGATTAACGAAAATAAACACAGAATAAATAAAGAAATTTAGGAAATAAGATAAAATAATTTACAGATATCATTATAATAAAATGACATTGTAATAAATATACAAAGACTATATAGAACAAAACTAGAATAAAACAAATTAGCATTATTTTTTTTATTATTCCTATTCCTCTCTTTTTTCCTCTTAACCCTCCACTGTCTCCCCTTAAAATAAGTGTGTAGACAATGGAGGGTTAAAGGAAGAAGAAAGAGGAATAGGAAAAATTAATTCACTATTTATTAAAAGCAATAGTGCAGAAAATAATAAAATATAATTTTAAATGCTTTAGTAAGGCAAAGTACATTATTACAATATATCGAAGTAAAATTGATTTATCGATGACGCGTCAAAAATTTGGAAAAGAGATAGACAGTCTTCACAATGAAAAAAATACAATAAAATAAAATAAAATAATATACAGATGTCGTTATAATAAAATGATATTGTAATAAATATTCAAATACTATGTAGAACAAAACTAGAATAAAACAAATTAGCATTATTTTATTTATTCTTTTTATTCCTCTCTTTCTTCCTCCTAACCCTCCACTGTCACCCCTTAAAATAAGTGTGTGGACAATGGAGGGTTAAAGGAAGAAGAAAGAGGAATAGGAAAAATTAATTCACTATTTATTAAAAGCAATAGTGCAGAAAATAATAAAATATAATTTTATGTGCTTTAGTAAGGCAGAGTACATTATTGCAATATATCGAAGTAAAATTGATTTATCAATGTCGCGTCAAAAATTTGGAGAGACATAGAACCTTCACAACGAAAAAAATACAATAAAATAAAATAAAATAATATACAGACGTCATTATAATAAAATGACATTGTAGTAAATATTCAAGGACTATATAGAACAAAACTAGAATAAAACATATTAGCATTATTTTATTCATTTTTCCTATTCCTCTTTTTTTTTTTAACCCTCCATTGTCACCCCTCAAAATAAGTGTGTATACAATGGAGGTTAGGTTAGGTTGGTTAATGGAGGGTTAAGGGAAGAAAGAAGAGGAATAGGAAAAATTAATTCACTATTTATTAAAAGCAATAACGTAAGCGCATATACAAATTTTGATGCGTGTATAGTGTTTGATGCGTGTGTCGAATATAAGTTGGTGTCAATAGAGTCAAAGCATTAACACCGAAAAAATAGTACTGTATCAGTCAATGTTCAAGTTCATTTACATTTGTCAATACATTGACTGCGTATTTATGCACAAGTAAGTTATTGTTTTTTTTATATACATTAAAATATAATGTTTTAAAAAAAAAAATTTGTTTCTTATTATAATTCTACCATAACATTTTAGAGCTAAGAAATTATGGAAGATAATGAGTACAGAAGAAAATTTTTTGAACAGTGTTCACGTAGACATCAAAGACGAATTATTCAGAAAGATATCGCAAAAGTTTATTATTACTTACAAAACAGACAACGGTTAAATAATAATAAACTGAAAGCTCCATCGAACATTTTCCATAATAATATATTAAACAGCAGTTCTGCGTATATTGATGATAAAACAGAAGTAGTCCGTATCACAAACAATGAATTATTGGCTAGAAGTTTAGAAAAGGATTTTGATTAATATTCAGATTTATTTTGAAATTGAAGATGAAAGCAATATGCAATTACTTGATTTTTCAAGTGATTATCTAGAAATAGATAATAAGGACTATTGGAAGGAATCAATGAACGACAACAATGAGTATAATGACTATATTTTATATGATGACTCAAATATAAATAAGATATCTGATGCAGATACACAATCTGATAATGAAGAGGTGGAAAATTTTAGTCCAGATTTGCGTGAATGGGCTCTATGTAATAACATCTCACATAAAGCAATAAATGAATTATTACATTTGCTTCTAAAATATATCCCAAATCGTTTCTTGTCCAAAGATACTAGAACTTTGTTACACACACCTCGTACCACAAACTGCATAAGTGTTGCAGGTGGAGAATATTTACATTTTGGCTTATTAAATGTGTTGAATTTATTAATGGAAAAATATACTGATGCTAACTGGCTGTTGACAAAGTAACTCTTTCTATGAATGTCAATGGTTACAATTTCAAGGTCTTCACCTTGTCTTTGGCCGATTTTAATATCTGATAGAATTTTTAAATCCGTGCATATGATAGGAGCATATTATGGATCAAGTAAACCGACATCACCAAACGATTTCCTTGAACAATTCATTAATGAACTGAAGATGCTTATAAAAGACGGATTTATGTACGGTACACGCCATATAAGTGTTACTCTTCCTATAATCATTTGTGATGCCTTTGCGAAATCATTTATTTTGTATACAAAAAGTCATACTGGATTTTCAAGTTGTTCTAAATGCACTATTAGAGGAGAAAGTATAAACAGTACTACGTGCTTCTCTTATACTACTAAGACTTATCTCAGAACTGATGAAGATTTTTTACAACAGACTGATGAAGAATATCATCAAGGAAAGACATTGTTACTACAAATAGCGAATATTGGTCTAGTGTCAGCTGTTGCACTAGATTTTATGCACCTAGTTTGTTTAGGTGTTACAAAGACGTTATTACTGTTATGGATGAAAAGACCATTGATAGTAAGGATTGGTAATACAAATATAAATCTTATTTCCCATTTTAATTACATTGAAAAGTTCGGTACCAAAAGAGTTTTCGAGGAAACCCAGAAGTCTGTCAGAAATTAAATATTGGAAGGCCACTGAATTTCGACAATTTCTGTTGTATATAGGGCCCATTGTTTTGAAATCAATTTTAAAGCAGGAAATATATGAACATTTTCTAACACTACATATTGCTATCTCATTATTAATAACTCCAACATTAATTGCAAACAACGAAAATATAAAGTACGCTAAAGAATTGCTGGTTTACTTCGTGAAAGGTTTTCAAGTTTTGTATGGCAAACAATTTGTCTCTCACAATGTGTATAATTTAATTCATTTAAGTGATGAAGTAAGAAGAAATGGAATATTGGATAACTATAGTGCTTTTCAAATCGAAAATTTTATGGGAAATCTGAAGAAACTAATTAGAAAACCTGAAAAACCTTTGCAACAATTGGCACGAAGATATGGTGAACAGCAATCTACAATGTTTCAAGAGCAATTACTAATTTCTATGTATCAAGTAAAACACGAACATCATTACGGACCTCTTGTACCTGAATTTTCACAAAACGTAACACAATATAAGATATTGCAAAATAACGCATATTATTTTAATTGTGATGATGTTAATAATAATATTCTCATGCTAGATGATAAGACAATTATAAGAGTTTTAAATATAGTGAAGAGACAAACAAATGATGGGTATGTGAACTTGGCATCTCTATGTCACGATACAATAGTTCTGTTAAGAATTCTGAGTTATTTAGAACAAAAGAAAGAGTTCTAGATCACTTTTTAAATAGTTCTACCTGTTATGATAATGAAATTCGATTTCGAAAAATGGGGGTGCCAACTTCACGATTTTCGACACATCGAGATAAAATAGTTCTGACCACAGTTCTAGTATTCTTTTGAATAGTTACGGAGTTCCTGATACTTTTTTGAAAGAGTTCTGCTGTTTTTAGTTTAAAAAACATACTTCGAATATCAATGATATTTTGGAAATCACGAGTTCTGGCCGTAAATGTTAGAGTTTTGAGTTACATTCGATAATACAAGTATTCTCGCGCAAACCGCATGTTCCTATCTCTTATAGTTTCCAAAATATTGATTTTTTAAAATTAACTAACTTTTATGGAAAATTTGGAAAATCAGGAGTTCTGGCTGTAAATGTTAGAGTTCTGAGTTACATTCGATAAGACAAGTATTCTCGCGCAAACCGCATGTTCCTACGTTTTATAGTTTCCGAAATATTGATTTTTTAAAATTAATTAATATTTATGAAAAATTTTAGAAATGTCGAGTTTTGGTAAAATATATCAGAGTTCCAATCTTAGCTCAATGAAATTAGGGAAGCAATGAAAACCTCATAACCTTTAATTTGGAAATATTAAAAAATTTTATTTATTTTGTACGTAAATTATTGTGTGTGGTGTAACGATTTTTTCAGATGGAACGTAACTTTTTTTCTTTTTTAAGGCCATCATATTTGTACCATGATAAGCCTGTGTACGCTACAGCCGTGTAATGACCTATTGTCGTGAAAGATTTGTTTTTGTTTCCTTTATAATCTATAATACCGCATAACGTATATTTTTCTGCGAGTTTAATAGTTTTTGTCAGACTATCAAGGGTCACGTTTTCTTTGCATTGTAGTTTGGGTCTGAAATTATCTCAGTATCAATAAATATGTGAGAACCATATTCGTGAATTCCTTCCAGAAGGCAATTACATTTTTTACATGACGTTTGACTAGTGTTTAAATTTTCTGTATCATTAATTGCTTAGATGTAATTAAATCCTTTTTTTAATATAATTCCTACATTAATACATAAAGTGGGTAAATTTCTGAGTTGCATAGAACTGCAGTTTGAACATTTTATGTATCTAGTTACACTTGGTAATCTACTAATAAAATTTGTATGAGGTGATTAACATTATAGTTAGCATCGAGAAATTGTACATATCTAGTACCCGATGTTTTACTTAAATTTATTTCTTGTAAAATTTCTGCGAGAATTTTATAGTCCTTTGCTAAAATATTTTGCGCCAATTTTAATATTGGCTGCTGCAAGTCTTGCACATAATTTTTATAAATTTTTTCTTTGGCAATTGTATGTTAATATTTGTAATTATTGTAACATTACGAAATGTTTACAAATATTAACAAATATTAATTAATGTATTTGTTAATATTTATAAACATTACGAAAGAATCAATAGCACATATATGTTTTATGCATATATACTTATTTTTCAGTTTAATACTATCACACATATTGCCATTTTTTAATATTGCTATATTTATAAATTTATGTGATTGTACAAAGTGCTGAACGCGATGTAATGAATAAAAAGATACAGTTATCTGATTATAAGACTTTATTAGGCACAATGTTACAAGTCGAAGGTGTTTTCTCTAAGACTGACGACTTAGAACTGCTGAATAATTGTAAAACTAACTATAAAATACAAGAAAGACCTTTTTGTGGAGGTTGAACAAAATTTTGGAACCCGTAGAAATAACGACCAATGATCGAATATGTTTTAATCTTGAAAGTGATGATTGGAGCGTGTTTCGGGAATAATAAAAAAAGGAAAAAGGTAAAGAGTAAATATATATATATTATCTCATGAATCTTCCTATCAATTCATGGATTGGAAAATTTGAGGAAATGAAAAAGATAAGGTTTATTGGTTTTAGTTTAGGCGTTATTTGTTGGTTTTAGTTTAGGCGTTATTTGTAGTAAGTTATATAGTTTAGGAACGGAAATCATAAATGTTTAGGAATGCGAGTTGCGGCACGTAACAGCGTCAGACGAGTCGTGAGCCGCCTAATCGTTCTGGTATCACTGCCATCAATGCGTATTGCTACGTATCGGTTGTTTTACGTCTTCGTTCTTTGTCAATTATTAATTGATATTCAAGAGAAAAGGGAGAAGAAAAGTTTGAAATTAATCATTTGGTACAATTATTATTAATATTTAATTATTTAAGTTAAAGTCTTTATTTAAGTTAAATCGGACATTCATTTAATGTACTCTTAAAATTTTTTTCAATAGTAGCTTGTTAAAGTGTTTTAAAGGCGGATATATATTGCACGAACAAACAGTGAATAAGAATGTTTGCTGTTAAAATATAAAGAGTGTATACATTGTAATGATGGTGAATAGAATGTTCGACTCGCGTTCGAACCGATTCGCTTTTGAGATGATATATTAAAAAATTCAAATGTTGAGTATGAGTGGATAAGAATACAGTCCAATATGAATGTCGGATATAATGTGAAAGAAAGGAACAAATAACAAATGCGAAGATTCGTATTCGCTGTTCGTTTGTTTGTTCGCTCAGTGTATATTCTTAGTAAAAACTGTTTTGCTTTTTTTTAGATATTTATAAATAATATGCATAAATTCGTAAATATCTATAAATGTATTTTTAGAATAAAAAAATATATAGTATATAACATTTTAAACTAACAAATTAACTTTTAATTTTAACGAATTAAAAAAAAATTTGTTGTTGAGAATCTTATTACAAAATGGTCTTCTGTTAAATTAAAGAAGAAGAAAACTAATAATTTATAATCTAAAAGCAACTTAAGTATTGTTTAATAAATTAATAAATTAAAAAAAAATTTTTAATACAAAAATTGTGAAAAATTTGTTTTGAATTAGAATAGAACCTTTTTTGAATTGGAATAGAAAAGAACTTTTGTTTAAATTTTGCACATATATACATACAGAGACAATTTCAAATAAGTTAAAAAAAAATTATAAGATTATTGTCCGGTTTTACTTGAAATATTACGTAATTATAACTGTAAATAATAAATAATATTAATATTAATTAACAATTGTAAATAATTAATATTAATAATTTATGAAGTTTTAAAATAAAATGTTGGGAGGAAGATAATGCAAATACAGAGTGTAAAAGTACAAGTAATGTGTTTTTTATTTTTAAAGAAAAACCTGAGTTTTTATTTGCGCTTTTATACCCTGCGGTTTGCTCATATTGCCTTTCTCTCGACGTTATTAATAATTAATGTTATCGGCTTATTTTATTTCAATACACTTATTAGATATTTGTGAAAAGTACGAGAAACTACAATATATACGACGTCGACAAATTGCTGACAATATTGACGAATCCCGCTTATAGAGTGATAGACAAAAATGGAAAAGTTTTTCTTCCTTCTAACGAAATGTACACGTTAATCGAAATGGCAATGGATCATAATCCAAAAGCAAAACAGATTTATACCACCGTAAAAAATAATAGACAAGAAATCTATGATAAACTATTACGTGCATTTTCAATCACTCTGCCAACAGATGAAACTATAATTGACGAATCTTTTAATCCAAATATCTCAGCCTCTATTATCACTACGGATAAATTTTATATAACAATAACAGCAGCGGAATAGTCTCTGATAAAACCACAAGAAAGTATTTATAATGACGGCAAAAAATACGTTATTTTAAAACCTGGATGGACAGATTTATTCGCTGTGAAAATTTAGGAAAAATCATGAATTTCTTGCATCTGGTCGTTCAAGTATGCTAAAGGACATATTAGAAAAAAAGGAAAAAATGCATCTATTAAAATAAAAGGAAAATGTAAAGAGTGTGATACGAAGATAATCGGTTTAATTGAAAACTATGCTATTAAAAACAGTGATATTCTGTCAAAAATTATAATAAAAAACATTAGATCCGATTTTATTCATAAAGGAAGGCGACAGTTAAAAGGTAAATGAAGACTAGATATAGTAGGTAATCTCGTTGACACAAAAACAGATGCAGTTACTTATGTACGAAATGAAGCAAAAAATTTGATTCAATTTGGTGATTCTTATCCTCCTATTTTATCAAAAATCGATGTTCTACGTAAAGCTAAGTCTGAAATACAAGAAAAACGTTTAGGTATCACAAGTAAATTACTAATTTACACATGTATCAATACTTTAATAATAATAACAATAATAATAATACCAACAATAATAATATACATACATATATACACGCGCGCACATGCGTGCGTGCGTGCGTGCGTGTGTTTGTGTGTGTGCGCGTGCGTGCGTGCGTGCGTGCGTGCGTGCGTGCGTGCGTGCGTGCGTGCGTGCGTGCGTGCGTGCGTGCGTGCGTGCGTGCGTGCGTGCGTGCGTGCGTGCGTGCGTGCGTGCGTGCGTGCGTGCGTGCGTGCGTGCGTGCGTGCGTGCGTGCGTGCGTGCGTGCGTGCGTGCGTGCGTGCGTGCGTGCGTGCGTGCGTGCGTGCGTGCGTGCGTGCGTGCGTGCGTGCGTGCGTGCGTGCGTGCGTGCGTGCGTGCGTGCGTGCGTGCGTGCGTGCGTGCGTGCGTGCGTGCGTGCGTGCGTGCGTGCGTGCGTGCGTGCGTGCGTGCGTGCGTGCGTGCGTGCGTGCGTGCGTGCGTGCGTGCGTGCGTGCGTGCGTGCGTGCGTGCGTGCGTGCGTGCGTGCGTGCGTGCGTGCGTGCGTGCGTGCGTGCGTGCGTGCGTGCGTGCGTGCGTGCGTGCGTGCGTGCGTGCGTGCGTGCGTGCGTGCGTGCGTGCGTGCGTGCGTGCGTGCGTGCGTGCGTGTACATAGTGTATATAGTATAGTATATATGTATAGTATATGTATAGTGTACATAATGTATATAATATATAGAATAATAATTTTTTTTATATTCTAAATTTTTAGGCTCATTACCAATAAGTAATTTAGTTGAGGCACACAATACTACACATGCAGGAATTATAAAAAAAGTTGGAGCACTATCATGTTTCTGTCACTATTGGACAAAGGAGCAGAAATTATTTGACAAACTAAACTCAAAAAGAGATGATTCGTTTATGACAATTGATGCTGCAGGATTAATAATGAAAAAACTACAATACAAACACATGAAATCGAAATATGTATTCCTGTATCAATGTATGAGTGCTTCATCTGCAGGAAGTGTACCTGTTTTCCAAATGCTATCTGCTGATCATACTGCAATTACAATAACAACTTGGCTTTTAACGATTTTGAGTGATGATGTAGCGATTTCTAAAATTGTTATGTGCGATTTTAGCATGGCCCTCTTAATATCTATTGCAATTGCATTTAGAAAGAGATTTGCAAGATTATATGAATACTTGTTTTGAAATTCTAACAAAACGAAAATAACGCTTGCTACATACATTCGTATAGATGTCGGTCATCTGGTAGCGATAGTGTCTAAATGGTCTTATATC
The DNA here is from genome assembly GCF_047496725.1 of Anoplolepis gracilipes. NCBI lineage: Eukaryota > Metazoa > Arthropoda > Insecta > Hymenoptera > Formicidae > Anoplolepis > Anoplolepis gracilipes. The sequence continues at coordinate 7,302,832 of NC_132983.1, forward strand.
AAAAAGCATCCAGTTACAAAAGTACGACAATTTTTTATAAGATCAATTTGTCATGCATATCAAATGCAAACAATTGAAAATTTAGAATATTTTTTAGAATCAGTTTTAGTAGTAGCGCTTAGTCATACATTAACTTCCGATTCTGGCCAATTACTTCCATCGCAAACACGATTTGAATATGTAAATTCGATTATTAAAGGGGTGGCTGCTAAAATTGATGAAAATAATAACGAAGAAAAAGAGCAAGCGAAGATGTCCACTGAAGAAGATAAATATGAGGAAAGTTTGAAAAAACAACGCTCTGAAGCATGGGTGAAATGGTCCGCAAAAATTTATGAACAAGCTTTAAACATTGCATCACAAAGCGTCGATGGCGAAGCATTAAATTCTTATTACAATGTTGAAGCTGCGGAAAATATTAAGCGTTTAATGTTTTATCTTCCTCTGTGGACAGGTGTAATGATACCATTTTTTGGCATAGGCAATCGCGTTGCTACTTTCTCTAGTGTTGAGTCAGAATTTGCAAATATCAAATCACGAGCTTCTAAAAACGAATTTCCTCAAAGAGCCGATAAATTCATCTTTCGATATATAGATTATTTAGACGGTCGCGTTAAAGAAGTTTCAGATAAATCTACATTTTCAAATATCGATTTAAATGGAAAAGAAATCGAAGACAGTTCTGAAAGTATCTGCAAACTTTGACACAAATAATAAAATTAATGAAACATTAATTAAGGAAACACTAAGTAATGAAACATCAAATAGTAAAATGTCACAAAATACTTCATCAATCGATTTTTCGTTAAATAAAGCCAATGTTTGCGATAATGTACAATTTACTAGCGATAGTGTCAGTATGGAAGTCAGTATGGAAAATATGGCCACGCTTGAAGAAAGTATGAATAAAATAATGGATAAAATTGATAAAAATTTAGATGAAAATGAATCTAACTTACAATTAGAGCCGAAAAATAATCCCCTCAATGTTGGCGAAAATTGGAGAGGAAAAATTACAGCAAAAAAAACAAAACGTTCAAGTTATATGGAACCTTTTCCCGATTGGGATTTTGTACAATCACATAAATTTATAAATATACCAATATTAAAAAATGGCAATACGTGTGACAGTATTAAACTGAAAAATAAGTATATATGCATAGAAAATACATGTGCCATTGATTCTTTCGTACAAATATTAGCACATGCAATTGCTAAAGAAAAAATTTATAAAAACTATATGCAAGACTTGCAGCAGCCAATATTAAAATTGGCGCAAAATATTTTAGCAAAGGACTATAAAATTCTCGCAGAAATTTTACAAGAAATAAATTTAAGTAAAACATCGGGTACTAGATATGTACAATTTCTCGATGCTAACTATAATGTTAATCACCTCATACAAATTTTATTAGTAGATTACCAAGTGTAACTAGATACATAAAATGTTCAAACTGCAGTTCTATGCAACTCAGAAATTTACCCACTTTATGTATTAATGTAGGAATTATATTAAAAAAAGGATTTAATTACATCTAAGCAATTAATGATACAGAAAATTTAAACACTAGTCAAACGTCATGTAAAAAATGTAATTGCCTTCTGGAAGGAATTCACGAATATGGTTCTCACATATTTATTGATACTGAGATAATTTCAGACCCAAACTACAATGCAAAGAAAACGTGACCCTTGATAGTCTGACAAAAACTATTAAACTCGCAGAAAAATATACGTTATGCGGTATTATAGATTATAAAGGAAACAAAAACAAATCTTTCACGACAATAGGTCATTACACGGCTGTAGCGTACACAGGCTTATCATGGTACAAATATGATGGTCTTAAAAAAGAAAAAAAGTTACGTTCCATCTGAAAAAATCGTTACACCACACACAATAATTTACGTGCAAAATAAATAAAATTTTTTAATATTTACAAATTAATCGTTATGAGGTTTTTATTGCTTCTCTTATTTCATTGAACTAAAATAGGAACTCTTATTTACTCTTGTGAACTTGGCACACCATACTAAAAATCTGAAATTTTTTTTTAGAGTTCTGGCATTCTTTTGAATAGTTCTAAAGTTCTATATAAAGATTTTAAATAGTTCCGATGATTAAACACAAAAAAATCGAAATCGAAAATATGGTGTGCTAAGTTCACGCAGCGCACCAAATCATGAAAATCAATTATTTCTTTAGAGTTCTAGTTAGTTTTACAATAGTTGTGTTAAATATATCAATAGTTCTAGCAATTAGAAGCAAAAAATCGATTTTTTTTAATCTAGTGACCAAATTGTGATTTGTAAATAATTTTTCTCAAGTTCCAGCTGATTTAATGAGAGTTCTACGTAGCGTTTTTTCAATTCTACAAAAAAGTCTTATGACTCTTTCCCTCAGGGGCCAAGAGGGGGTGCGTGCGGGAACACCCACTCCCCATTGCACCTTGGCCCCAAGGAAGGCGGTGGCGCTGCACTGTGGTCATCGCAGCGCCGCCGATTGAGTTCTCTCAGCGGCGCACCATGGAAGAAAATCCCCCCGACCATCTTGGGGGACTAGCGGGGATGGGTCCTGGTTGAATGCGAGAGCGACCCCAGGGCCCACCCATAACTGCTAGGACCACCATCAGGTTTTAGTGGGTATACCCCGTCTATAGGGGGAGTCCCACATACCCCCGGGGAACTTCCGCTTCTCGGGGGATGCGTAATGCATTTCCTGACGTAAAAAAAAGGTTATTTTTTTCGGAAGTGGTGCCCCCCGCAGGGGAGCGGAACCCACTGTATCCACGCATATACTTTTTACGCATAGAAAGTCTATGCGCAGGCACAGTAGGTTCTGCCTTCTTATGAAGGGCTCCACTTTCAAAAAAAATAACTCAACTCATTTGTTGTGTGAGTGGAAAAGTGTATTTGCAGATACAGTATGTTTGGCCCCCCTGCGGGGGGCTCCACTTCCAAAAGTAACCTAACCTAACCCATTTGTTGTGTGGGTGGAAAAAGGTTATATTTTTTGGAAGTGGAGGATCCCGTAGAAGAGTGGAACCTATACTGTGTCCACACATTTTCCCATTTGCACACAAATTGTAACAAATAATTGTAAAAACTATAGTCTTTTGGAATAAAAGAAAAGAACATAAAAAATAGTCATTTTATTGAAACTTTAATTTATATTTACTTATTGATCTAATGGATATAGTGAACTCATGATTTCAAAGAATATTTACTTTTGAAATATACATGGTGTCAATAAACTATACTCTATTTTGAAATGAACTAAACTATATTTTGAAATGAAACTTTTTCTTTGTAACTTTTCAATAAACAACGAGCGACGACTAAAACCTTTTAAGCGTTACTCAGGGTGATGACCTTGATAACATATGTCAAGATCAAGGACATCGGAGCATCCTCCCCTAAACAGAATATTTACCAAATTTTAGATTAATATATCATTTTAGAATTAATTTTTTCTGAAAGTTTTGTAAGCAGTCTTTGATATTTCCATTACTTTATAATATACTAAACTTGCTAGCAGAATGGAACAAATTAATAGGTAGTGTACAAAGCGTAAAATTGGGAAGTAAATCTTACGCTAAAATATTATTAACTATACTTTGTATTTATGTAAAAATATTTTTACAAATAAATTGAATTAATAATAAAATTAATTGGTCGATTAGCACATGCATAAAAAATGGAATCAATTTCTTTATGCATATATACTTATGCATCTATATGCAAGTTTGTCTGGATAAGTCCTAACACATTATAAAATGTATACTATATATATATATATATATATATATATATATATATATATATGATTTACATTATTCAAAAATATTTTCCAATATTTCTAATAAAACAATACACTTATAATGTTTGTACAATATTGCTGCAATATTTGAATATGTCAAATATTTAAATATTTATGCAATATTTTAGCAATATTTCGTGCTATAGGGGTCTTTGTGTATTTGCATTTCTTTTGTATTTTTATTATAAAGTAAAGACGTAACCGGGGGAAAGGCACTCCTCTTTCTGCACTCCTTCCCCCAAAAAACTAACCGAACTAACCTATTTCTAACTAACAAGTAACACTATCCAAGTGTCACTCGCCGACTTTCATAAGTTTTGAATATGTTGTAATCTAGGTCAAAATAAGAAATATACAGGGTGTCTTATAACTAACGAGCCAACGTTCGTGAGCGGATAGAGTACAGTGTACTGAACAAAAAAGTATTAGGTCATTTTGCGATTTTCGCAATAATTACTAAAATATTAATTAAAAATGATCGGCGAATAAGCGCGCGTTTCGTGCGGTCGCGTAGCAACGAAATCTGCTCGCGGCTATACATTTCGTTGCTACGCGACCCGTGCGACACTCGCCTCCGGCACGCGTAGAGCGTACAACCCATGGTCTGCCGCGCGAAACGTGCGCTCATTCGCCGATCTTTTTTAATTAATATTTTGATAATTATTGCGAAAATCGCAAAATAACCTTTTCTTTCTTTTACATGGGGAAATACTCTACATATCCCCCGAGGAACGGGAACTTCCCGGGAGTATGTGGGACTCCCTCTATTTAACAAACTTTACCCACTAAAATCTTATGGTGGTCCTACCCGGCGGTTTAAAATGGATGGGCCCTGGGATCGCTTTCGCATGCTACCAGGATCCACCCCCGCCCTCTCCAGATGTTCGGGGGGATTTTCTTCTCATGGTGCGCCGTTGAGACCACTCAACGGCGCACCATTGACGGTGTTGCGGAACCACCACGCAACGCCGTCTCCTTTCCTGGGGCTAAGGTGCAATGGGGAATGAGTGTTCCCGCACTCACCTCCCCTTGACCTCTGGAGAGGCAGGAAATAAATTCGCTGTCTCTCCAAATTGTCCATCAGGTTTGGCGGACGTTGTTGGGGCGAGGAGGGTCTTAAGACCCCCCGTGTTTACTGCCCCGTGAGGGAGAGGGGGGCCCGACTACGTCGTTCCCCATCCTGCTCCCTCACGACACCGTCATCCTCCACTTATAGGGAATGACTGGGAGGGTGACTTACGTCACCTCTCCTTGTCCTCCGCTCTAGGGGAGCGGCGGAACATAGTTCCTCCCGTCCCAGTGTATGCTCATTTGCTCTCCGCAGAGCGGACATCTGGGTGTCGTCCTACATCCCCCTCTGGAGTGTCCGGGCACACCGCAACCACAATATATACAATAGCGCAATTCCCTGTCGGCATCTTTAATGTCAGTGTTGGCCAAAACGGAGTGCGCAAAATAAAGGAGTTGATCCAGTAACGCTATCTAAACTTCTCTCTCTCACTCTATTATTTCATTCTCTCTCTCTTTTTCCTCTTGACTGCTGTCAAAACCTAAATATAAAAGATAGAAAAAACATAAAAATAAAATATTAAAATTTTGTTTTTTTTAATATTACGAGTATTATAATATATATATAATTTTTTTTAATGTGACTAACATTTTTTTAATATTTTATTTTTATGTTTCTTTTATTTTTTATATTTAGGTTTTGGCAGCAGTCGGGAATAAAAAGAGAGAAAATGAAATAATGAAGAGTGAGTGAGAGAGAAGTTTAGATGGCGTTACTGGATCAACTCTCTTATTTCGCGTATGTACACTCCATTTTGGCCAACACAAAATCGGGAAGTTGCGCTACTGTATATACTGTGCCGCAACGGTAACACCTGTCACCACGGTCCACCCCAGAGCGACATGAGATGCTGATGTAACTTATTGCTAAATATCTGTAGCACTTCGGCAAGCGGGGTTTTTTGGGGTTCTGAGTCCTGCCGTTCGCCTCTCCATCCTTCTTATTATCGGCCGCTGGTGTTGGCCGAATCTTCCCTCTCCTGACTTTTTTACATCCTATGATTTCTCTCCACTCCTTCAGTCCCTATTCTCCTTCACATTTCCTACCTTCTGTTTCTTCCTCAGGATATCCCCCGCATCCTCACGATCCGCGGTTTTACTCGCGGACGGGGAGCTAGGGGGTCTCTTACACCTCTCCGATTGGCTCGATGGTCTGACAAGGAGAGCCCGAGCAATCTCCTCTCTGATCACTACCCTCAGAGCCTCCGAGATTCGGAATAGGTGGGGGCACATCCGATTGTGTCCCTATCCCCACGCCTCTCTCCGGAGTGCAAGGGGCCATAAGCTTCTCGCAGTCCATAAAGATCGTGTCCTGCAGCTCGGACCTGACGTCAATGCAAGGTACCTCATTGCAGGACACGCCCACCTCGTTGATCTCTGGTGTTATCTGGACCCATCGGTCCCGTCTCTCCACCGCCTCCTCTTTTTCTGTGAGGAACCAACGGACGGCCTCCAGATGATCGGCCAAGATTTCCTGGAGCTCAACGGCTACCTCCTCACTTCCCTTCGCTTCAAAGTTTCGTAGGTCCTTCCACCTACAATGTGCCTCCATAAAGGCGGAGCCGCTCTCTAGCGATAGTCAGTGCCCCCGAGGACCTCGCAGGCAAGCCCTCGGGTAGCTTCTCACATGCTGTCGACGAGGGAGGAACGGGGACAATCTCCCCCCCCCCTGCCGGTCCCTCATATCCGATCCGGTAGCGATCTTTTTCTTCGATCAGCCCATCCATCTTAATGGCACACTCTTGGCACCCCTTCAGATCCCCCAGGACTCGTGAGTTTTAAGACCCGACGAGCACACCGGAATCACCTCAGGGGTGAGCCCCCGCATCACGACAAGGTGGTGTGCCTTCGGGGGCATCGCAAAATGACCTAATACTTTTTTGTTTAGTTTACTGTACTCTATCCGCTTACTATTGCGAAAATTGTAAAATGGTACATAACTTTTTTACTCAGATTAACTTATTCTATTTGCACCTGACGGGTGGTTCGCGAATTATGGGACACCCTGTATATATATATATATATATATATATATATATATATATATATTGATACGCACGCACGCACGCACGCACGCACGCACACAAACTTTTTTAAATAAAAATTATGTTAAACACATATATATATTGCTTACTTGCGCCTCCTTCAATCAATCCCATCCTTCTTCCTCCGTATTATATATATAATTAAATATAATAACTTAATATTTAATATAATAAGTTAATATTTAATATATAAAAAACTTAACATAAAAAAAATTTATTTTCTCGCCTACACCTTAGCCTCCGTCTTATCGTGCTTCCGCTATTCTTTCTCCTCACCCTCCTTCTTTCTCTCTCACACTATCATTCTATTGTAATCTCCTCCTTTTCCAACCACCTTTCAACCGCGCTCTCCTTGTCCTATGCTATGTACAATGCACATAGCGCTCTTCTTATCCTATCCTATACTACACGTCTATCGCGCCGTTTCTCTCTATCGCGTTGCGAATGCCTCTCGCGCCGTCTCTCTCTATCCCTCTCCCTACTCGCGGACCCATCGGTTACGTCGCGGACCTCTCTTGCCTCTCCGCAAACCCCTTGCCTACCGGCTGTGTCGCGAACCTCTCTCTCCTCTCCGCTGTCCCCTCGTCTACCAACCGCACCGCGGACCTCTTCCCCTCTCCGCAAACCTCTCGCCTACCAACCGCGCCGCGGACCTGCGGCTGTGTCACGACCTCTCCTCCTCCGCATACCCCTCGCCTACCAACCGCGCCGTGGACCTACGTGACGTTATTCCTCCGTACCCGCGGTTCCCCCTTGGCCCCGCACCCCTGTCGAGCTCATAGGTTAGAACCCCCATTAACACACTACTTATATACAATATCCGAAAAATGGTGCAATATGATCTTATATGACCATATCTCTATTTAATCATATTTCGTTAACTTTTAAAATGATTATATATGAAATACAGATCTAGCTGAATGTAATTATATCTTTATTTATATAATTATATCTTATTTTTATAAGATCATATCATGCCAAATTTCGGATATTATTATATATGATCAAATTATACGCGTCAAATTTCAGATTTAATTATACATGGACATATTATATATGGTCAGATCGCGCCAAATTTCAGATATAATTATAATAAATTCATTTTTTTGGGATCGTTTGAATTTTGTGGCGTTCTCTTTTGATTCCTAAAATATGCGTTTTTGAAATATTATAATAATATTTTTAGAAAAAAAAATTTTATCTGAATGATTTTAACCTTGACATATGTTTCTAAATTTTTATCATAAAGTAAATATATAGGCATAAGAGAGACTCTGCCTACATCTCCTCCTTGCACTCTCCAATACAAAAGAAATAATCTAATTTTCCAACTTATTTCTGTTTTTAATATTCAAATCACCGCACGTTTACTAAAATATTGATAAAACTTTATTGTCTGTAATATTAGTTTATATCTAAGGAAAAGCATTAAAATTATGAAACTTTGAAAGGTCAAGCTGAAACGTCCGTTTCTCGATACATTTTCACATGATTTCCCTATGATATTTGTTCGATATATTTTTTTCTTTTTGATATTATTCACTAATAAACGTTATGTATATTTTTTAAATTTACATTTTTTTATATTTACATTTTATATTTGAATACTGATTATCAATTTCTCATACAACAACTAGCTCTCCACACCTTATTTTCATGTATTATTATTTGTTTATGAAACTTTAATTTGTTATTTCTTCTAAACCAATGCCTTTCCCCATTTTATTCTTGCCGAGAATTATTTCTGAAAAACAATTTCTCTTATAACATATTCAAGTGGTGATAAACTCAAGATTAAATTTTTATACAATTTTGTCGAAATTATGACACTTCAAAATCACAAATCTTTAGGAACCAAACAAGAGCGTCAATTCGGATGATGTATTACTTAGAAATGTATATGTAAAAATAAAAACCATCCGACCTGTGTAAATTAAAGTAAACATTTACCATACATTTTGATATATATTTTTATTTGAGAAGGTAAAAATGATCGTAGAACCATTGAAAAATATGATTCGAAATTAAAACTAATGATTTAAAATAGCGATTTTTCTCGTTTAAAATCTTTTTCAAAATTGAAATATTAATAATAACGGAAACATCGATATTAATAGTACCTAAGCAAAATAATTTTATTTTTTCTAATCAATTTTTATTTTTACTGAAAAGTCAGTCCAGGACGCACATTTGGTAGTTTAGTATCTCGCTACAAATTATCATTAAAAATATCCACAAACGCTCATGTGTGCTGCTATTTTCTTAAAAATTCTATTTTAATAGAAGTAACATTTCTTATTTTGATTTAGATAATATATCTAAAGCTTATTAAGATAGAAAGAAGACATTTGTGTCAAAAGATGAGGTTTCTTTGGCAGAAACCTCATCTTTTCTTTCTTAACAAATTATAGATTTTTACTTAATAAGCGTATAAAAGTTTGGTATAATAAGTGAGATGAGAAGAATAAAATCTTGATTCCTATGAATTTTTTTTGTCAAATCAACAGATTTAATTTATTACCATTGCCCTGTTCGCTCATTTTAGCCAGAACAAAGTTCACTGATTAGTATCGATAATTATTGTTTTACGCAAAATGGCGACAAAATTATAAAATGCCATTATAAGAGTTTACAAGGATCTTAGCTCATATTTGTTAAACATAAGTTTTGCATCTACATTTATATATCATTAACCTATATAATAATAATATATCATAATAAGTCGAGTTTATGTCAATAAAAGACTGACGTTGGCAACTACGTAATAATAAACAAAGTGTCGAGCCAACGTCAAAAATATTGTTGTGCTAAAATATGTTGCAAAAATGTATATATTATATTATTGTTTTAATTTGCTTTTCATATGCAAAAATAAAGTTATAACTTTTAAAAATTGCGTCTATTAAAAATAAAAAGAGGGTACTATAAAATTTAATTTAATTTTTATTTCATTTAACATTGTTCTCAAAATATTAAAAATGTTATACAGGTTAGGTCCCAAAACAACCTTCCGTTCGTAAAATGACGTACTGCTGACACAATTCTAAGACAATTTTTCTTTTACCAAAATTTGATTTAAAGCGTAGTTTTTGAGTTATAAGCGAAAATAGTTAGCAAATCACGCGTCGAGTATAGAAGGCAGCTAGGAGCGGCACGGCGCACCGCGAGCGCGGGCGCAGCTGACCGTCCGACGAGTGATTACCGCCGCATGAGTCAAAATCGCTAACTATTTTATCTTATAACACAAAATTATGCTTTAAATAAAATTTTGGTAAAGAAGAAAATGTCGTATAATTACGTCAGGAATAAGTGTTCCTTAAAATAACGTCGGACGCTGCGATCAGCTGATTGCTACACGCGATGTGTCTATCAGCTGAGCTGGAAAATCAATATATCGATCGGTCTGATGTCGTCGACGACAATGTCGATGACAATCGAAGGAGCGTCGCCGTCGCGAAGACGGTTATTTCTCTCTCTCTCTCTCACTCTCTCTTTCTCTCTCTCTCTCACTCACTCACTCACTCACTCACTCACTCACTCACTCACTCAGTTCCTTTCTTTTACACACACACTCAGCCATACACACATCGCGTGTAGCAATCAGCTGATCGCAGCGTCCGACGTTATTTTAAAGAACACTTATTCCTGACGTAATTATAAGACATTTTCTTCTTTACCAAAATTTTATTTAAAGCATAATTTTGTGTTATAAGATAAAATAGTTAGCGATTTTGACTCATGCGGCGGTAATCACTCGTCGGACGGTCAGCTGCGCCCGCGCTCGCGGTGCGCCGCGTCGCTCCTAGCTGCCTTCTATACTCGACGCGTGATTTGCTAACTATTTTCGCTTATAACTCAAAAACTACGCTTTAAATCAAATTTTGGTAAAGGAAAAATTGTCTTAGAATTGTGTCAGGAGTACGTCATTTTACGGACGGAAGGTTGTTCTGGGACACCCTGTATAATAAAAATTTAAAATTTATATAATTTTATATATAAAAAAGAGATATCGCCAAAGTAAACTTATTTAGAGTAAAATATATTTAATGTAAAAAATACATAATCACTTATTATAGATTACTTTATTGAATGTAACATTATCTTGAATGTATTTAAACATGCTAATAAAAGAATAATTTTTATCTCTTTTAATTTCTAATTAGCGAAATTTTTTAATTTATATATGTTAGAGCTATCAAGAAAGAGCCTGTTATTTTAACTTCTTAGTAGGTTTATTCATCAATCACTTATTAGGTATATATCATTCTTACGGATTAAATTATTACCAAAAGATAATTTTATTCACTACTTTAACCACTGAATAAAATTATCTTTTGATAATAACAATTTAACTCGTAGATATTGTCGTATAAGCATAAAGTGGTTCACAGCGAGTGACATACTATAGCGATAAAAAAATTCTTTCGGTCGACAGACAAAGCAAAGTGATAAGACAATTCTTGCGATGAACGGACAAAGCAGGGCGGGCGATTGATTCTCGCTGAGGCAACGGGCCAAGTAGCATTAATCGTAGCCAGTAAATTTTATTATAGTAAATAATTTTTATTGTAGTGAATAATTCTGATAAAATAAATGATTTTTAAAAAGAGATTCCTATATTCTGATGCCCACAACATAAATTGGTGGCAGCGCTGCGGGATACTAAACTGTGTCTCGTATTGAACTTACATAAGAAAAGTAAATTGTGAAGTGCATTCTACAAAATCTTAAGTGAATTACGAAGCACTCTACACACAGTTCACAGTTTTTGATGACAGTTAGTCTGGGATCCGCGTAACCGTGAGGCTTAGGCAAAACTGACGGAGGTGAAAAACCAATTAGACAACCTGGATCCACAGTGGCATTGGAGAGAAACTCGAACCAACGTAAGTCTAACAGAATCTTCATTAAATTCAAATCTGGTACAAGACTACCTGACAGCACCCAATAATATGTCGCGAACTCAATCACCAATACGCCAACCAAGCGCTCCTAATGAAATAACAACAGCAGTGAATGTTATGATGGATAAAATGATAAAATTAGGAGAGAAAATCGAACAATAAAAGCAAACAATTGAAGTGCAAATAGAAGGAAAACCAGCTTATCATACACCTCAAAATCTGTACTCTCAGAAGAAGACTTAACAGAAATAGCATCAATTGACCGAATTGAGAAATATGAAAAGTGTATCCCCATGATACTGGAGTTTGACGGACAAAATACGGAACAATTTATTAACATGATAATGCGTGTTCGAACGATACTAGTTGAACATCAACATCAATATTTACTGTTGACTATACTATCGCAAAAATTAAAAGGCAAAGCAGCAACAGTCATCAGAGCGGACACTATTCCTTCGTTGGATAAACTAATTGAAAAGGTACGATTTCTATATGGTAAAACAATAGATGTCTCTGCTTTAGCTACAAAAAGAAACCTATGCAAACAGAAGCCAAATGAAAGTGTGGATGAATTTATAGAACGATTTTCAAAAATTTATGATGAAGTGATAACTGCTATTAATACTAACAATGATTTCTCGATGATCGAAACAAGAGAAATACTAGCTACTGAAGAATCTGGGAGCATTTAAACGTAACGGCAGAAGCGATATATCAATATTCTTACTTGGACAAAGAACGATCAATTTATAGAACACTTTCGAAGCAGCCAGAATGTTTGACTTAGAGACCAGATATAGCTGAATGTTTGACAGGAATGATAATAAGGACTTCAAAAGGGATAAACGAGATGTAAAACCAAAAGTAAGGTTCTGTAATTACTGTAAACGGAACGGACACGTTGAGGAAAACTGCCATACTAAGAAGTATCATTAGGAGAAGAAGGATTTTCACCGAGAACGCAAAACAGCTAATCCACCTGGAACAACTACGGTGATTCAAGAGAAAGGGGAAGGATCAACAACGTTACCGAAGCCCCTCCCGGAAGAAGATTGGTCAGAACGAGACCTCTTGTATGACTAAAAATTAATCCATTCGACGAGGCAAAATTTCTGATAGATACAGGTAGTGAAATAACAATGATATCCGAAAGTAAACTTAAGAATGAAAATGTAACGCGAGATAAAAGAATAGAAATAGTAGGCATAAATCAAACTGTATGTAATAGCCTTATTCAGTAAACACAAAATTTCAAAATAAACTACATAAAATACAGGTAGTAAAAGACAATTTTATAAGAGATGTCGATGGTATTTTAGGAACAGATTTATTATACGCGCATAAATTTGAACTAACAAATAATTGCTTAAAATTAGGCAATATATTAAAGAAAGTAAAATATGAATTAAGTAAAGATCAAAAATCTGTATTAGTTATATTTGACAATGATATTGGGTCTATCACTAGGCTTAACCAAGAAAACAATCCAAATCTTTCAAATCATTTAACAAATAAAATATCCGAAATAATGCCGTACGATGAGTCACTTATTTTTACATTAAACAAATGCGAGATTGATTTACAGAGATTAAAATTATTAAAGAATAATATTAGGCTTAATCACATAAATGAATCACGTAAAGAAATTAAAGATATAATTTTATCGTATCACGACATATTCACTCTTTCTAACGATCCATTTCTGTTATCTCCTATACTTGAGCATGAAATAAAAACAACCGATGAAATATCAATACAAACCAAATAGATATCCACCGATTCATCAAAAAGAGATTAAACGACAAATAAAAGATTGCTAAAGGAATACTGCGTGATAGCGACTCACCTAATAACTCACTGCTTTGGATAGTTCCAAAAAAACAAGATTCTTCAGGAAAAAGAAAGTAGAGATTAGTAATAGATTATCGGAAACTAAATGATAAAATCATTCAAGATAATTACCCACTACCTAATATTGATGAAATAATTGATAAACTCGGGAACGCTCGTTATTTTAGCGCATTTGACTTAAGATCCGGTTTCACCAGATCGGTATGAAACAAGAGGACATTAAAAAGACTGCGTTTTCTACTCAGGATGGCCATTACGAATATATGCGTATGCCATTCGGTTAAGAAACGCGCCACCTACCTTTCAAAGGATGATGAATAAAGGACTAAAAGGTCTGATCGGAAATAACTGTTTTGTCTACATCGATGATATAGTATACGGACATACAATTGAAGAACATAATAAAAACTTAAAAATACTATTTGAACGTTTAAGGCAATGCGGTCTAAAAATTCAACCTGACAAATGCGAGTATTTAAAACCTGAATTAGCCTATCACGGACACATAATATCTGCTGAAGGTATAAAACCGAATCCAGAACGAGTCAATAAAATTAAAAATTATCCTAAACCAAAGAACGAAAAAGAAATTAAACAATTTTTAGGACTTTGCTCTTATAGAAAATTCATAGTTTAATTTCTTTTTCGTTCTTTGGTTTAGGATAATTTTTAATTTTATTGACTCGTTCTGGATTCGGTTTTATACCTTCAGCAGATATTATGTGTCCGTGATAGGCTAATTCAGGTTTTAAATACTTGCATTTGTCAGGTTGAATTTTTAGGCCGCATTGTCTTAAACGTTCAAATAGTATTTTTAAGTTTTCATTATGTTCTTCAATTGTATGTCCGTATACTATATCATCGATCTAGACAAAAGTAAAATTGCAAAACCAATAAATAAGCTATTAAAGAAAGATCAAAAATTTAAATGAATAAACGAACAAGACGACGCTTTTTTAAAACTTAAACAAATGCTAATTGAAGACCCTGTACTACAATATCCTAACTGGAAAGAGCCATTTATACTCACTACAGACGCCAGCAATTTTGCACTAGGAGTCGTGCTTTTCCAAGGAAGAACTGGTAATGACCGACCATTAGCATATGCATCCAGAACATTAAACAAGGCGGAAGCCCGGTATACGACAACAGGAAAGGAACTACTAGCAATTGTATGGACGATACGACACTTTCACCAATATCTTTATGGACGAAAATTTACAATCGTGACAGATCATCGACCATTAATATGGCTAATGAATATAAAAGATCCGAACTCTCGCCTGATGCGATGGAGACTAAAACTTTTAGAGTATGACTATGAAATTATCTACAAACCAGGAAAAATCAACACTAACGCTGATGCTCTTTCCAGAATGAATGTTAACGCTATTGAAGACTTTCACAGAAAATTAGATGAATACCTGAAATTTTATGGGGATGTTTTGGAAGGCGACATACAAGACGAGTTTACCTATCTAAAAGAACAAGTGGAATCACTACCTTCGAAAGACTCGAGAGACGAACAAACACGTCAAGCATCCCCAAAACAAAGAGAAAAATTAAGGATAAAAAATCATGTAACAATTAAACATGGAACTAATAAAGGTTCTCTTACTATCATGTATTTATGGAAACCACCAGAACTGATAAAGAAAGATATAATATTTCTAGATCCGGGCGAGACAAGAAATTACAAACAGAAAATAATAAATTTCTTGATAGGAGACGACAAAATTATAAATGTAATTACAGAAAAGAAACACGAACTGGAATTTGCTGATATAGCAGCGGAAATAGAGCTAACAATATATTTTTCAAGACCAGAACCATCAAATAAAGAAAGAATAATTCAGGAAGCACATAGCTCAGAGCTTGGAGAACACTTTGGCGTAGAAAAACAGTATTAAAAATACAAAAGGACTATACTTGGAAAGGAATTTATCAAGACGTCAAAAAATTTATCAAAAACTGCGAATCTGTCAAAGAAATAAAAACACAGAAAAACAACCATATAAACAGCAAAGAGTGGATATCTCAACAAAACCCATTGAAAAGGTATCGCTTGACATTGTAGGATCTCTGCAACAAACGGAACAAGGAAATCAATACATCCTCGTTATGCAATATTATTTAACTCGATACATGATTTGCACTAATTGACAAATCAACAGTTGCAATAATAAAAGCATTTTGGAGTTCATGGCTTAGAATATTTGAAAAACCAAAAGAAATCCTAACAGACAATGCAAAGGAGTTTATGAGTCAAGAGTTCAATGAATTTTATAGAAGAATGAAGACAAAACAAACCCTTACCTTCATATATCCCTTAATCAAATGGAAAAAGCGAAAGAAGTCACACAATATTAAAAGAATATCTTAGACATTACTCCATTTCTGAAAATCCTTGGAATCTATTACTACCAAAAGCAATGCTAGCATATAATACTGCTCAAAACAGAATGACCGGTTATACACCTTTTGAAATGCTAATAGGATACGAAGCTAACTCCATTTTAGAAGAAATAAATGAAGAAGAAGAAATACAACATTTGCAGGAGAGAAGAAAGTTTGAACAAGAAAACAAATTAAAAGAAGTAAGAGAAAAATTAGAACACAATCAGCCTTCTACTTCCTATGATAACCTAGAACCAATCCTTCCAAAAATGAAAGTCTTAACCAAAAATTACATAGCCACAGGTTTGCAACCTTGTTGGAAAGAACCTAACCTAATCTTACGAGGTCATTAAAACTCTACCAGTGATAGTAAATGAAAATGGAAGACAAGTGACTCATCATCGGACAAACGTAAAGGTATTTAAACATAAAGATTTAAACATAATTATTACAGAAAGCAGCGATGATGAAGAAAATTAAACTCATTATTATGATACTACTCATTTTGACGACCACGGTATACGTTAACGGACTTGAACAGAAAGGCGACAATAAATATCGTATAACAAGACTTGATAATAATGAAAATATAGTCCTAGAAGGATTAGGTTAAGCTCAACTCTACCATGAAGAATAGAAACTCATAATAAGCTTTGATTTTTCACATATAGAAATCGATTTAAACGCGATCAATACAATACCGTATATAGATACGTTCTAAATAATCTATGCATGAAAAACACTAGAAATGGAGAAAAATTCATATGTTCTTCTTTTCAACGAATCTCAAAACGAATTAATACTTTTAATAACGTTCGGGAAGAGCTAAGAAATACCTCCCATCTTACGAGATTAGACAGCAACTCCTCACGAATCAAAAGAAATCTATTCGATTTTATCGGAGAAGTTAGCAAAATCCTGTTTGGTACGCTAAATGCATCAGATGCGACGTACTATAATAACGAAATAGACAAATTGTACAATGATCAAAAATAAATAGTACACTATATAAGGAAACAAGTATTATACTAAACTCCATAGGTTCCAGTATAACCAACCTAAATAAATCTCAAGAACAGATAAATGTTATAATAAGTTTAATAAAGTACGTGATTTAAGTAGAAGTAATGAAATGAATATTCAAATAAATGAATTAATATTTGACATAGAATTAGATAATGGAATTAAAAGATAAAATAAAGCGTATAGAAGAACTTGCTTACGGTGCCCAACATGGCACAATTAAACCTTATATTTTAACTCCTGAAAGATTGTTTTAAATACTCAGAACACATGAACATGTAAGAAATTTTCCGGTAAAACTAGAAAAAAAAATTATTTAACATTAATTGATATTTGCGAAATAAATGTAATCCTAAATGGAAAAAGAATAATAATAGAAATGAAAATTCCATTGTTAGAAGAAGCAAAATTAAACGTAAAACGAGTAATAACTTTACCTGTTCATAAATGGCTATTTCAATCAATAATTGATACCAAGAATAGATTTATATTGTTAGACGAGATGCAAATTTACTTCCGTAACAGAACTAGAGTTAGAAAAAGGAAGAAAATTAAGAGCCATAAAATTAATAAAAAGAAAAAAACCAGATTATTCAATAAGACAAGATAACGATTGTCTATTAAATATACTTACTAAGCGTTCAAGTGAAGAATGTGAAAGTAAATATGCTATTATTAAAGAATCGTATTGGATACAATCTGACACAGGAAACAAGTGGATAGGCATTATTCCTAAAGAAGAACAAATTAACATATTATAGACAGATAATAAAACAAGGCGACCGAAATTAAAAGGAAATGTAATGATTGATTTAGCGCCAGATTGTATTGGAATATTCAACTCAGCGACACTAAGACCTAATAATCTAATCAAAGAAAACATTACAGTTGACATATTTGATACGAAAATCAAACTGCCAAACATTGACTGAGTCTAATATTCCAAAAGATCTATTAAGTGTAAAATTAAATAATAATGACTTACAAAGAATAGGAAAATCATTAGATGAAATAGAAAATATAGTGGATACGATAATGCAACATCAAAGATAAAAAACATCGAAGGAAAAATATATGCAATACTTAAACTATATAGGATATGTAGCAATAGAAGGACTTACTTTTGTATTTCTAGCAAAGATAGGATTCTTTAAGCTATTAATTCAAACTATTAGAATGATGTGCGGAAATTGTTATAATAATTGCAGTTTCGGAGAAAATGCTAATCATATAGGCAATAAAGCACAAAATGTAGCTTATGCATCAGCCATCCCAATCATGGACAAGAATCGTTTTGACAAAATAAGAAAACTATAAACTATTTTTAAAAACGCAAGGAGGTGTCGTATAGGCATAAGGTGGTTCACAGCGAGTGACACACTATAGCCACAGTATATACAGTAGCGCAATTCCCTGTCGGCACCTTTGATGTCAGTGTTGGCCAAAACGAAGTGCGCATGCGCGAAATAAGGCAGTTGATCGTAACGCCACCTAAACTTCTCTCTCGTTTACTCTCTCATTTTTCATCTCTTTCTCTCATTGATACAGACATATGGGTTCGAAAAGACGCTGTTAGTGCTAATAGCGTCGATAGAATGACGTTGTTAAAACTCAAAATAATATATTTTAAAGATATATAGAGATAAATTGTTAATAATATATTAAAAAAGCAAAGAAAAATATAAAAATAAAAAATACAAAAGATAATTGTAATATATGTAAAAATAGAACAAAAAATAATTATAATATATGATATAAAATAATAGAAGAAAGAGAAAATTATAAATTATTTTTAAAATATTAAATGTAATGTTAAATGTATGTACATGGGGCATTTCATACAAAATCGACCACTTTTTTCCGCGAACATTTTTTATTTGCTTCATTTTTTTATGTTTTTGCACTTATTGAAAGTAGTTTCCACAATTTTTTTAAGATTTTTATCTCCATCCATACTCGAGTTATAAATTAAGAAAAGAAATTAATAAAAAAAATTCAAATAGTTATTATTTTAAGAAGAATAAAGATATTGGCATTTATCAGGTGGTCATTTTTTTGTTTTTGAATGTAGTTCTCGAAAAAAATTTTGAAAAAATTTTTAAAAATAATTTGACATTGTTTTAGTCAATTTTAATCGAAATTATTTTTTTTTCTTTAATGAGACCCTTTCGATTTTTTTCTAAAAAATTGATGACATTTTAGACTTAAATACAAAATTTTTGAGCTATGAGCGAAGAGAGGATTCAAATAACTTTGATTTTTTAAGACCATTTTTTGCAATTTTTTTTTCGAAAATCGCATTTTTTAGTTTATTACATTACTCTGATAAGAAAAAGAGTTTACAGAGATAATTGTTCACGAATGAACAAGAAAGAAAACTTTAATTCATAATCGCCGCGCCGCCACCTTGCCGCGCGCTTCCAGCCACTCCGGCAAACACGCAAGCTCGGAGTAATCCAAAATTCACCAATCAGATTCCTCCAACTCGACTCGAGAATCAAAATCTCTTATCTTCAAACGGTCGCACGACGGGGTGACAAACAACAACAATCACCGAGCGAATTTAACAAAGGATGACTTTGAGTACTCAAATTAACGACAAAAATAATAACCGAAAAAAGTCGAGAATCTTCTCGAAACTTTGCCTCTATAAAATCCTCCTCGCGCGACCGTTTCAGCAAACTTGATCTTGAGTCTCGTTGTTGATAGTATGTTACTCCGCTGCTTATAAGTTATCGTGAAAAACCTCAGAAGAACATGCTTTCCTCTGAGATTCGTTGCTCGCGAATCGCGATATAATAAAGTAGCCCTTTCAAAGGACACGTGTTAAAATTCGCGCTGGACTCTACCGCTAATCGGTGAATCATACCCGCTAAATTCACGGTCTCGAACACACGCGTCTTGCTGCCTGTGATTCTATTTCGGACGATTGAAGGGAATTAAGATCCGGACAGAAATTTGTAATTATTTTACTCACTGACTTTATTAAAAAAAAATAAAGTAAACGCTGCACTTAATCCAACGTGATCGCTTGCTCCCTTCCCTGCGTTACGGCGCTATCTCGCACAATAATGAATACTCATTCTAAAATATTAATAATAGAGAAAAAAATTTTAATATTGTTTAAAACTCACGATGACTTTAATTTTGTAGTACTGGAAAATGAATTTGAGTTAAAATATTTATGTCCGCCATTTTGGATCTACCATTTTGAATTCTGAAAATACAGTATCAAATTCGTAAAATTAGCGAAATATCTGAAAAACCCCACAATTCCAGTTTAAATGAAAATTAACGTGTTTTTTTATTATTTATGTCCGCCATATTAGATCCGCCATATTGAATTCTTGAACTTTTTTAATTTTTGACAACAGATTTGTAATCAGCGGAAAAACATTGGAATAGTGAGGGAAATAATTTTTGACATGAATATCAGTTGAATTGTATCATACTATCTAATGGAAAACTCACCACTTTAACCTTCCATATCTCTGAAACCAATCATATGCTCATCTTAAAATTTTATCTGGATTATTGTCTCATCAATACTAATCATTTGGCATGAAATTCAATTCAAAATGCGAGTGTCCCAAAACAGGCGAAAAAAGCTCCATTTTTGCGGTCGCTCTTTATTAATTATATTAATTTTATTAATATACAATTGTATACAATATTGCAATATACGCAGATAAGTATATTACATATTATTCTGTTAAAGATAAAGACTTACTTTAAAATTGTAATACTTATAAAATAAAATAACATTTATTAATAACATATTATATATAATTTGATATAAATGAATACAGAGATTTAACTAATATAAGAATTAAAATAAGAATTTAAATGATAATATTAGTAACACTATTAAATAATAGTAAATTAAATCTAATTATATCTAATTATATTTATAATAATTTGCAAGATTAATGGACTTACATTTATTATAAATTATGTATGTATTGTTACGTCCGGTAGACTTTACGATTCTTTCTTTTCGAGAGGAATGTATAAACAATCAGAGATAATGATTCTAAGAACTCTCTACTAATAATATCGAAATATCAACACGGAAATATCAAACCGTGAGAGCTGTCACTTTAGTCGTACTCCACGAATATTACGTTACGTGGATAATAAAAATTTTAACAAACCTCCGTAAGGTGAGACCAACTATAAATAAGACAACCCAAGAAGTCTTAGAAATCAAATAAAGAATAAACATTCGAACGGCTCTCTAAATTTCAAAAGAATTTTAAATAAAACAGAGTCGCCGTAACTCGAGGCAGTTGTTTAGAACTGCAATCATAAATTTGAAACGCGACGAAAACTTAAGAAGCATTTAATAAAAGAGCTCGCCTGACGGACCACCTAAAGTGACAGCTGTTTATTATAAATTTCTAAATAGCGATAAGCGACTCTGACGGTACCAAACTCCTCATTGGCCAAATGGAAAAATCTCTTGAACCAATAGAGAAGAAATTTTTGAGACTCGAAGTCGAAGGAAACACCCCTTAAGCATAAGGGGGCGTTAATTAAAATTCTAATTCGTCCAATTGTCCAATGGAGAGGAGGAATCCTAGTATATAATGCGGAAGCAATGCGCCGCGACA
Organism: Anoplolepis gracilipes; assembly: GCF_047496725.1. NCBI lineage: Eukaryota > Metazoa > Arthropoda > Insecta > Hymenoptera > Formicidae > Anoplolepis > Anoplolepis gracilipes. The sequence continues at coordinate 7,324,555 of NC_132983.1, forward strand.
TCAGTTTTTCAGTTCTTTTCGGTATCAGAATCAGTATCAGTATATTCATCATCATCTCCATCACTATTACTCGTACGGTACAAACTATTTTTTTCTACCTCGGCTTCGAGACGCGGAATCAATCCTTGATCTCAACGTTTAACCCTTCGGGTGTTAACAAGTTCGAATATTAATACTTCCGATTCCGCGACGAGTGGTTTGCCTAATATTTAACACAGACTCTCTGTGTAGTGCGAATTAAAAATTTAAACAATAAAAGACGTCAAACATTGTAAGTAGTTGCGTGCGAATTAAAAGTTTAAAACAATAAAGAGTGTTGAACATTGTAAGTGATTGTGCCATTCAACACGAAAAATTCTATCGCTAACCAGGGGCACCTGTGAAATTCAACCCGACGCCGCTAAATCCACTGCCGAGGTCCTTTTAAAACCAACAGCGTACGCAATAAGTAGTGAGTACCGACCAAATAACCTATTCTGTTGATTTCACTTCCCCCATTTAAAATTCGGTTATAGTAATTATAGTGAGACAGTTCTTTATTTTTGTTGTTCTTCATTTTATTATTACTGTTTGACCAGATACTTCTCATTTTACCTTTGTCATTATAATTAACTCCCCTTTTCGTTGTTTATGTTTATTTCCCATCCTCTTCATTTTCACGTAGCCTTTCAATTTTCTCTGCAAGTACCTGTGTATTTTGCGGAACCGGTATCTCGTGTACTGGTACAAAATATAACTAGGTCGAACTTGCAAATTCCTTTTATTTTCTCTGCAAGTACCTGTGTATTTTGCGGAACCGGTATCTCGTGTACTGGTACAAAATATAACTAGGTCGAACTTGCAAATTCTTTTTATTTTCTCTGCAAGTACCTGTGTATTTCGCGGAACCGGTATCTCGTGTACTGGTACGGAATATAACTAGGTCGAACTTGCAAATTCTTTCTATTTTCTCTGCAAGTACCTGTGTATTTTGCGGAACCGGTATCTTGTGTACTGGTACAAAATATAACTAAATCGAACTTGCAAATTCTTTTTATTTTCTCTGCAAGTACCTGTGTATTTTGCGGAACCGGTATCTCGTGTACTGGTACAAAATATAACTAGGTCAAACTTGCAAATTCTTTTTATTTTCTCTGCAAGTACCTGCGTATTTTGCGGAACCGGTATCTCGTGTACTGGTACGGAATATAACTAGGTCGAACTTGCAAATTCTTTCTATTTTCTCTGCAAGTACCTGTGTATTTTGCGGAACCGGTATCTCGTGTACTGGTACAAAATAAGTTGAACTTGCAAGGTCTTTCTATTTCTCTGCGGGTATCTATGTATTTTGCGGAACCAGTATCTCGTGTACTGGTACAAAATATAATTAGGGAGAACTTTTCCTTCAATTTTCTCTACGGAAGCAAATTTCTCCTGAATTCCATTTTTCCTCTGGTCCTTTAATTATTTATTACAATTTATTCATTACCTCTTTCCTTTTGTGCTATTCCTTTTTTTTATTTTATTTATTTCCTTTCTTTATTTATTTCTTTCCTTCTTTTCTCTCCACTTCTTTCTCCTTCTCCCTTCTCTCTCCTCTCTATATTATGCATTTTAAATAATATAATTTCCTGACTTAAATTATATTAAGAACATTATAAATTGTACTAATTAGAACTGTCTTGCCGAAAATAAACGATAAGTTTTCTGAAACATTTGCGTGGGTTCATAGTGGAGCCCGTTCATTCAAAACGCCTAAAGGCTAAAGCGAAACGTCTCCGCAACCGTAAGAACCGACGTGCCCGAAGAGTTTTGGCTCAGGCGACAGCAAATTATAATTTTAAGAACAATATTTCTAATCTTAAGATAGAATTAAAGGGTCAAATTTTCCGCGAACAGTCATCACACACACACACGCAGAGTCCCACCCCCCCTCCTCATTCAAGAGAGCTGAAACCACCCCTCTCACCTGACCCTTCTCCTCGCACCCCCATTGACCCCTCTCCCCTTTCACATCCAGTAGTATCATCCTCGCACGAGCAACCCTCCCCATTGTCTCTCGATTTACCGGAGCCTTCTAACAAAACTCGCTCTACTTCCGAACCCCCTCCGCGTCCACCCTCACCAGCTTCTATCCTCGTCCTGGGAGATTCACCCCCATGTTCCCCCCTGATTCTCAAGAGGAATCAGATGAAATTTGGGAGGCCCTTCGTGACATTGCCGAGGTCGTCGTAGACCTCGAGAAAGAAAACGCGAGTCACGCTGAAAATTCTAAACACCAACAACCTCCTCGTCCTCCGTCTCAAGATCCTATCCAATATTTAATAAATAATCTCCCAAGGATCCGACATCCCCTCCTAAAAGGCTCGTATACAATCGGGCCTGGTCCTGTTGATTTGACAACATTGCACTCCATCCTTGCAACCAACCCGTCGGGATCCGTTATCCCATGGTTCCTCCCCGATCTTAGATATCCCCTCGCCGTTCCGATAGAGGCTCTCTGGAAGAAATTCCCTCCTTCCACGATTACCTTCGAGGAAGCATAATTCTTTTCCTGCCCCTTCCCTTAGAATTTAAATACTATTGTATAAATACCAGTCAGGTAACAAGTCCTTTTATTTTTCCATTTCTAATTTACCTGACTGACGTCCCTCCGAACTAATGTAACACCCGCGAACACACACGCACACACACACTTAAGTAATTAATAAGATTAATTAATTTAATTAAAATGCCAATTTTTTGAATCTTATACATATATATATTTGATTTTTACTTAATAAATGACTAAAAATTTAAAATATTAAAAATTCTAATCAAATTTATTAATCCTTTCTAACACATTCCCTGACTCCCAGGTCGCACAAGGTCCCGTCCCGCGTAACAGGGATTAACTTCCTTTACCAAAAAGGGACCACCGAACGAACGGCCTACTGACCTAGTAAAAGAGACCCTCGAGGTCTTTGACCAGGTCCGGCCTTGAACAGTTCGTTCGAGTCGAAAGCGTTAAGGTTTTACGCGTTTCGACAAGGGTAAGTTCTGTCCTTTCATTATCTCTTTCTTTTCTTTTTTTTTCGAGTATGGACGTAACAGTATATTAGTAAATATTCTCTTCTTTCCTCTCAACTCCTTTACTTATTTGTACCTCAGCTACTCGATTCTCCTCAGTACAAACAAGAAAAAGCAAGAGAATTGAAAAGAATTCTTAAAATTACAATAAATAATAATAAAAATACATAATAGAATAATATTACTTTTTCATAATATATAACTATTTATTTTTTTAAATTTCTAATTAATAAATTTTGCTTGCTTACTTTAATGCTGCTATGCTATTCAAGATCACGATGGACACGTGAATCTAAATTTAAAAAAAAAATAAAATAAATAAGAGTAAATATAACATATAATAATATACATATTCTATACACACAACACTCACATGCATAAATACATGTATACATGCACATTATAGTGTGTGTATAGAATATGTATATATATATATACATATATACAGTAGCGCTCAAAAGTATTTTGTAAGTATCATTTTATGTAATTTAAATAGGTATTAAATTATTTTAGTTTACTGTAATATAAATTAAAGATTTATTTTAACCAAAATTTGTACAAAATAAAGTTGACCTGATGTTGAATTTTAATATTAATTTTACATTTTTATTAATACTGTGACTCAAAAGTATTTTGTTAGTTAAGAAACAAAATAAATATCATATATACAATTAAAAAAAACACATTAAAATAACATTAAATAATTAAAAAGATATAAAAAACTTAATATTTTGTAGCAAAATCCTTTGACTTTATAACTGCTTCACACCTGTTAGGCATTGAGTCCACAAGCTTCTCTAAACGATTTTTTGAAATTTTTAACCATTCTTCTTGCAATACAGTAAGTAATTCTTCCTTATTTGAGAAGTTTTGACGTCTTACGCGTGTTTCCAATTTTGTTCAAAGGTGTTCTATGGGATTTAAGTCTGGACGTTGGCTGGGCTATTCTAAAATCTTTATTTTATTTTGTTTCAAAAAATTTTTTACAAGCTTAGAAGAGTGTTTTGGGTCGTTATCTTGTTGAAATATCCATTTTTTTGGCATTTTCTTTTTTCCACGAGATAGCATATGTTCTCTTAAGATATCTTGATAAATGAATCAGTCCATTTTTGTTTTTATAAGAACAAGAGGACCTACCTCGCTTCTGGAGAAACATCCCCAGATCATTACGTTACCGCTGCCATGTTTTATCGCAGGTACTTGGTACCGAATGTTGTATCTTTGATTTTTAGGACGACGGATATAGTGAATACCATCGGAAGAAAAGAGAATAAATTTGCTCTCATCACTCCAGAGAACCTTAGCCCAATCGTCTTTTGTCCACACCAAATGTTTTTTTCCAAATGCAAGTCTAGCCTTTCGATTTTTCGCGCTAATCATTGGCTTCTTAGATGGTCGCTTTCCATTTAAATCTACAGCTGCCAGACGACATTTCACAGTTGAAACATGCAGCTTGTAACCGTAATTTTCCTCCAAATCATTCCTTATTATCGTAGCTGTCTTGCGCGGATCAGAAATGGATTTTTTCCGAATGATCCTATCTATTCTTTTTGTTGTCTTACGTGGTCGGCCACTTTGTGGTTTATTGTTTACATTTCCAGTTAACTTCTCTTTCCTGCACCAGACACTTACAAGCTGTTGAGATAGACCAAATTGTTTCGCAACTGAAGACTGAGAATTTTCTTGACGCACGATATTTAAAACGGACTCTCTCAATTCTATTGAATACTCTCTGCATTTTGGCATTGCGGAACTTATGTAAATAAACACAATACACACAAACATTATCTGTGCAATCATATACTCATTATTCATGTTAATCATTGACAATACAAAATATTTATGAACCACTCTATTATAGATATTTATTATTAATTAAGAAAATTACCTTTGAAAATACGACTTCAATAGCACAAATTTAAATATTAATGTTCTTTAAAAGAATAACGCCACTTGTGTTTCCGTCAGACGAAGCATAAACAATATATCGATAAAAATGACACCTACAAAATACTTTTGAGCGCTACTGTATATATAATAGTAACAATATGAAACACACAATATAAAACAAACATAATAAATTCTCTTAATAAATAAATACATATTTTTCTATAAATATCCAAATAAATAAGACATAAGAAAGAAATTTAAAAATATTATAAATCCATCTCCATAAAAAAACGCAAAATATATTAGAACAAAATATAATATTAGAAAACACAAACAAGAACAAAACATGCAATAAAAAAAGTTACAAAGAAAATCACACTCAATAGAAAACATTAGTACATTTCAATTAATCACATAAGATAAATCACACACAGTTGTAAAACGCACAGATTGTATTAGTAAAACATGCATAAATAAATTATTAAATGTATAAAAATAAGACTGCATTAAAAGCATAACATCACAAAAACTTCATAAATGTAAAATATTTAAAAGTTTCTTATTTTTCCTTGAAATTCCTTTACACATTTTATTGTGTTGTGATAACGTGTAATAAATACGCAGAAACAGTTTTATGAGAAAAATTGTAGGAAAATTTGGGCACGGTGATTCAAAAGTTATATTTTGTGCAAGTTTAAGTAAATAACCACCAATACCTTTCTGGAAATAATTATTTTCAAAATTTTTCATAAATATTTCTTCTAATTGATAAAAACAAAAATTATTACTAGGTATGTTGAGATTTCTAAAAGGACTTGTTTCATTTTCGTAGGCTCGAAAAGAACAATATAACGTGGAATCATCTAAAACAGCCTTATTTTCGTTTATATATTGCGTACATGCATCGCACGAATATATTTGTGTACATTTTTTAATTAAATAGCCGCATACATATTTAAATGCATTTTCTTCTGACAGATCCATCGAACGATAATCATGTATGGGAATATCTAAAATAATTTTATGCGTCGACGACGGAACAAATTCCGATACAGATTCTACATTTTTATATGATGCTTTGAATATATTAAGCTTTCATCTTTATCTTCTGCACAATTTTGTGAATCTGAATGTTTAAAATATCTTAAATTAAAAAGTTTTTTAAAAACACGTGAAAATTGTATTGGTGTCGGATTCAAAGAATTGCCACCTTGTTGTCGAACAGAGCCAAAGAAATTTTCAACGCAATCTTGATTTAGTCGATGCGTTTGAAGATAAGGAAAATTATAATCTTTTAATATTTCCCAAAGTTCTATTACACTTTTAATTGTGATCTGCCAGCATTCAAAGCATTTAACTTTTACAATAGAACCGTCTTCTTTCATAATTTTTATAGATTTTAATAAATGTAACATATCTTCTAAAAATTCTAATTGTTTTTTGGTTGCCATGAAAACTTTTGCATATTCTTTAGACGTAACTATAGATGAGGAATTTAAAATATCAAATAATTTATCAAAATGATCGATTAAATCTATAGTGCCAATAGTTTCACTTGCAAGAAAACCGGAAGACATTTGTTTGCACATACCCGCAGCAACACGATTACTAAATATTTGGACAGCATACTTAACTTTCATTCTCATAAAATTATTTGGCTGAATATGACAAATGGATAATTTAGGAGCAGTTTTTATCCATTGTTTGCTGTCTCTTTTATAAAACTCTACAATATATGCCTATGAAGCTATTTTATTATTAAATTGAAAATTACTTAAACTTATTATTTCATCCGATGATACATTATAAAATAAATGAGCTTTTAAACTCATTTCGTCTGCACACAAAATACAATGGCGTTCTATTAATAGCTGCGAATTTAATTTTATAGTGAGAGCATCAAAAATTTTATCATTAATACCGGGCACAATATTCCACGTACTTGTAAATAATTGCAACGAACGTACAGAAGGCAAAGCAAATGATTCTTTTAATTGTCTATATTTTCGTGGACTTGAAAAATATAAAGTTAGTGTAAATTTCTTAAATTTCATATCTTGTACCTCGTTTGCTTTTGATTTGTTGATCAATTTGCGCAGATAATAATTTTGCAAAATTTGTAGGTAATAATTTACTGCCTAACTTCCGTTAAGTGTCATGTTCGTCCTTTTTTTTCTTTGTATCGCTTATATGTTTTTTCTCCATTCGAAGTCTTCTTACTGTTTTATACTAAGTTTATGTGTCATGCAGCATTTAAAACAGAATTTTAAAAAAATTTTAATTTTAAAGTAATTAAAAAACCAGCAAAGTTCTGTTTTTATAAAAAATCTGTAATATTTATTTCATGTCTTACATAAGCATCTTCTTTTTTCTAGAGTGCTGAATTTATTGTGTTTATTTTCGTTAATCACATAAAGCTATAATCAATCACAATAATAATAAGACTCGTTAAAAATAGAATTATAAATGGGAAAGTGTGGCGATACGAGTCAGTCGCAGTTGGTGAGGTGCAAAAAATTTCTTTAATCAGTATTAAAATTAAACAAACAAATTTTAATACATATAAATTGGTTTGACATATAAATATAAAATTAAGACGTACGTTTCGGCCTTCTCTTTAGGCCATCTTCAGCGCAAATTAATCGGAATAAACATTATAGTAAATATAAACATATTCGCGTCAAACTGATGTAAAGTAAAGAACGGATAGTTACAATGATAAAGTACGCAATTCGGTCACTTACATAAATATTGTGACGTTAACACATGTTGGAGAAGAGTATAAGTCGAAAATGCAGAGTAGCATTCTATCGAACTAAAGTATTATCTTGTCGTTTGTTGGTGCGGATGTGTTTATAACAATTGTCTGAACATTACTGGTTGGTAGACTGATCAAATTAATTAATAAAAATAAAAATTAATTGAAAAAGAAAACTAAAGCGGTTAGTCAAATTAATAAAAATGATAGTGATAATGTTGATGAAGTTATATAGTAAAAAATGAAAATTTAAACCAAAAGCAGTTAGTCAAACAAATAAAAATAAAAAAGAATGGTAATAAATAAAGGAAAATGTAACAAATAAGATAAAAAATAAATAAATAAGATATAACAGTCAAACAAATAAAATTAAATAATAATAATAAATAAAGGAAAATGTAATAAATTAAAGAAAAAATAAATAAATAAGACATAACAGTCAAACAAATAAAATTAAATAATAATAATAAATAAAGGAAAATGTAATAAATTAAAGAAAAATTAAATAATTAAGACATAATAAGTTGTCAAAGATAATTACCCAATGATGGAAAGAAAAAAGATGAGGAAGCAGGAAGTGAAAGAGAGAGGGAAGAAGAGAGGCGAATAAATGGAAAAAGGGGAAGCGGTGGAGAGTGGAAGACCCACACAGCACAAAACTCAACAAATATCTTTCAAAGAGGTTCGCAAAAAGTTACAAAAAAGATTTCAAAAATGTTTCATATACGTCTTAGATACGTGAAAATGTCCGCTATTTTGTCACAAATACATTTATGAAAGGTTGCAGAAACATTTCCTAGAGGTTTTGCAAACGTCTCTGTAATGTTTTGCAAAACATTTTGATTACATTGCGTAGAGGTATCTGAAATTGTTAATTATCCGTACTCCTTTCCCCCAAAAAACTACAAAAGAAAAACCTATTAGTATTATTGAAGAACTATATACTAGTAGTTTTTTCGTATTCTTTTATAGTTTTTTTTTGGAGAGGAGGAGTATTAGTAACAAGATTTTTTTTATATGATGGAGAAACAAATTAACATATATGTATATTTATTAAATATTTTTTGTTATTTTCTTTTTTTTATCATTTTTTATTTTATAATGTATAAAAGTATACAAATTTATAATTGCAAAAAACTACAAAAACAAGATATTTTTTAAAGAGATAATTTAATTATAACATTATTAAGTCTAATTTTATATAATAAATATAAAATTACAAAAAACACGAGGTAAATAAAAATATTTAAATAATTATTGTTACACATAGAACATATAATTTCTAATAAATCAGAAAATTAAAATATAATTTTATAATGAGTAGAACAAAACAAAAGACATTACAAATACAATACAATTTTATAATAAATATTAATATATGTATATTAAGCAGTATTAGGAATAAAAACGAAAATAAAAAAAATAAGAATAAAAATCAAATAAAAAAATAAAAAATAAGAATTAAAATAATTTTTTTTAATAAAAAAAAGTAAACATTGTTGAAGTTCTGTTTTTTCATATTTCATATGTATGAAATGACAATTTATAATATCTTCTAGTATTTATATTAAGATAGAAATTTTATTTAAGAGCTTTGTTTTAAGTTATCTCATCAGATGATGTAGTGGATTTCTCTTCATTATCACTGTACTTATTAAAAGATTCCTTTTCTAATTGTTTGGACCTTAAAGAGTAATAAACTGTTAAATACATTTATTTGAAATTAAATACCTCTTAGTCACTAATATATAATAAACAGATTGCAGAAAGAGTTCCGAATTATTAAATATAAATAAGTAAATAAGAAAGAGACAATAGGAGCGAGGAAATGTGAATCAAATTATAAGTTTTTTATATAGATGATGTGTCGCAGGTATATTGACATTAAGTACATTAGTAACATTCTATAAAAAGACGGAAATTATAATAAAAATCTGAACGTTTCGATTCGTGTTTTGAATCCTCTTCAGCATAATATATAAAATAAATAAGTAAATTATAAATATATAAAAACGAAATTAATGAGAAAGCATCGCATAATAAAGGCGTAGGCAATGTGTGAACTAAAAATCGTGATCGTATTCGCATGATTAAATGGATCAATGCCTTAGAACCGCTGTACATATTTGTCGCATGTTAGTTGTATAAATTACATATATATAAAACGATCCAACTTGTTCGGCTCTTTTATTGTACGGCTTGCATAATAATCCCGTAAGGCAATTCTCCGAGGTTTCCAGACCGAGGGAGGTATGCAGTTAGATTGAGGGGTTAAGTCTGTATTAATAAAATGAATATAATAAATACCTGTTTGTAATAAAGTTATTTACTGCTACTTTGTGTATAATGGTGGTGACTCAGAAAAAGGATATGCATTCCGTTTGCGTGTTGTTGAATCTATGGTATATATGTCGCGCAACTGATATTTAACGTGTGGTTATGCCGATGGTACAGATGGTAATCTTAACATTTCAGTTATCAGTCTTTTTGTGTAATAGGGCTCATTGTCTGAAATGTTATACATCAAACGACAAATAAACAGCATAAATCTACAAACAGATATAGAATGTTTGCCAGCTATTTACGATAATATAATAAACAAACTGCCTAAGATCTAATGTCACCTATCTTTCCATTTAAGTGTATTTTTCGCCCTTGAGCTTATTACTATCTGTACCATCGGCATAACCACACGTTAAATATCAGTTGTGCGACATATATACCATAGATTCAACAACACACAAACGAAATGCATATCTTTTTTCTGAGTCACCACCATTAAACACAAACTAGCGGTAAATAACTTTATTACAAACAGGTATTTATTATACTCATTTTATTAATACAGACTTAACCCCTCAATCTAATTGCATACCTCCCTCGGTCTGGAAACCTCGGAGAATTACCTCACGGGATTATTATGCAAACCGTACAATAAAAGAGCCGAACAAGTTGGATCATTTTATATATATGTAATTTATACAACTAACATGCGACAAATATGTACAGCGGTTCTAAGGCATTGATCCATTTAATCATGCGAATACGATCACGATTTTTAGTTCACACATTGCTTACGCCTTTATTATGCGATGCTTTCTCATTAATTTCATTTTTATATATTTATAATTTACTTATTTATTTTATATATTATGCTGAAGAGGATTCAAAACACGAATCGAAACGTTCAGATTTTTATTATAATTTCCGTCTTTTTATAGAATGTTTTTAATGTACTTAATGTCAATATACCTGCGACACATCACCTATATAAAAAACTTATAATTTGATTCACATCTCCTCGCTCCTATTACCTCTTTTTTATTTACTTATTTATATATTATAAACACTTACATAGATCTCGATAATCTGAGCTTAGTATTTATTAGCCATCTGCTTATTATTGGTTTTATTGTTATTAAATCTTCATTTGGCCATCGACGTCTTACTGCTCCTAAAATATATGATATTTCACATTATTTCACATTAGAATCTAAAATTAGTTAATATATAAGAATATTTAGAACTAACTTATAATTTCCTTAAGTATATGTAAATTACGAAAACATTCTTTTTTTCGGCCGTCTCAACTAAATTCAGTAGCTACACTATTAGTAAAAATGTTTTTAAGTATGTTTGTGACCATTTCTTTGGAATCTCTTCCTCCAATCGAAGTAAAGTAATGTATTAACTGTAAAACAAATATGATATTTTAATCAATATCTTATTAAAAAATATACTATACTTAAAAGATAAATAATAATAAAAAATGGTTTTTCCACATTATTAAATTGTATTATAAAATGTACTATATATATATATACAGGGTGTTTCATTTTAATCTCCCCATTCAAGGACAAATCTTTGCACACTATCTTATGTCCTCCTTGAAGCCAAACACTTATGTTATAGAAACATTTTTTCGTATCTCTCATAGTTTTGAAATATTTTCCTGGGGAGATTAAAATGAAACACTCTGTATAATAATAATATATTATTTCAATAATTATTTCAATAATTGTAGAGAAAAAACATAAAATTCAAAATATTTACCACTTCTCTCGAATTACATTTTATTCCCTAATTTTTTATCAAAAGAATATAAATTTGTTTGAGTTGTAAAAGGAAATATTTCTTCTAATTCTGCATCCTCCTTTTGTTGTTTATTCACTATATTTGTATTTTGTCCATTATTTCCATCAATTTTCAACATATGATTATCTAGCAAATCAATTTTTACCACTAATTGACTCAGTTTCTGAAGTACTTTCTGCATTAATTCTGGAACAAAAGTAAATAAAATATTTTATTATGTGATTGTTGATATACAATATTTTATTAGTTAATGTAAAAAAAAACATATTACCTATCATGTAAATGATTTTTTCATCGGTTGAACTAAGGGAGGATGAAGTATTACTATCTTCTTCACGAGAAGAAACCTTATTCTGTTTTTTTATATTAAGATTGACATCATTAAAGGTTTGGTTTGCATTCTCATCTATATTATTCACTTTAAACGATAATTTTTTATCATATTCTTGTGCTTGTTTTAATAGTAACGTATTTACACCTTTTTTTAACAATTGTTTCTTTAAAAGTGTTGAAGCAGATTGTTTCATAATAGTAAGACACTCATTTTCTTCTTCGCCACTATTATCTTTAGAAGAGTTTTCAGAGAGTAAAACCTTTTTCCTTTTCTGATATTTCACAAACTTCATTGTCAGATAAATTTAAGGAATGTTTATTCCTCTCTTCTACATTCCAATCTTTAAATAATGATGTACTAGGGATCGGAGATTATTGTTTACTGGTGTTTTAACGTTCTTCATTTTTTGCTTTGTAGACGTGTTACTAATCACAGGTGGGATACATTTCTCAGATAATGTTGACGGTACTTTTGGAAGTGATGGCATATTATTTTCTTCTTTTTATTCTTGATATTCGCATTGTCTAGAGTACTTAAAATTTCATCTTCTGTATGTAAAACTTTTGCACGAGAATGTCTACTTTTTAAGTTGGTAAAAACATCATCAATGTCAGAATTATTTTCAGCAAATTTTAATTTTTTTTACTGTGATTTCATAACAATCTGAAACAATTATTCTTGCAGTTACAACTTTTGATAAAAAAAATATCACGTATAGATAAAATATATTAATTTACCAGCTGTACTAATAATCCTCAATATGTCAAAGGAACCCCATTCCGATGTAGGAGGTTCCATTTTGTCAATAGCTAGCACTATTCTTTTATCATCCTTATAAGGAGGTCACTTCGTCATTGTTTTATCTTTATTTAACCAATTCTCCGGCACCATTGCTATTGTATTGTCTTCAAATTCAACAATCAAATATGTCATGATAAGGACCAAAACTTTTCTTGCATGCTGTATAAAAATAAAATTAGAAATAATTAATAGAATTATATAATCTATAGTTTTGTTTTTTTTTTAATATGTTGTACAATAATAACAGTCTTAAATATTATGATATACACTTGTGTTAAAATTATGATGATGAAAATCAATCAGTCATAAATCTTATCAGTGATAATATATTATAAATTTACTAAATATATAATACACATGTAATATAATGTTATAACATATAGAATGTAAAATAAAAAATAATTCAAAAATAATCATGTGTTAATAAAGATTATAATAAAAGATTATAATTTGAAAAAATCTATAATAAACTGTATGTAATAAACTTTTCTTAATTTTTAATAATATATATCTAATAAATAAATATATATAATAAATAATAATAATATAATAAACAAGTTAACACATTTCCATAAATATTTCTATATGTATTTTGTTTTGTTTTACACTTTTTATATCATAATTAATAATTAATACTATAATTAATCTGTAATCAAAGTTAAATTATTGATAAGTATGAATAAGTGGTATAAGAACAAAGTTATGCATATATGGTAATCTGCATAACTTTGCTTTTATATGTTTACATGACCACATTTTTAAATTGGATTATTCATTATTAGAAACAACATGTATATTAAAGTTTTGTGAATGACAAAGTTCCGTATAAAATTTGACGAATTACACATTATTTCTTTTCCTATTAACCAGCTTTTGTTCTTATATTGTATAAAATTATATATTTGTACACAGGTTCCATTATCTAACAATACATAATCATTTTTTATGTTATTAATATCTAAAGTATAGTGTTTTGTTTTTAAAATAGAAAATTGACGACAAGTCTTTTGATTAATACCATTTAATAATGGTCCATTGCAATGATGTTTTTTTAGTTGAATGTTATTAGCATTTGTTAAAATTTCAACGTCATTGCGACTATTTATATCAATTTCCGTTAGTCTTCTTGCAATTTGTTGTAAAAGCTTGTCACCTTTACGAATCAACTTTTTTATTTTAGAAAGATAGTTTTCAAATCTAAATGCGCTGAATTGATCTAATGGACCAAATGTTTCTACATTATCAGTTAGATGCAACAAGTTATGTACATTGTGCGAAACGTACTTTTTTCCATATATTATTTGAAAGTATTTAACAAATACTTGTTGTAATAGTGTATGTTGTAATAGTTCTTTTGCATACTGAATATTTTCTACCTTAGCAGATAAATTTGGACTAACTAAAATTGTTATGCCTGCATGTAATGTCAGAAAATTGGAATAAACATTCTCGTCTATTATATCTTTAAGTACTATAGGTCCTGCATATAATAAGAATTGCCTTAATTCCGTTGCTTTCCACAATTTAAGATAATTCAGACTTCGTGGTTTTCTAGAGAATTCAAATGGGACATATTTTCTAAAATTAATTAACTCAGTTGAAATTTGTTTCTTTTGAATAATCGATAATTTAAAAGGAAATGATTTCACAGTCCACAATAGAAGAAGTTTTCGGACTATACCCAGACAAACTAAATGCATATAGTCTAAAGGCAACTTTTTATTAGATCAAAATTAGGAATATTACACAAAATAGTCTGCTCAATTTGATAATTATCATTATATGCCAAATTTCTGAAATTTTCGTCAGTTCTATGTTCTTCATTTCGATCATAGGGAAAACACACACAATTTGTATCATCTACATATTCTCCTTTTATAACACATTTAGTACAACTATAATAACCATTGTAGTATTTAACTTTTAAAATATAAGACTTCGCAGGTGCATTGCATATTATAGCTTTTACTCTAATATGAAATAAAGTGTTATTTAACATAATACCATTATTTATAAAATATGTTACTTCATCACAGTTTGTTGAAGCAAATTATTAGAATTCTTTGGTTTACCTTCACCACAGTAGATTCCGATAAGAAAAACTTGTTTTGTAAGAAAATCGGAACATAAGATAGATCACAAACTTTTTTCACTAGAATGCCCTAAAGAAACACTATCTATGTTAAACATCAGATTTACAGTGCGTGTTTCAAATCCTAATTCTAAATATTTTTCAATTATCGTAATCATTGCTTCTTTTAATCCTAAGTAACAGTACTGCCCGTCATCCATTGTAGAAATAATAGTCGTACGAGGTGTTTGCAATAACGTTCGAGCATCTTTTTGAAAAGGAACTTCTGTATATTTGCGTAAAATTTTAAGCAAAGCAGTAATTGCTGCAAGCGGAATTGTAGAAACAAATTCAACTGCCCAATTTGAAATTTCGTTAACAAATTCTTGTCGACACTGATCTTCGGAAAAATTATCATCGTTCAAATCATCGTTCTCTAAATCTCTACAGTCCAATATTATACTTTCATTTTCATCGAGAAAAGATACGTCATTGTTTATATCTTCTGCATAATTGAATGATTGTGGTGATGACGCTCTTTCATTTGCTGGAAATATTATGTCAACGTCGTTTATTTTTCAAAAATATATTATATATAAATATATATGCCTATTACAATGTAATATATAATACGTGTGTGCGTTTTTATATTCAAATATATTTATATTCATAAATAATGTGTTGAGTTTTAAAAAATTATACTTAAAAAAATACTCTTTAGTTACATATCATATTCAAAATATTTCAAATAGTTTAATAATTATATTAACAAAATATATATATTTTATTTAAAAATAAAAAATAAAATTACTATATAAGTGCAATATATAAAGCGTTTATTTTCACAGCAAAATTAATTAACTATAAATAACAGCTTTAAAGTTATATATTTAAAATTATTTATAATTAAAAGAGTTTTTACTATGAAAATAGTTTGTAAAAATAAATAACTTAACCAACTTACATTCACTTGTATATTGAACTGATTCATTGTTAGTTTCATTAATAGATTGTAAATTGCATAATTCATCATCATATGTTTCAATATTACATTGATCATAATTAGTAGAATTATTTAGCTGTTGTGGCAATTTTGTATGTACTCCTCTTTTCAAAGATAAGCATTCATTATGAATCAAATGACGAATAAGTCTTTTAGAATAAGAACATTTACGATTCATATCTATATGTTAGAAATACAGGGAAATATTTTAAATTGAATGAAATACAATTAGAATTATTAAAAAAAGATATAACAATTTGAGAACAATAATCTGAAAACACAAAATAATATTTAACAATTGCGTAATTAATTGTGTGATAAAAACAATAATTATTTTAGAAAATAATATAAGATTTATCTGATTTCAACACAAATGATTAACTCAATAGACATATTATTATGATATAGATATATTATATAATAAATTAACAATATAAATAATAAATATATATATATATATAATATATATATATATAAAATATATATATATATATATATATATATATATAAATAATAATAAAACAAAATGCAACATTATTACACAATAGCGATTTATTCATAATTTTTAATATCTAGCACGTAGATCTCTCTCATCATTATTGTCAGATTCATTTTTATTAATTACAATTCGTTCTATTACAAACAAGACACAAAAATCAGAATAACAAACTCATGTATCACTCATCATATTCGACTTATTATATTAGTAATTTTCAAAAGCAACAATGATTTATCAATAAGTATTTATTTAGTCGATCACTCTTACAAAAATTATGATTTTAGCTACTCGAAATTTTTATTATATTTTAATTATAAAGCAAATATATATTTTATTTACAACATTCTTGCAACAAAAGAGAAAACAAGAGATAATTAAAAAAGCTGGTATGTCCGCAGAATTCGATCTTGCGACTTATACTTTAGAAGTCTAAAAGTACACACTCACCGATAGGAATGAAGCTCTTGTTCCTGGAAAATTCTCGCTTTGGTTAATCTCCGTAAACGCACACGAGACTTTGCACACTTTCATTTGGGAACTTTTAGGTTAATAAAAAATGACGCATGACAATGCGACAAGAGAGTGCAGGATCACGATCGAACATGTGATTGGGAGAGCCAATCATATGGCTGTTGCCAGAATAACGGCGCCGGCGCGCGTAATCACTTCGCGCGCCATAATAAAAATGCGCGACATTAATTGTTCCGGAACCGTTAATAACGCTAAATTCTGTTACAATGAAAATTTTCTCCCGTCTTGAAAGGAAAGTACGTCAGAATTTTCATCGTTTATTAATTATTTTTAATTTATTTGTATGTAAAATCTTTCATAAACATCATATAAACGTTTCAAATGTTACGTTTCTATGTTATGTTTCTTAGATGTTATAATGACGTTTCAGTATTACTTAGAAACTTTCTTGAAACTTTGAAACGTTCCTGCAATATTTCTCTTGAGTTTTGTGCTGTGTGGGGAGGAGGGAAAGAAGGAAAAGGAAGGAGAAAAGAAGATAGAAGAAAGCGGGTGGACGGAAGAGGAAAAGCGGGGGGAGAAGGAAGAAAAGAAGAAGAAGAGAGAGGGAGGAGAGAAGAGGAGAGAGGAGGCGGAAAAGGAGGAAGGGGAAACTTGGAAAAGTGGAAGAGGAAAAAGAGCAGTTTGGAGTGGAGATTGGATCGTGCGAGAGGAGGAACAGGAGAGAAAAGAGAAAAGCGAAAGGGGGTTAGTGGAGAGGAAGAAAAGATAGTTGAAGCGGGGGTAGAGAGAAGAATGGAAAGAGGAGAGAAGGGGGACAGGAAGAGCAAAGGAAAGGAGGACGGAGGATTAAAGAAGGAAGGAAAAGAGGGTAAGAAGGGAAGAAGAGAGAGGGAAGCGGAAGGGGAGAGCAGCGTTCGATGGATGGTGGTAAAAGAGGGAGAAGAGGATGAGAAGGGGGAAGAGATAGAGGGGGGACAGAAAGAAGAGAGAAGGAGGAGAAAGCGTGGAAGAAGATGGAGGAGAGAGCAGAGAGAGAGTAAGGAGGAAAAGAGAGAGGAGGGAGTTGGAGAAAAGAGAGAGAGAGGAGAGAAAGAAAGAAGGGAGGAGGAGGAGAGGAGGAAAAGAAGGAAAACGAATAGAGAGAGAGGACCAAGAAGAGAGGAAGAGCATAATGGAGGGTATTGTAAGGAGAACGATAGGAAAGGTGGCAAGGATAAGGAGGGTGGAAGAAAGAAAAAGGGAAGGTGGAACGTGGATTTTGTTGGTAGAGATGGAAGAGAAGGAAGACAAGGAGGAGATACTAGAACGAGAAGGGGAGATAAGGAGGAAGTGGGGAGTGTGAGTGGATGAGGACTTGATAATGGAGGAAAAAAGAATGAGGTTGAGGATCGAGGAAGCGGCAAGGAAGGAGAGGGCAAGAGAAAGGAGTGTGATTACAACGAACAGGGAATTGAGGGTAGAGGGGAAGTTGTGGAGATGGATAGAGGAGGAGAAGAGATGGAAGATAGAAGAGGAGAGGTAGAGAAAAAGAGAAGGGAGATGAGATGTTAGAGGGTAAGGAGGCTAGAAGACAGGAAGAGAAGGCTGGGGAGCAGGGGCAAGGGAGCGGAGGGCTGGAAAGCAGGGAAGAGGCGAGAGGATAGAAGAGAGAAAAGGAGACAAACAGAGAGCAAGGAGGGTTGGAGAGAGAGGAAGGGGACGGAGAGAGCGGAAGGAGAGTCGGAGAAAAGAGGAGAGAAGAGGGATAGAGGACAAGAGACAGAGGGATGGACGGAACGTAAGGAAAGAGGGAGGAAAGAGGAAAGAAGAAAGAAGAAAAGGATGGCAGAGGGGAAGGGAGAAAGGTTAAAAGGTCAGAGGTGAAAGGGTGGAGAGAACAGAGGGGGAGTCAGAGAAACAAGAAGGAAGAAAGAAAACGGAAAGCGGGAAGAAAGGGGGGTGAGAGAGGGAGAGGAGATGGGAGATAGAGAAGGGAGAGAGAAGGAGAGGGCGTGAGGGAGGGAGTGGGGAACAATCTGTAATGTTGTATAATGGCCAGGCTCGCAGAGAAGAGGAATGAGGATAGATAACAAGAGGAGAGGAGAAAGTAGCGGGGATATAGAGAGAGGGACAGGGATAAAGTTTGATAGTTGTGATTTGTATACAGGGTGTCCCATGAAGATTGAATCAACGTTCGTGAACAGGTAAAGCGCATTAAACTGAACAGAAAAGTCCTGTACCATTTTGCGATTTTTGGAATAATTGTGGGATAATATTTTCTTGCTATCTATTAAATAGTTAAACTATCCCGAAAGAAAAGGGACACTAATCAAACGGAAAATTAAATCACCTCAAAAAGAAACCTCGCGATAAAACTGCACACACACTAATGTCTTAATGTCTTCCTTTTTTTTTTT
This sequence comes from Anoplolepis gracilipes, assembly GCF_047496725.1. Classification (NCBI taxonomy): domain Eukaryota; kingdom Metazoa; phylum Arthropoda; class Insecta; order Hymenoptera; family Formicidae; genus Anoplolepis; species Anoplolepis gracilipes. Next base: position 7,343,924 of record NC_132983.1, read on the forward strand.
TTTTTTTTTTGCCATTTAATTGTCGCGGACTTATGTCGCGCTCTCATGTATGCATACGCGCGTCGCGCATTTCGCTGCCAATCATGCATCAATCATACGTACACACCAATCACGCGTACATAAAACAAATGCATTTTCTCTTTCTCTCACACACACACACACACTTTCTCTCACATAATTATTGAGAAATTAATTTACAAAGATCGGCAAATCCGGCGCGAGTATCAGCTCGCTGCAAAAAAGATGGCGAGAAGAACGGCCCTAAGGACGGTCGCTAAGCGCGCGCAGCGTAAATAGACGCCATTGCCTCGCGGTTATCAGGGGCATAGACGAGAAGCGTTGATAAGAACAATAGATTAGCGATTATTATTTAGCGGTGGGCCGTTTTTCTCGCCATCTTTTTTGCACTGGGCCATCCTTCTCGCCATCTTTTTTGCGGCGGACTGATTTCGCGCCGGATTTGCCGATTTTTGTACATTAATTTCTCAATAATTATTCCGAAAATCGCAAAATGGTACAGGACTTCTATTCAGTTTAATGCGCTCTACCTGCACACGAACGTTGATTCAATCTTTATGGGACACCCTGTATATGTATATATGTAAGGATGAGGAAAGAAGAAGGAGGTTTGTAAGGGGTTTGGTGGTCTCCGAAAAACACTATGTACGAGTTGAAAACCCCGAGGGGACTCAAATAAGCTCTACTACTACTACTACTATTTTCAATATCTTGAAACATATGCTAATAGAAAAATAAATTTGTGTAATATGTATACTTTTTCTACTTCCAATCGAAAAAATTTTTTGATGTATATTTATTCGAATTATCAATTAAATATACATATTAATTAAATCTAATATAAATCTAATCAGTTCTAACGTTATTAAAATTTAATAATCAAAAATATTCTGAACTAAATGCTGGCTGCGTATAAATTCTTCAGAATCATATTCTGCTTTTATATTCGTTGCTTAAGACTCACCTTTGTATCTTAATTTTACATAAATCTTATATGTACATGCAAAAGTATGGAGAGATGAGATCATTGAAAGATAAATATTTTATATTTTATATTTTTTATTTTTATATTTTATCTACTTACGAGATTATTCAAAACTCTCAAGTAGTGTTACAGTGGGGATTCTAAGCCATGGGGCGTTGAGGGGGGTGCGGGGGCGGGGGTATCTGGGAGGCGCGAGGGGTCTGATATTAGGAAAAGGGGGGTGGGGGGGGTCCTACACACGTTCGAAAGTAGATCTGTTTATCTTTGCGGTTGATTTATAGCCGGGGGTATTTTAGAAGTCGTAAAACCTTTTTTCTAGTTTTATGATCATTTTATGGTCATTATATCATTAGGATTTTAAGCGCCGGCGTTCGGCAGCTTTGTACCCTCGCGGAAAATCTCCCATGAAACTGGAGCGAAACATGTTCCATAATTTTTAGGGAAAGAACTGCAACTGCAAGGTGTTTATCTTTGTAGTTGATTTATAGCCGGGGGACATTTTAGAAACCATAAAAGTGTTTTTTTCTTTTTTTTCTAATTTTTATGTTCATTTTATGACCATTAGAATATTATGGAAAAAAGAGATTTTAAGCGCCGGCGTTCGGCAGCTTTGTACCCTCGCGGAAACTCTCCCATGAAACTGGAGCGAAACATGTTCCGAAATTTTTAGGGAAAGAACTGCAACTGCAAGGTGTTTATCTTTGTGGTTGATTTATAGCCGGGGGACATTTTAGAAACCATAAAAGTGTTTTTTTTTCTTTTTTTCTAATTTTTATGTTCATTTTATGACCATTAGAATATTATGGAAAAAAGAGGTTTTAAGCGCCGGCGTTCGGCAGCTTTGCACCCTCGCGGAAAATCTCCCATAAAACTGGAGCAAAACATCTTCCGAAATTTTTAAGGAAAGAACTGCAACTGCAAGGTGTTTATCTTTGTGGTTGATTTATAGCCGGGGGACATTTTAGAAGCCATAAAAGTCGTGGGAAAGCAATAGAAATTTTTGGCCAACGCTGCGACGAACATGTCGGAACGTTTTTATAGATGCAAAAGCGTTGACGTTCGGTAGGATGTGTTAAGACAGCATTAGGCGAAATATAAGAAGAATGAGAGCCCCGTCAAACCATAGTACGATTTGAAAGGGCATAGAGGAAGCTGTGGAAAAAAAAAAAAAAATTGAGTGGTTACTATCAGGCATTAGAATTGTTAGTGACAGTGAATAGTGAATAGTGAATAAATGGAAAATATTAATTTCGAAGCGATAATAGACGAGTCGTCAGACGAAGAGCATGCGTTGTCGGACGATAGTAATTATATTAGTGATTGCAGTAATACCGATTTTGACGACAACGTAGTAGAAAATGAACAACTCCGTGCGCAAAATCAACGTAAGATTTGCGCCATACACTTTTATTATTCAACGGGTGGTGCTCTAGCTCTCTGTGCTTCGTGTATGGACACCTTTCGAGATGACATCGGATTAATATACGAAATACGGAGACATAAAGTTACATCGCCCGATGAGGTGGATATGCGATGGTGCAGTAGCTGTCAAATTTTATTACATATAATAATGTCGCGTAATATGTGTTATGTTTGCACACCAAAATAGAGAGAGAAAAAATGGAAAACGTGCAGCAGAAAGAACGCGACTTGTTGGAGCGTTCCAACCAAGTCACCACATTGGGTGAATATTTTGGATGGCTGCAGCATTGCGAGGAGTTTATCGAAGAGCTTGAAGAACGCAGCCGTGTCAAGCGTCCGCGACTCTCAATCGGAAATAGACAATCTTTGGTGACAAGAATTGCGCGACTCGAGGGTGCAAAAACTCGATTGCAGAGACAGTTTATACCCAGTGGTGGTGATTATAGTAGTGAAAATAACTCGGAGAGACTCATATGGCGAGAGATTGATACGGCGTTTGAGAGCCGCATCTTGACTGGTGCGGTTATAAATTATAATCACATCGAACCTCGTCAATTTTTGGAAGATGCGAGTGACATTGTGCTCGAGCACGTGCGAGACGTTATGCAAAAACATAACAGTGTGAAAGTGAATACAGTGTTTAACGGCGAGTTTGTGGCGGGCGATAAGCATGCCAATAAATCAATCAATACGAGAAACTGTGAACTCTTACATACATCCGATTTACGCGAGTGGTATGAGCGGCGAGTCGTCGAGCCAATCCTTGCATCGCTCGAAGAATTTCAGGAACGCGATAGCGGATGGGCATTATCGCGTATACTAAATTTGACTGTAAATATAAATAAATATAATCCTATGCGCGCCGGATGTTACGTGCAATTATCGCAAAAGATAATAATGAAACGAGCAGTGGTTAACGTGCAATCTAAAGACAATGCATGTTTTGCGTGGGCGGTAGTGGCTGCTCTGTATCCAGCTGAAAGATGTGCACACCGACAATCATCGTACCCGCATTATACAACAGTACTAAATCTCCAAGATATTGAGTTTCCAGTCACTCTTAATCAAATTAAAAAATTTGAAATTTATAATGACATTTCAATCAACGTGTACAGTTTTGAAAACGAAAACATTGTCCCTATTCACCTTACGGAGCAAAAGAGAGACAAGCACGTCAACTTGCTCTACGTGCAAGATGCGCAAGATATCGGACATTTTGCATGGATCAAGAATCTATCTAGACTTGTTAGTATGCAACTCAGCAAACACAAGACTAAAAAATATATCTGCGATCGGTATGTATATTTAATAAAACTGTCTAAAAATATTTAAAACAAGGATATAAAAATTTTAACTTTTATTTTACAGATGCATGCACTATTTTCACTCGGTCGAGAAATTGCAATCACATACAGTAGACTGTGGAAAGATGAACGACTGCGCTATCCGATTACCGAGCGATAAGGATAAGTGGCTCGCATTTACCAACTACAACAGGAAGGAGCGACTACCTTTCGTCGTGTACGCCGACCTGGAGTGCGTTTTGGTGAAAAAAGAAGAAGAAAATTTTTATCAACATCACCAAGTATTTAGTATGGCTTATTATGTACATTGCTCGTACGATAATTCGTTATCCGCGTATCATTCTCGTCGCGAAGCCAATTGCGTTGCATGGTTCACCGACGAACTTAAAAATTTGGCGCAACATGTAGAAAATATTTTAACAACCAATGTCCCCATGGTAAATTTAACGCAAAATGAATGGAAAGAATTTCGAAGTGCGACTCAGTGTCATATATGTGAGAAACCATTCGTAGAAGATGATACGCGCGTACGCGATCATTGTCATTTGACCGGGCGGTACAGAGGTCCCGCGCATTCAAATTGCAATCTAAATTACAAAGAATCTTTTTGCATTCCAATAGTATTTCACAATTTATCTGGTTATGATTCTCACTTTATAATCGAGGAAATAGCCATAGCGTTCGAAGGGGGAATCGATTTACTTCCGATAACAAAAGAAAAATATATTTCATTTACAAAACATGTTAAAGGTACGAAAAACAAACCAGGAAATCACATTAAATTACGTTTCATAGATTCATATAAATTTCTCACAACAAGTCTCGACAAATTGGCGTCTTTTCTGAGCAAGGATAAACTCAAAATTTTACAATCGGAATATAAAAATTTATCCGCCGAAGATTTCAATTTATTAACAAGAAAAGGTGTCTTCCCGTACGAGTACATTGACTGCGTAGATAAATTGCAAGATGCGTGTTTACCATCACGAGAATCATTTTACAGTTCCTTGACAGGTAACACAGTATCTGAGAGCGATTACGCGCACGCTGAGATTGTGTGGAAGCGATTCTCCATTCGAACGCTAGGCGAATATAGCGATCTGTATTTAAAAATCGATGTTTTGTTATTAGCAGACATTTTTGAAAATTTCCGAGAGAGTTGTATCAAGAGTTATGGGCTCGACCCCGCGTATTACTATACTCTTCCCGGTTACACGTGGGACGCCATGTTAAAGTATACGAAAATTATATTTGAATTACTCACAGACATTGACATGGTTATGTTTATCGAACGAGGTATACGCGGTGGTCTGAGTCAATGTTCCAACAGGTACGCGCGTGCTAATAACAAGTACATGCAGTCGTATGACTTATCAAAACCATCAACGTACTTGATGTATTTCGATGTTAATAATTTATACGGATGGGCAATGTGTCAACCATTGCCCTACGCCGATTTTCAGTGGGTCGATAATGTTTCCAATTTTGATGTATCATCGATCGCGCTCGATTCGTCTACAGGCTACATCCTCGAAGTCGATCTTGAGTATCCGCAGCATCTTCACGATTCGCACACTGACCTACCGTTTTGTCCGACACACGACAAACCACCCGGCAAGCGCGAGGGCAAGCTTCTCGCAACCGTATACGATAAGAAGCGTTACGTGATACACTACCGCAACCTGCAGCAATGTTCACGTCACGGTCTTCGTGTTACAAAAATTCATCGTATATTACAATTCACTCAATCTCCGTGGCTCCGTACTTATATAGAACTCAACACAAAATTTAGAACACTGGCAAAAAATGATTTTGAAAAAAATTTGTACAAACTAATGAATAATGCAGTGTTTGGCAAAACGATGGAAAATGTGCGCAATCGCGTAGATGTTAAACTTTTAACAAAATGGGACGGAAGGTACGGCGCAGAGACATTGATTGCAAAACCAAATTTTCATAGCAGAAGCATTTTTTCGGAAAATCTAATCGCTGTAGAATTACGTAAACTCGAGGTGAAATTCTACAAACCAATTTACGTAGGTATGTGTATTCTCGATATATCCAAGACATGTTTGTACGAATTTCACCACGATTATATGGTACCAATGTATCGGGAGAGATGCAAAGTCATGTACACTGATACGGATAGTCTTATATATCACATTGAGTGCGACGATGTGTACGAGAATATGAAACGCGACATCAGCAGATTTGATACGAGCGACTATGCGATAGACAATGCGTACGGTATACCGCTCGTGAATAAAAAGGTACCGGGTCTAATGAAGGATGAAAACAACGGTACCATAATGACTGAATTTGTCGGGCTAGAGCAAAAATGTATGCGTTGCGCGTGGATGGTAAGAAGGATACGAAAAAGGTAAAAAGCATCAAGAGTAACGTTGTTGCGAGAACGATAACGTTTGACGATTACACGCGGTGTTTGAACGAAGAGATTGAAATAACGCGTAGTCAATCGTGTATAAGATCAAAATTACACAAGGTATACACCATTTGCGAAACAAAAATTGCTCTAAGTCCGTACGACGACAAGCGGTATATCGTACCTACAACTATTGATACGTTACCGTGGGGACATTATAAGATATCTTTATAAAATATAATGTGTGTATGTGTGTGTGTGATTTTTTTTTTTTCTTGTATGTATATTTCATATTTTATATATTGTAATGACTATTGGAAAGGATCTATTAATAAAGATTTTGTATATTTCAAATATTTCATATATTTTTTATATTGAATACATTGTATTTCTTATAAAATTAAATTACATGATCCTTATGTACCCAAGAATTGTGCGAGCTATCAAATCCCAACCATTTCACGTAAACCTCGTCACCCCTCCTGCGCAGTACTTTCTCCACGAGATACACATCTGGATAATTCGCGCGATGCAACTCGTGCTCGTAAAATGCTCCAGCGATAGATTTTTTGCGATAATCCTCGAGTAGATATGTTACGGGATTAGTATGTTGCACTTTAACAATCTTAAACACCTCGGTTGTCCAATTTGGCGTGTAACCCTTTTCGAAAAGTTTTTTGTATTTGCTAACGCGTACCAGGTCACCTACTTTAAACTTTGCAAAAGCAGCAATTTTTATACTGTTGTATACAGTATTTAAAAGTCTATCAGCGATCGTGGGAGTAACATCGATAGGTCTCATATTGATAGTGCGATGTTTTCGCGCGTTATATTCTGCAACGAGTCGGGATAGCGCGTCAATCCACTTGTAAGTTCCGTTCAGCGTAAACATCTTCCACATGTCGTTCTTCAGCGTGCGATTGAATCGCTCGACGACAGACGCCTTCAATACCGAATATGTGGAATAGTGATTAATGTTATGTTTCCGTATAAGCCGTTGCACATCGGTATTGTAAAATTCCTTCCCGTTATCAGTTTGTATGTTTTTCGGGCATCTCTTGCTATCTCGAATTATTTTGGCGATTGCATCAGCCGTCTCCCTTCCACCTTTACTCTTGAGTGGTGCAGCCCATGCATACTTGCTCAACACATCGATGACGGTGAGTATGTAGTGGTAACCTTTGTTGAAACGAGAATACGGACGCATCTCGACGATGTCGGCTTGCCACAGATCATCGTATCCCCGCACTATGACGTGTCTTCGGGGAAAATTTTTTCTCGCTGGCGCATGCAATTCGTTCACCAACTGTCGTCTCTCCAAACTATGTTGATTCTTTGCTTTGTCAGTTTTTCTCGATGTCCGTTTGTTGTTCACATTTTTTTCACTCATTTTCGTTTATCGCCTTTAATAGCCGTTCTTGACCTGTTCTTGACCTGTTCTTGACCTGTTCTTGACCTGTTCTTGACCTGTTCTGACCTGTTCTTGACCTGTTCTGACCTGTTCTTGACCTGTTCTTGACCTGTTCTGACCTGTTCTTGACCTGTTCTTGACCTGTTCTTGACCTGTTCTTGACCTGTTCTTGGCCTGTTCTGACCTGTTCTTGACCTGTTCTGACCTGTTCACCGCCGTCCTTCACCCATTCGAAAATCGTTCTTGACCCGTTCGCAGCCTTTTTCACAGTCGTTTTTGACTCGTTCGTAGCCGCTTCTGACCCGTTCGTAGCCTCGTTCAGACGTCTTTTGACCGATCGTAGGAGTTCTTGAGTTGTTTGTAACCTTGAGTGTAGCCGTTAAGAACGTGTTCGTAGCCTCGTTCGCAGCCCTGCTTGAGATGCTGATAGCCTCGTTCGAAGCTGTTGCAGCTGCTGCTGCTAGGTCGTTCACTGCCACTGCCACTGCCACTCATTGTAGTTTAGATAGCAGTTCGATAATTCTTCGTAGCTGTTCGATAATTGTTCGCAGCCGTTCTATAATCCTTCGTAGCTGTTTGATAACCGTTTGATAGCCGCTCCTAACCCGTTCACTGATGCTCATTTAGGTTTGATAGCTGTTTCTGAGTTAGCGTTAGCCGGGCGTTGAAGTTCGTTTAGCACAATCTGTATTGCTCGCACGTCCTTCTCAAGCGAAATCAGCTTCTCGTCTGATTCTTTCTGTTGATTCATTAATCTTTTAACGCAGGACTCCACGTACAGTTTGTTGACGGCATCGGTGTCAGCCTCTGGTTGCGCTACACGGCGAATCTTACGTGACCTTGCATCGAAGTCTGTAACGACGCGACACAAAGCGTTTTCGGGCACATAACTTTTTACCAATCTATCCCAAGAACCGTTTGTGCCGGTTGCATCATTTCTTGGATCGAATAATCCAAATTTGTTGATAGGCATTTTTTCTGATGCTTCGTAAAGTGTCACGCAACGCTGATCGACTGATTAGTTTTGTCGAGACACCATTTAATTTATAATAATTCCTGCTTCACGAAGTTCCTCGATGATCGACTGGATCTCGTTGTCGTGAGCGTTGTGACCAGCTTGGCGCGAAGCGTTGAGCAATCGTAGCCGATCCACTAGTTCGTTGGGATCGTCCCAGTGCACGTAATCAATCATATTGTTGGTTAGCGTCATAGCGCGAGGCATAGATATCTCCCCTCCAAATTTTGTATTTTTCGATTCGAGCGACATCAACGGTGCAATTATATGTTTGTACTTGTACCCCCTGTTACCCTTCAAATGGCCCTGCGCATCATAATCGCGTCTATGCGCGTTCGTCACCAATAATATGCTCTTGTATTTTTCCAAATCGTCCCCCCTCGTGTAAAGTTCGTCATCGGGAATTCTCTTGAAGATCAGCTCGTACAATCCTGGCGTTCCAATGTACCGCACGTCGTCTATGATAATAGAGTCATCTTTGTTGATGTTGAATTGTTTGTTGCCGAGTCGCAGTTCATTCTTTCTGTCAAAATAGATTCCATACACATGATCAATCTCGTGATTTTTGTCGCCACTAAACAAAGCGCCTAAGTACTTTTGCCCAAGTGGCCCAAAGTACTCCCGCAACGTTTCTTGAACTTCCGGCGTTTGTAACTTGTTTCGAACAAACGATGATTCGAGCATGTTGCCCGAGATTTCGAAAACATCTTCGTTTACGCTTGTTGGTGCGGTTAACGACGTAGAGGCTATCGACGGTTCATACAGTAAAACGTCCGATCGTTTCCTTTTTTTCGGTGTCGCATCTTCCTCTTCCTCTTTCTCTACCTCCTCATCTTTAGCCTCTTCCTTCTCATCCTCCTTGTATCGCTTGATTTTAATCTTTGCGCTACTCTCCGACTTATTTTTCACCGCGAACGAGTTGTCGACAATCTTTTGCAGCGGCTCGATAATAGGTTTAAAATGGGTCTTGACCGCGATATCGTCATCGATGTTACCGATCTTCAAAGCGCGATGTTTCTTGCGGATCGATTCGCTCGTTTTCGCAATCTCCTTCGCCATCTTTTCACGCTCGCGAATATTATCGCTCCCAGCCATATCGATAGAGAGTGTTGAACGCTCGCGTTTCACCCCTCACGACAGAATGTAGGCAACGACTAATCATTTTGTGGTATCGCAAACACGTTAAATCCGTTTCTGTATCGCCCGTTTGTAAGCAAGCTATCCTTGTCTATCACGAGAAATCCATACTTTTGCTGCCAACAAGTACGACATAACTCACTGAAATCCTCGTATGACATGTCGGTATTCACGTGATCGTTGTACACGTGTTTCAAGTTGGTGCCATCCTGTTTAAACAAGATTAGCAGGTTCGCATTGTCGCGTAAAAGATGTTTCGGTATTCTCGCGTATGTCTGGCAGAGATAGAAGCAGTCGACGTTCGAGTGGCGTCCCATTGAGAAATATTCTCTTATCGTATTTTGTTTGTCGCACGCCACGTCATCGAAAACGAAAATCGAGTTTGGACGTGCTTCGCTCGGTGGAATGACGTCACTGTTATTGGAGAATGTAAAATAGCCGATTTCATCGATCGACGTTAACAAATTCTCCAAATATTGATATTTTGGCTGTTGCAGTGACTTTGAATACACGTACACATTTTCAAAGCGGACGCCGTGCGGGCTTTCTATCAAACTAATCAACACGTTAGTTTTACCGCAATTCGAGGGGCCGCAAACGATTGCGCGTATAGTATTCGGCAGCATCGTACCGTGTCTACGCATCTCCGCATTGTCACCCATCGAGCGTAATCTGACGTCGTAATTCGTCACGCGTATCGCGAAAGGTTGTCGCACGAATTTCATTTTCCCACTTCCGATTCGGATCGCACGCCTGTCTATTTATAGCTGCGCGGAACTACAAAGTGTTCAGTAACGAAAAAATGTTTGTCCTGCTATCAAGTCCTTACGATATTCTCGATTTGAGTGCCAAACAGTTACAGTTTGTATCTAAAGCAGTTTTATTGCGAATGTGTGGCAATCACGTCCACTACGTGTGGGACAAACTTCCGGAATACATAAAGGCGGATTCGGAGGTTCAGACCTATCGTCGCTGTTTCGAACATTACAATCAACCGTGGCAACAAACGCACATTGACGGTCCAGCGCCAATGATAAAAGATTGTCGTGAATGTCAACGCAAATAAGCAGAGGTCTATTAAATCGTGCAATAAACGCGCTTCCTATCGAATTACATATTCCTGGATACCAGTTTTGCGGTCCGGGCACGCGGCTAGAAGAACGATTGGCTAGAGGTGATCGAGGTATCAACCCATTGGACGCAGCGTGTCGTGAACACGATATAGCGTACTTTCGGAGTAACGATCTTGCCGAAAGACACGCGGCGGATAGGATACTCGCCAAAAAGGCGCAAACTCGCATCACTGCGAAAGATTCGTCTCTCGGTGAGAGAGCCGCAGCCACAGCTGTCTGGATAGCGATGAAAACCAAAACGAAGTTCGGTATGGGTCTAAAGACGAAAACGAAGAAAAAGATGGTGAAAAAACGAATACTTCCGGTAGCGAAACGCGGGGGTGTATTACCGATTCTACCAGTGTTGGGCGCTCTCGGATCTCTGATTGGTGGAGCGGCTGGTGTAGCAAAGATGGTGAACGATAGAAAAGCTACACAACGTCAGTTTCAAGAGATGCTACGTCACAATCGTGCCATGGAAGGTCGCGGATTGTATCTCGCACCATACAAATACGGACGAGGAGTCTCAATGAAAAAGAAGAAAAAAAAAAAACGTCAAAGAGACGCTAAAAATGCCAGAGGGCGTAACTACCAATGTACAATTGCTGCAACTAGCAAAACGTATGCACATTCCATATTTTAGAGGTGTTTTTATGCGTAACTCATTACCGAACGGTGGTATATATCGAAACGAGAGCGGGATCATAAATTTGGATAACGCTAAAGGCTCGGGTACTCACTGGGTAGCGTATGCAAAGAGGGGGAATTGTGCTATATATTTTGACAGTTTTGGCAATCTTCGACCGCCGAATGAATTGGTGCGATATTTAAATGTGACAAAAATAGAATATAATCACACATCCTATCAAACTTATAATCAAAGCATCTGTGGACAATTGTGCTTGCAATTTCTCCGAACGGTCGATGCACGCGAATTTAAAGGCATACATTGCGCTATTTAACTTAGTATTCGTTAAACAGTTTGGCCAACATGTCTATGACATTCACGCTGACTGGAAAGAGCAGCGTTCTCGCGGCAAACTACTTTCCCAACGTAGATTTAAGCGACGGTGAATACGAGCTTGGTCTAGCGGATTTTGAAAGTTATCACACAATATCGAACGTGAATTCCTCGAATAATAAATTTTACTTTGGCAAAGACGATGCGGAAATTACGATTCCCGAGGGATCGTACGAGCTGCAAGCGATACATGAATTTTTGAAACATACAATTTTACGAAAACGTTCGCAACACACAGTTCGTGATGGTGATAAAAAACACACTGACGACGATAACTTTGAGCCTGGAGAATGGCCTATAGTGCTCCGCGCTAATTACAATACGATGAAGAGCGAGATCAAATGCGCCTACAGATTAAATTTTAGCAAGCCTAACAATATTGGATCGCTGCTAGGATTCTCGAACCGTATACTGCAGCCGCGAAAATGGTACGAGTCGGACGTGCCGATTAACATTATCAACGTGAACATTATCCGCGTCGAATGTAATGTGACCGCGGGTGCGTACAACAACGGCAAACTCGTTCATACGATACACGAATTTTCACCGAGGGTACCACCAGGATATAAGATATCGGAAACACCGGCGCACATCATTTACCTACCGATCATCGTGCGGTGCATTACGGATTTAACGTTACGCGTTGTCGACCAGGAAGGACGATTACTCGATTTTCGAGGAGAAGAGATCACCATTAGATTGCATGTACGGCGGCGGCGGTAAAATTAGCGTGTGATGCTCGTGTTGAACGGATCGAAAGACGTGAGAGACAATACAATCTTTACGACGTCAGCGACAACAACATCGACATTTGCTAATATCCAATCATCCGGCACTAAGAAAAAGAAATTGAACGCATCAAACGTTGCGTTTTTACAATCTTTGGGATTCGTGGTGCGAAACATTTAAACGATGACTGACATTCTCGACATCGCGGATGAGCCAATTTTTGACGATCGCATCGTCAAGATTGAGACTCACTCCTATAACCCATTCGCCAACACAACGTTCAGATACAGTGATGAGATAAGAATACCCATACAACAACAGGATCTGTATACATTGCCGTACGAGAGTTTCTTATACATCGAGGGAGAATTAAAGATAAAGAAGCCAGCTGGAGGATTCAATGTGGTACTGCAAAATAATTGCGTTGCATTCATGTTTGACGAGATTCGATATGAACTCGATGGTGTGGAGATTGATCGAAATAGAAACGTGGGAATAACAAATATGCTCAAAAACTATGTAACAATATCATCCGATAGAAGCGTGATTATGAGAAATGCTGGCTGGAGTGAGCCAACTATTGTGGATGGACACTTTAATTTTTGCGTACCACTCTACATGTTATTGGGATTTTGCGAGGATTACAGACGCATAGTAATTAACGCTCGTCACGAATTGATCTTAATACGATCGCGCAATGACAACAATTGTCTGCTTGGAGCTTCGACGCTGGAGCCTGTGATCAACATATTCAAGATACAATGGCGAATGCCACATGTGTTGTTGAGTGAAATTAAAAAGCTGTCTATGCTGCGCGCTCTGGAAAGCGGACGCTACCTCAGCATGGGTTTTCGCTCGTGGGATCTGTACGAGTTTCCGCTGTTGCAGCGTACAACCAAACATTCGTGGGCCATTAAGACCGCGACTCAGCTGGAGAAACCACGATACGTTATCTTTGCTCTGCAGACAGGCCGGAAGAATGTTATGTCCGAAGATGCGAGTAAATTCGACGACTGTAAATTAACAAACGTGAAACTCTATCTGAACTCGGAATGTTATCCGTACGATGACATGAATCTGGATTTCGATAAAAACAGATGGTCGATTCTGTACGACACGTACGCGCGTTTCTGCAAAAACTATTATGGATACGAGTACCTCGAACCGAGTCTCACTGTCTCACTGTTTCTACAGTACGGTCCGTTTGTGATCATCGATTGTTCTCGACAAAACGAATCGGTCAAGAGTGCAACCGTGGATGTGCGATTGGAATTTGAGTGTAAGGAGAATGTGGCTAATAATACGACTGCGTACTGTCTCATCATACACGATCGCGTAATCCAGTACAACCCGTTGACCAACGTTGTGCGCAAAATTACCTAAGTGTTTGCGACAATAATTTAGAGAGAGAGGGAAAGCTGGATATAAATCCGAGTGTTACGAGATGGTTGTCATTCTTCTTAACTGACGAAAAGAGATCTCATCATGTCTGTACCAACGTTTGTCGATCTGCAAGGATTTGTCGTTTCGAATAAATTCATCGCAAAGGAGGTGGCGGTGCTGAGAAGAGGAACTGTTCTCGCACACTACATTTTTCGGAGTCCTATACCATGGCATCTCCTTACAAAATCCGAAAAGTGTCAAGCTTCATGGTTGATGGCGAATCATCATGGACTACAATGGGAGGATGGAATCGTTGCGTACAGCATGGCGAAACGATTGATTACAACAGCTGTAGTTGAAGAAGAAGATGATAAAATGCAGTGTATCGTATACGTTAAAGGATGCCAGAAACGAGAATGGCTTGCTAATATGCTCGGCGACGATGCGAGAGAAAATTTAATCATTGAGACCTTGGATGCTAATTACGACGATATCGAATCTCTAAATAATCTAGATGTTAAAAATACTATACGATGTGAAAAACATGTTAAGAATTGCTCATTACAAAATGTATTCAAAATATTTAACTGGTGGTCGCAACGCCAGAAAGAATTGCAAGATTTGGAAAAATAAAATATTTAAACACTAATATGTTTTATTTCTTATTCCCCCTCCTCATTCCCTCCCTCCCTCCCTCCCTCACGAGTCATTTAAGAATTCTTTTTATCCGAGTATCGTCTCTCTCTCCCTTCTAAAAATTTCAGAGCACTAAAGTATTCTAGAATCTCCCACCACATTTACCACTAATCTCCTACTACTTTGAAAAAACGGGATGTCACGTATATTTGATTCTTCATATTCGATTCTTCATACGGTCAGTGTTGCGTTAACCGTTCGTGAAAGTGGTCCACTTTTGAAATCTGGAAATATGTACTACGTCGAAAGAAGCAGTGGCGGCCCCAGCAGAAGCGTGAATAATTACGTACCGAATCGTTATGAAACTTCATTGTTTGAGAACAAATGTGACAAGTAAGTTTTTGTTTAACTTCTTTCTATTTTTTCACAAATTGTTTTTAAACTAATTTTTTTTTTTTTTTATTTTTCTACAGCATTTCGTTGAAGCGTCGTGCGATTCGTATACTAAGTAGACGATACGCATTGACAACCACAGAATTCAAATTCCTTGAAATTGGTATCAACGTGGGTACACCGAGTTACGTGGAAATTGTCATAGGAGATCATCAAGGAAAGGAACTGGTATTATCTCTCGAAACGTGGAAGGGACTCTACGAGCAACGTCGCAATATTCACGATTTACTGCGAAAGGACTCTAAAGATACCTATAATTTTATAAGCGTTGGACCGCTAACAGTGCGAGTTCATACGATTAACGATACTAAACTTATAAGTCTCGAATCTTTAAACGTACGCATGATGATGATTGAACCGACGTTACACCGTATGTTTAATCTCGATCAATGCATCGATGTAACCTTTGATCGATTGGTTAGAATCACCGAGACAGTCGATACTAAGTTTACACAATTCTCCAATATCGCGTCCACTATAACGGATAATAAAAAAGTGTCAAATGTAATATGCGCCAGCGACGCCTTCAATAAACATCAACTCGTCGATTGCGAACTGGTAGCTTTAGTTTTTAGTCACAATATGTAATAAAAAAAAAAAAAATATATAAAAGAGAAGAATAAAGTTTTTTTAAATTTAAATCATGATATAATTTACTCGCACGCATTTCCCATCCGTGCTTCCTCCCACCCGTAAACAGTCCCAGTTCTCATATGTAGCTCGTTGCGGGAATGACGTCATGCTGGGAAGGGAGATGCGAAGCTAGGGACCGCGAGAGAGTAAGCGCTAGGAAAGAAAGAAATAGCGCGAGGCGAAGGAGAGCGAGAGAGTAAGCGCTAGGAAAGAAAGAAATAGCGCGAGGCGAAGGAGAGCGAGAGAGTAAACGCTAGGAAAGAAAGAAATAGCGCGAGGCGAAGGAGAGCGAGAGAGTAAGCGCTAGGAAAGAAGGAAATAGCGCGAGGCGAAGGAGAGCGAGAGAGTAAACGCTAGGAAAGAAAGAGATAGCGCGAGGCGAAGGAGAGCGAGAGAGTAAACGCTAGGAAAGAAAGAGATAGCGCGAGGCGAAGGAGAGCGAGAGAGTAAACGCTAGGAAAGAGATAGCGCGAGGCGAAGGAGAGCGAGAGAGTAAACGCTAGGAAAGAAAGAGATAGCGCGAGGTGAAGGAAAGCGAGAACGCAAACAGTAATTATTTTTCTTTTTTCTTTTTATAATTTTTTTTCTTTTTTTTCTTTTTATTATTTTTTTTTTTTTTTCCTTTTTATTATTTTTTTTCTTCCTTTTTATTATTTTTTTTCCTTTTTTATTATTTTTTTTCTTCCTTTTTATTATTTTTTTTTTCTTTTTTTTCTTTTTATATTTTTTTTTATATTAAATATTAAGTTATTATATCTAATTATATCTAGTATATGAAGGAAGAAGGATGGGATAGATGAAGGAAGCGCAAGCAAGCAATTATATGTGTTTTAACATAATTTTTTTTATTTAAAAAGTGTGTGTGTTTATTTACAAAAATCTGTGTGTGTGTGTGTGTGTGTGTGTGTGTGTGTGTGTGTGTGTGTGAATTTAAAAATAAAAATAAAAAGAAATAGATATAAAAAAAAAAAAAATATATATAAGAGATTGCACGCCGATGGTCGAGCGGTACGGCACGACGGCGACTGCTGCTGCGAGGCGCTGGAGGGGATGACCGGGCGGTCGTGGTGGCGTCCAGGTAGGGCTCCTGCATAACAGAAAAAAAAAAATTTATTAATATTTTCATAATTTGAAAAAGAATACTTACACATCAAGGATTACTTACAATTACTGATCAGAATCAGTATCAGAATCTGGATCATTATCGATAACATGTTGTAGATACAACATGTTATCGATATGTTGACGGATTTCCCGATGGATTTTTTGTAACTGCTCAGGACATGCTTGCCGATTTCCGCCTGGTAAACAGCAATTCTCGCAAGGCTTTCCCCTTAGTCTGTTGTTTTCATTCGTCCATATATAACTTTGTAGTTTAAAGATCACTGTTGAGGAATTTTTTATGTCAAGTTCGCGATTTCGTTGAAACTCCACCACCGCATTCAATAGTTTTTCGGTCACCATTTTTCACAGCACTTAATCCTAGCAAATGTCTACAAAAGTTTATTGCTGCGCACAAAAACGGCACACATTACATGCTATTACTTGGCACAGTGAGTGTCCACAATTATTACACGAGTTCCAACCGTGATAAATATATTGTCCTGTTTCATGTTTATACACAATTTTACCTTGTGTATATAAATCTTGAACTTCGATGAAACATCCCGAACAAAATTTTTCACTATTTTCCTCGTCGTTGTCATACTTTTTTACTTCGTAATAAAATATTATGTTACACATTTCCTGCCGTTCAGTTATAATTCGTAAATCTGCACGCACTAACGGCACTACTTGTTCATTCAAATAGTCTTCCGGATCACTCTCATAATCAGAGTCATTTACTATTTCCACTTCTTCATCGCTGTCGTCGATAATAACCACATCTTCATTGTCTTCATTGTCTTCGATGACAATCACATCTTCTATATCCATTTTAGCACTAAATCGAAAGACACTCGACGACTGTTGAATACGTTTTAACGCGGAGACAGATTCTCAAATTCGAGCAGCCGAATGTTGGCGCTGGTGCGTTGCATTCTTTCCTTAAAAATTTCGGAAGATGTTTTGCTCCAGTTTTATGGGAGATTTTCCGCGAGGGTGCAAAGCTGCCGAACGCCGGCGCTTAAAATCTCTTTTTTCCATAATATTCTAATGGTCATAAAATGAACATAAAAATTAGAAAAAAAGAAAAAAAAACACTTTTATGGTTTCTAAAATGTCCCCCGGCTATAAATCAACCACAAAGATAAACACCTTGCAGTTGCAGTTCTTTCCCTAAAAATTTCGGAACATGTTTCGCTCCAGTTTCATGGGAGATTTTCCGCGAGGGTACAAAGCTGCCGAACGCCGGCGCTTAAAATCTCTTTTTTCCATAATATTCTAATGGTCATAAAATGAACATAAAAATTAGAAAAAAAAGAAAAAAACACTTTTATGGTTTCTAAAATGTCCCCCGGCTATAAATCAACTACAAAGATAAACACCTTGCAGTTGCAGTTCTTTCCCTAAAAATTATGGAACATGTTTCGCTCCAGTTTCATGGGAGATTTTCCGCGAGGGTACAAAGCTGCCGAACGCCGGCGCTTAAAATCCTAATGATATAATGACCATAAAATGATCATAAAACTAGAAAAAAGGTTTTACGACTTCTAAAATACCCCCGGCTATAAATCAACCGCAAAGATAAACAGATCTACTTTCGAACGTGTGTAGGACCCCCACCCCCCCACCCCCTTTTCCTAATATCAGACCCCTCGCGCCTCCCAGATACCCCCGCCCCCGCACCCCCCTCAACGCCCCATGGCTTAAAATCCCCACTATAACACTACTCTCTCAAAAAATACTGTTTATACATTGTTATAATAATTAACATAAAAAAGAACGATCAAATTCTGTTTTCAATCTGTGATTGTTGTATTTCTCATAAAATCCGATTCTCTTTTAGAAATATCTTTTCTTTGTTTTCCTTTTCCTAGTAATTCTTTTTACTCTTGACTGTTGCCAATCGTAAGTTGGTAAAAAAATGGAGACAATATGCGTTTTAATTATTCAAAAATTGAATTGATATTCATTTTAACTCTTGCTAACTATAGTACAGTTTATCTTTTGCTCATAAGTTTCTCATTAACCAAGGCAGATTTAAGGCACACACACATATAATTATCATTTTAATTATTTATTTTCTTATGATGTTCCCAGTGCTCTATCTTTGAAATATCACCGTCTGATTGATCACACGAGAAATAAAGGAAATAAGATGCGAGGAATATATTTGTATGTTCCGAAATAAAAAAATCACGTAACATGTTTACATATACAATATATATTTTCTCAATAATGTTGAACGTATAATATGTGTAATCATTTTCCCAATTTATCAACTTTTTATATTCTTACATAATATCCGTGTTAATTTTAAACGGCTATTTGTGATTAATTGGGATGAATTTTATATAAAACGGACGAGAAGGACAAAGTAGTAAATCGGCCTTTAACTGCAGATTTTTTAAATAATCTACAGGTTCCAAGTAAAAATTGTGCACTAAAGATGCTATTGTAGCTTTCAACTCCAGCAGAGCGAATCGTTGACCTATTATACAATTCAAAGTTTATCGACACTATCAAAAATTATCGACACAAGCAGAAACGAAAATAACAATTTACCTATACAATTCCTCGGTCCTGCGCTAAATGGTATGTAGGAATATGGATGACGATTCTGTATTCTCTCGGGCAAAAATCTATCCGGATCGAATACTTTTGGATTTGACCAAAAATTGGGATCTCTGTGAACTCCGTAGATATGAAGATGTATGATCGTTCCAGCAGGTATGACATATGATTCTGAAAAGCGTATTATAAAATTACAAAATATTGAAATTTCCCTAAATGAAAATTTTTTTTAAAAAAATGTACATAATATTATATTTTTAAAATGTTGAAGCATTTAAATTTATTTTACATTGGATAATATATACTTTGTGTATGTAACAATATACAACAAAAAGTGGATTACATAATTTTATATGAAATTTGTATGAATCTGAATCATATAATAAAATTACAAAATATTGAAATTTACAAAAATACGAAATAAAAAAAAATAAAATGTACATAATATTGGTATTTTTAAAATGTTAAAGCAATTTAACTTATTTTACGTTTGATAATTTATACTTCGTGGTATGTTATATGTCCAGAAATATATACAGCAAAAAAGTAATGCATTACGTAATTTTACATCTTCGGCAGCTTTTCGAAATATGAAAAACACGCTGGGATACAAACGTAGTGTTTCCTTTAAACATCTCTCTAAGTATAATAAATTTTGCAACGCTTTCATCGTTAGTTTCCCTCCGTTCTCTTGCATCACGGTATTGACTTCAACCCTTACACGTTCCTGTATCACCGATGACATTTAAAGTGTATTGTTTAATATTCTGGTTTTTATGTACGTACATATAAATAAATTCTTAATGAAATCAATTTTTCTTAAAATCAAAATAAATTTTTTATATTTATTTGAAAAATACTTTTTTTCCGATATATATGTAGAAACTAATATAAAGAGTGTCTCAAAATTAAATGTCAAAACTTTAGGACTGTAAAAGATAAATTAAGAAAAGAAGTCTTTTAATGATTTGCTCGTTTTTGCTTCGTTTTGAAGAAATGCGTAAAAACCCATGTTGGAATGTTTAACGAAATTAGAATATCTGGCATATTGTGGCAGATGGTAATTAATTATTTGCTTGTAGACTTCTGATAAACAACTGTAATTAATTCATAATAGAAAGGCAAAAATATAAACATAAATTAAATATAAATTAAAGTAAGCAGATTACAATAAAGAGCAGTCTAATCAATGATATTCAATATTCCCTAAGGTCAATATTCTCTAAGGTCAACTGTGATTGGTTAATTTCTTGTGGTTTACGTAGAAGACTCTGCGGTATCGCGTATATATTTATAATCCTCTAACTTTATTTTAGAAAGATTTTAATTTACTCTCTTTTTTAATCTTAATATTTTATTACTTTTATTTTATGATATTTTTTGATAAACGTAATAATTGTAGTATTGTTTTATATTTTTGGTGAAATCTTTTTTTTAGTTTTTTCCAAAACGAAGCAAAACTGAGCGATATTCTGCACTCGAACTGTTGACATTTAATTTCAAGGCATTTGGTATATAGAATATATATATTGCAACAAAAATTTGATATCTGTCTTATAGATCTGCATTATAATTATCCGTACAATACTTTGAATAAAAATTGTAATTTAAATAATACATTGCAATAATATTGAAAAAAGTACCTGAATATTTTTGTGTTCAGCTAATACTAATAAAGTAAACATCATAGTCCTCGCTGTAGTATCGTAACCCTGTAATCATCATCATTAATTATTGTATTATTGTATTATGTATAACGTAATACAATCATACATGCTTAAATACACTAAACAAAAAAAAAGATTACTGATACGTACTTCAAACATAAAAGTATCGACTTCTTCTCTAATGTCCAAATCAGTTAATAAACCTTCTTGAGATGCCGCTATTAAAAGGTCCAACATAGCCAGCCGCTTTTTTTTAACTTTTTAGAAATAAAAACAACTATTAGCTCAATCTCATTTTTGCATTCTTTAATTAACATTGTTTTTGTATAAAATTCAAACTCTATTAGAAATAATAATGATTTAATTTTAAGACAGACATATGCTATATCATTACGCGTGATTACGTATGTCTACTACAAATAATACAATAATTTTAAATTTCGCAAACAAACTTAAATTAGTAGCTGGTCTCTTACGTACTTCCAAACTCTTCAACATCATCTATCTCTTTGTCACTTTCAAGGTTTTTTAAGTACCGACCATTGGTGCGTTCGTGATAAAGTTTTCTTTCCGCTATGATCTACAAATACAAATACGATATTAATTTTTAAAAATGATTCTTTGTATTTAATAACAGTAGCATATTGTGCTATAGCATAATATTAACGGCATAATGTGTTATTAATATTTTGAATTAATCATGTAATTTTACGGTACAAAGGTTATGAGATTTATTGTAATATTACATAAAAAAAGAGAAATAAGTAAGTAAGAAAGAGGCAATAGGAGCGAGGAGATGTGAATCAAAATTATAAGTTTTTTATATAGGTGATGTGTCGCAGGTATATTGACATTAAGTACATTAGTAACATTCTATAAAAAGACGGAAATTATAATAAAAATCTGAACGTTTCGATTCGTGTTTTGAATCCTCTTCAGCATAATATATAAAATAAATAAGTAAATTATAAATATATAAAAACGAAATTAATGAGAAAGCATCGCATAATAAAGGCGTAGGCAATGTGTGAACTAAAAATCGTGATCGTATTCGCATGATTAAATGGATCAATGCCTTAGAACCGCTGTACATATTTGTCGCATGTTAGTTGTATAAATTACATATATATAAAACGATCCAACTTGTTCGGCTCTTTTATTGTACGGCTTGCATAATAATCCCGTAAGGCAATTCTCCGAGGTTTCCAGACCGAGGGAGAAATGCAATTAGATTGAGGGGTTAAGTCTGTATTAATAAAATGAATATAATAAATACCTGTTTGTAATAAAGTTATTTACCGCTACTTTGTGTATAATGGTGGTGACTCAGAAAAAGTACCATCGGCATAACCACACGTTAAATATCAGTTGCGCGACATATATACCATAGATTCAACAACACGCAAACGGAATGCATATCCTGTAAGCTTTTTCTGAGTCACCACCATTATACACAAAGTAGCGCAAAGTGCCTTACGGGATTATTATGCAAGCCGTACAATAAAAGAGCTGAACAAGTTGGATCGTTTTATATATATGTAATTTATACAACTAACATGCGACAAATATGTACAGCGGTTCTAAGGCATTGATCCATTTAATCATGCGAATACGATCACGATTTTTAGTTCACACATTGCTTATGCCTTTATTATGCGATGCTTTCTCATTAATTTCGTTTTTATATATTTATAATTTACTTATTTATTTTATATATTATGCTGAAGAGGATTCAAAACACGAATCGAAACGTTCAGATTTTTATTATAATTTCCGTCTTTTTGTAGAATGTTACTAATGTACTTAATGCCAATATACCTGCGACACATCACCTATATAAAAAACTTATAATTTGATTCACATCTCCTCGCTCCTATTGCCTCTTTCTCACTTACTTATTTATATTTAATAATTCGGAGCTTTTTCTATAATCTTAACAAAAGAAGAAAGTGTAAAGGATTAAAATAACATAATTTAGAACGTACTTTTTCCGTAAATCCATGCAATATTTTCAAGATTTTTTTTTGCTTTCTTCCTTGTGGCGATAACGAGAATAACAAATTGTTATAGAACCAAGGCCTAAACGTTCTAAAACGTAATTCAATAAAATTATATAATTCTAAAAATAATATAATTTTGTAACAGCTTTATTTAAAGTCAGCGTAAATATTTAAAGTAAACTATAATTGATTATAGCGAATATAAATAAAATTTATCTATGTTACGAAAATATGTAGAATCTTTTAAAACATTAGCCATTTGTTCTAGCTAAATTAGATTAAAATAGATTCTTTGATGTAAGTGTAATTTCTTTATAAATTTTATTGCTTTACTTTATTAATTTATTTTTCCTAACTACTTAATATTTTAACATTTTCAATATTTTTAACATTTTAAAGATTACAAACAATATTTTGACATTAAACATTTAGCACGTACAATATTTTGACACTAATTGTAGCTTCACATGATTATTAAATAATTAATCTATTTTTCAAATTATATTTATATAATCGTATACATTATCATAACATAAAGAAAAGATCATAGAAATCATACAATTATTTACTAAACATAAATTACCTATAAATTATCAGTTCGCTAATGTTGTTAATCGCATTTCGATACTGTTGCTGGGCCTCGTCAAGGTTTTGCAGAGAGATGCCCATGGCAGTTTCTATGAGTGCATTAATTATATAAAATAAAAATATTATACAATCAAAGATTTATTGTAATATTATATTTCATAGATAGCTTTGAGTATAAAAAAATCAAATTATGCCAAGTCTCGTCCGGATGGATATAATATGTAGTGGCCCCGGCCGCGCTATCCTCAACAGGCTTATTTAATCATGGTGAAATCGAAAAAACCACGCGTCTCCGCTCGACGCCACGGTGCGCGGCGTGGCGCGCAGCACGGCGCTGTGCGTCATTGTTTCCTGTTCGTGCGATTCCTCAACAGCTTGTTTTATTAGTGTGTCTAATTATCATATTTCAGTGTCTTTAGGTTTTATCATAATGTCGAAATCAAAGAAAAGGAAAAGATCGCACTCCAGAGATCGTCTCGCAGAGCTCGAGAAGAAGGTTTCAGAGATCTTCGAGATACTAACGAGTGAGGTTAGGCCACGTATAAGCCCTTCCTCTCTACCTATTCTCCCGTCGATGATGCATCTGGGGGATCGAGGGTCACGTATCCGAACAGAGTCAGAGGACCTGTCTTTGGAGGTCGAGTACGATCACCCATCTTCTGAGATCGACGACCAAACAGGCCCATCTTCTGGTGTGTATGTGAATGCAGGATCTGTATTCGAGAAATACAGGCGGCATGACCGACACAACCAATTTTGCTGAACGCAATTTTACTCTCAACTCTGTTTCGTTTACAGTCGCAGTAAGTATCCCTCTTGTTGACAATAGGGACATCCAGTCCCCGCCGGGCGAATTTGAGATAGTCGAAGACTGCTCAGCGTCGAAAACTGCTTCGAATGAGGTTGTAAATCTCCTGACCCAGGAGTTGTTCGGTTCAGATCTTCAGGAAAGGGAACTTCCTTCCTGAAACGATCTAGTTACTAAGAGATGGCAGGATTTGGTCCACAAGGGCCTTTCTAACGACAAAAGGGAGGCGTTAACCAAAAAATACGCTTTATCAGAAGCGACATCCTTTCTTCGAGCCCCTCAATTAAACTCGGAATGCATAGTAGGTTTGAAAAACAGCTCTATCATCAAAAGAGACGAATATCTTGCACGCAACCATAACCAACTGGGCATCACCTTAAGTGCTTTAGGCGAGGCATTCTCTGAGCTCCTTGGCCCAGTTGTGCAACCCTCGTTGAACAGGAGGCTCGTTTAGCTGTTGCCAAAATAAGCGACGGCGCTAAAATTTTAGCGGATATTTTTTACCACCTTTCTACTTCGAGAAGGGCTCAAATCACCTCGGTACTCAATTTGACAGCCAAAAAGACTGCGGATGGCATTTCGCCAGACGACTTTCTGTTCGGCACTTCCTTCGGTGAGGAGATGAAGAAGGCCTCAGCTATGTTGAAATCCTCCCGAGATATTGTTAAGGCTGCACCAACAATTTCGAAGAAGATTTAGCAGCCGACAAAATTCGCGACACAGCCGGGCCCATCCAGATCAGGAAACGACCGGGCCCCTGCTCGGTCCTTCTTCAGGCCACCAATATCGAAGCGAGTAGGGGCATCGAGCAGCAGCCGCAGAGCGTCGCACCGCTCGAGATCTCACTCGAGGAGGAGGTAATCGGCGAGGTAAAGATCGCAGGCAGACTATCTTTGTTCTTCGTCGAATGAAGGCGCATTACGTCAGATTCAAAGATCTTACAGGCTCCCCTTTGTACAATATCCACCTCCTCAGGAAATAGAATCTTCTCCCCGCTTATCGCAAAGGGAGGAGCAGGTTTGTGTTCAAGAAATTTCCAGACTCGTAAATATAGGCGCAATTGAACGAGTGACAAGTTGTAGGGATCAATTTCTATTCTCATTTTTTTGTTATCCGTAAATCTTCGGGAGTTGGAGATTTATTCTCAATTTGAAGCGCCTCAATAATTACATCCTAGCTCCTCACTTCAAGATGGAGAATTGGAAAACGGTAGTTCATTTGTTTTCTCCGGGAGATTTCCTGGCGTCTGTCGATTTGGAAGACGCTTATCTTCTTGTTCCGATACATCAAGAACATAGGAAGTATCTCCGTTTTCGGTTTCAAAACCAAAAATTTACCAATTTAATGTTCTTCCGTTTAGGCTCGCATCAGCTCCTTACATCTTCACCAAAATTCTCCAACCGGTTCTCTTATCTCTTAGAAAGAGAGGTTTCCTCTCGGTTGCTTATCTGGACGATTTTTTACTTATTGTACCCTCTTTTCAGGATTGTCAGAGGAATGTCAGACTGACGGTCAACCTTCTCCACTCCTTAGGATTTCTCATCAACAAAAGCAAAAGCATTCTTGTGCCATCCAAGTCCTGTCGATTTCTGTCTCATCTTCGATTCGGAAGAATTTGCAATATCAATTCCAGCCGAAAAAAGAAGAATTCTTCTTGAGAGAACAGACTGTTGTTACTACGTTAGTGCAGCATTTGTTTTCTTGCGAGCTACATCGGTTCGCTGATCTGTTTGTCCAGCTGTGCAGTATGGACTTTTGCACACTAAATCCTTAGAGAGAGAGAAGTTTTTAGCTCTAGGGGCAGCGGAAGAAAATTTTGAAGCTAGTATGGAGCTTCCAGATTCCATTAGAAAGGATCTTTTATGGTGGAAATCTATATTTACAAACTCATCCTAACGAAATTACATTAGGTCAGGTCTTTTCACGCTAGAAATTTTTACTGACGCTTCTTTGACAAGTTGGGGTGCCGTCAACATCCAAACACATGGCTTCTGGTCAGCGGAGGACAAGCAGAATCATATCAATTACCTGGAACTTCTAGCAGTTTTCCATGCCTTGAGGTGTTTTGCAGCAAATCTAAAAGATTGTGAGATCCTTTTGAGGATTGATAACGCTACCGCCTTATCTTATATTAATCGTATGGGTTCCATTAGATTCCCTCATTTATCGGATTTGGCGCGAAGAATTTGGGATTGGTACACAAATCGAAACATCTTTATTTATGCTGCCTATATTTCATCTGCTCAAAACTTTGAGGCTGACGCCGAGTTTCGCGTCGTTTCTGAAGAAACTGAATGGACCATAGAAGGAAGTTACTTTTCGAATCCCATTTTGGTCACTTTGATATTGACCTGTTTGCTTCAGGTATCAACTCGAAATGTCCATGCTTCGTTTCTTGGCTTCCTGACCCACTAGCCTACGCGGTCGATGCTTTCTCCTTAAACTGGCGTAACCTACGGTTCTATGCTTTTCCGCTGTTCATATTAATTCTGAGAGTATTACGTAAGATTATTACAGACAAGGCAGAGGGGGTGGTAATTGTCCCTTGATAGCCTGCCCAGCCATGGTTTCCTCTTTTCAATCGTATGATTATTGGCAGTCCAATTGTCTTTAGACTAAACATTAAAATGTTGTCTTCACCTTTTAGGCAGGTTCATCCGGCCTGGAACAAAATTTCCCTGGTAGATGCGAAGTTATCCGCCAGGCCTTCTTAAACAAAGGAACATCACCTTCGGCAATGAATACAACCTTGGCCTCTTTGTCGAACGCCACAATCGCTCAATACTCCAAACCTCTCAGACTATAGTGGAACTTCTGCGTACAGAATCGCACTGACTGTTTCTCCTCACCAGTCTCGCGCGTACTGGAATTCTTAGCTCAAGCTCTCTCATCGGTAGGATCATATACTACTCTTAATTCTTATCGATCAGCTTATTTCTTCGGATGAGGTAGGCTCCCATCCTCTGATGAAGCGATTTTGTCGTGGTGTCTCGGTTCTTAAGCCTCAACGTTTGCGTTACGAATTTATCTAGGATGCCTCTCCAGTCATCGCCCACTTAGCTACTCAATACCCTCATGAGACCCTTTCGTTTGAACTCGTGACTAAAAAGCTAGTCACTCTCCTTGCTCTTACAACAGCTCAGAGAATGCAGACGCTAGCAGCTATTCGGCTCTTTAACGTGATCGTAGCAGAATCTGTAATTATCAAAATTCCGGCTAGACTAAAGACCTCTGGAATCGGAAGATCTCAACCCCTTCTGTCCTTCCAACCCTTCCCAGACAACTCCCAGCTCTGCATCTTTTCATTAATAAAACATTTCCTGATGCGTACGCAAAACCATCGGCGAAAGGACTGCGACGCTTTCTTCATCCCGCTTCGTGCCCCTTTTGACCCAGTTTCTTTTCAAACATTGGGCCGTTGGGTCAAAGCGGAATTAGAAGCAGCAGGAATTGATGTCTCCATTTTCTCCGCGCATTCTCGCCACGCGTCTACCTTTCTAGCAGCCACTAAGAGTATTAGTTTAGAGGAGATTCGTAGGACAGCAGGTTGGACCAAATCTTCCGATATATTTGCTCGATTTTATAATCGACCGATTATTAAAAATGCTTCGTATCAAACCGCCATTCTTCAAGCATCTTGCTCTTGAATAGATTTATTCCTTTATTCATTAATACATGTAATCTTTTATGTTTCTGGTATGTTGGTGTATATATTCCTATAGAACATAATACACTCACCGTATATCACAAATCTGAGCTTTAAATATCTACATATTATATACTTGGCATAATTGAAAAATTGAACGAACTTACCGTGAAGTTCGATTACAATTATGCTGTCTCGTCCGGATGGAGAATCCCTCCCACCCACTTTCCTTATATCAGATTTGCGGCTTTAAAAATATGACGCACAGCGCCGTGCCGCGCTGTACCCCCCCCCCCCCCGTGTACCGTAGCGTCGAGTGGAGAGGCGCGGTTTTTTCGATTTCAGCATGAGTAAATAAGCCTGTTAAAGATAGCGCGGCCGGGGCCACTACATATTATATCCATCCGGACGAGACAGCATAATTGTATTCGAACTTCACTGTAAGTTCGTTCAATTTCTCAATTCTATATATATCTATCTGCATTACAGCATTGATATTTTATATAGGAATAAACTATCTTCTTATCTGTAAGCTATGGTTTTTATTGTGAAGATTATTATGAAGAATAAAATCTTTATAAATAAAAAAAACAATAAGAATTTTACAGCCATCTTACCGCATATCGCATTTAATGTATGCTCGCTAACAAATGATAATAAATCTTTTACAACTATTCCTCCAGCATCCTTCAACGATTTTGTCATGCAATTGCTCTCTTTGATCAAGATATCTACAAACTGATTTAATATATTGAAGTGAAATGTAGGAGTTAATATCTTTCGTCGTGTTTGCCACTTAGTGTCTAAAACAGAAACAATATAACGTAAAATTATACAATAAAAAGTTTTAATAATATTATATAAAATTACATTATCATTCTTACTTTAATGTTTAATTGATCAATTTTTAAATAATATATTAATTATCTTAAATTAATTTTTTTATCGATTTTATCCATTATTATAATCTTTTTCTTTTAAATTTCTTTTAAATTTATTAGTTTTTATAACAAAGAAGTTGTATAAATTTATTATTTAATTGTATAAGTTAATATTTAAGTCTAATTGTAACATTTTATTCGATTTTCTGTGATGGAGACAGATCGATAACAGACTGTGATATAGTAAAGAATACGTACGCTTATATGTTAATTTCATTACGTTACCTGTGCTAGTAAGAAGACCCGTGCCCAACCAAGGAAGTAACGAATCATACACACGACTTTTCTCAATGTGCTTGGTGCTACTTAGTATCGTCTGAAATTACCGAAAACATCTTAAGAAAGAACATCAGTTTATTGTGTCACTTTATCTTAAATACACATAATTTATTAATTATATCTTGAATTTTTATTTAATTTTGGTCGAGTTAATGTTTGTTTCTTTTCATTTTTTAAGAACCTTTTTTTTTTACAAGCAAAAATTTATTTATGAGGCGCAAGATCTTTAAATCTAGCTAAATCGTAATTTTATGTCTTCAAAAAAAATAATCCACAAGAAATTAATTTTTTTTATTACCTCCAAATCATCTGGATGACGGATAGACACAACAGGCATGAAGAAACCCCAGCCTTTCGCAATGGGATAATAATTATCAGCCCAATTAAACATCAGTTTTATTAGCTCTTCTAAAAAATATGTTGTCAATATATAAAATTGTTGAGGAATTAATTTTGTCATTATTTTCATTGTTACTTTTACTCAGATATTGAAAATAGTCTATAATAATAACTAGGAAAGTGGATTACAAATTGATATTGCAAAAAGAAATGCTAAGATAAATAATCTGTATGCAATAAATGTTAATTAGTATTTCAAAGTTGAAGATTTGTGAATTTAACCTTTACTTGCGTGTGCACGAATGACGGATCGTTTGTCAATTAGTGTAAATAAGTTAAAAATTTTATACTTGCCTGTTGAAATTTGGACTTGCAATACATTGCCGAGAATCGGAAGGCCTGGTGGTCCCGGTATGAGATTAATAAGTCGTCCATTTCTTCCATGATGCACATAATAATTACACACCAGTAAAATAAACATAAATAATAACAATATGGTGATAAACATTGTTTCCTGACGTGATATTCTCGACTAGTTAAGCTTTATCTTTTTAACTTCCTGTTTCTATGGTCCTTGGATTGCACGTGTGAAAAAATAAATGATTAGAAGTTAAAGATTAAAGTCGCTAGTATTTAATTATAAACAACGGGTTAATTAAAACGACCTGACTAGCCAAAATCATTTAATTTATTCACACGACGTTTCGACCATATGGTTGTGGTCCTTTTTAAGTGTCACTATAAAGAAAATATATAAAGGATCAAACAATATATGGATACAATTTATACCGAATTAAGCGCAAACAATACAATGTAATGTCATTAAAAAACCAGTCTACTCACACGTAAATTAAGAAGAAAGAATACAATGGAACATGTTTAAAGGTAGAACTTAATTGTGGAATAGTTAAATATTTCACTAGTTAAAATCAACGGTTAATAAATTGAAATAAACGCAAACAACGAGACACGTCATATCAACATGAGTTTTTAAACGAAACTGTTAATTTTTAGAAAGAAAAACAACACATCAAACGATCTTTATAATTTTGTCATAAATATTATTTAAATTTTCAGTGTCTCTTTGTAGGTTAATCGTGGAATTAAATTTCTTGATGAAAAACATTTTAGCTATTTCTCTTTTCTTGATAAATTTTTCATTATGTAAAATAACCGGTTTGTCCCACTCAAACTCATGTCCAAATTCAATTCTGTGTTTACTAACAACTGATTGATTGGTAGGATATAATTTTATATTGTTAAGATGTTTTTTAATACGTGTGCGTACATGTCGTTTTGTTTGGCCTATATAGAGCGCATCGCAATCTTTACACTGTAATTTATAAACAACATCGGTTCTGTTGTCATCATGTAATCTATCTTTACCACGCTTAATCAATGTATTAAGTTTATTAGTTATAGTCATAACCACGTTCAAACCAGCATCAAACATAAGACGACGCGAACAAAAGCTGAAATCATTGACGTAAGGAATTGAAATAAAAAGGCTGTTTTGTTGTAATTTTTTCCGGTCAAAATCTAAATTCTCGCGGTTTTTTAAAAAATTAATCCTCTTTTGGATGTGTTGTCCAATAAGTTTGTCAGGAAAACAATTATTACGGAGCGTTTCATAAACGGTATTTAAATTCTCATTGTTTTTTAAAAAACCGCGTTTTTTATGTGTTTACAACAAAATTGTCATAATTGCATTGTCTGAGAGACAGAAAGAGAGAGAGAGAGAGAGAGAGGGGGAGAGAGTGCGTGCGTGCGTGCGTGCGTGCGTGTAAAAGAGAGTAATGAAGACAGAGAGAATATCATTGAAATATCTTAATCCTATATATTTTATGTATTATAGTTAATAACTTTGAAGAGTTATAAATAATGTGATAATTTTATTTATTATAATAAAAAAATATTATTCGCGTAAATCAAACAAAAAAAATTTTATCGTTTATTGTTTATAATTATGTTTTTATTTATGATATTTAATTTTTTAAGATTCTAAAATAAGATTGCAAATTCTGATCAGTGTTTTATAAATAGTGTAAGATAGCTTTTAATTAAAGCCAATCTGTTAATTAAGTCGTCAGGATGTTTCCACGGGAGAAAGATATTATCGATAATGTTCCGTGAAATATATTTTGAACTTGTATAAAAATAACACTGACTATTATTTAGAATGTTAAACACAAGTATTTATTTATATATAAAAGAAAGTAAAAGTTAACACAACTTTCTTAAAATAATTATAGGACTTTAATCGATTAAAACACGGAAAGGGTCTTAGACACAACCGATCACTCGCGCAGATTTCGATAAAACACGAATCTGCAGCGTGAAATGACGTGACGAACCCTCTTGTTATTTTGTTGTTAAGCAACGTACTTAGAATATATAAATACTATTTAATTTTACCGTGTATACAGACGCATATTAGATACAACATCATACATGATATCTTACAATAGTATCAAAATTAGGTCGAGTAGTATAGTATTTATCTTATTATCTATAAAATATTTCAGTTATTTTAACATTGTTATAATTTTATTTACTTCATAAATGTGTAAAAAGAAATGTTTTTTACGTAATCGCATCTTAATGTCCTCCTAAAGTTTAATTTAAAATTTAGTTCTGTGCAAATTTTTCTGCGTATGTACTTTAAATCTAAAAATATATTTTTATTGCTAAGCAAAGATAGAACTGTTTTCTAATAAACGGAGCTATTAATTAAGCATTCGCACACTTTCATAAACAAAAAATTAATTTGAAAATTTTATGTGCTTTTTATCACGTTTATCAAATTTATTATCATAATATATTGGCCCGTATTCTGAGCTCACATTTATCGCTAAATGTGCCTCTAAATGTGCCTTAGATGACGCGCTAAATGTAGCAGTATTCTAAGCGCACATTTAACAGTGCGCTTAGAATACTGCATTTAGAGGCGGACCGCCATGTTTAGCCTAAAAGCGCAACTTTATGGTGAAAATCTTATTTTGAGCCACATTTATAGCACATTTATGCCATATCGATAGATGCGCCGCCAAATGTGGTCGGAGGCACATATTAGCAAGATAAAAGCGCTCTGTGCGTAACAGTTACGGTATGATTGACAAGTTTAATTGATTTTATCAACGTTATATGATTGATTTTGTTAATAAAATGGATATATATCGAGTTTCTTACAATTGATAGAAATTTTACACAACAATAATTATGATATTTGGGCACTTTAAAAATTTTCTTTATCTTAACAGTGCATCAGTGTGTAAAGCGAAGTATATAAATTGCGAAAAGTTAATACAATAGTACTAAACTAGAAAAGTACATACAAAAGTACAAAATAAATACAAAAATATATACAAAAGTACGAAAGTACATAATCATGGATGTATTTTGGAAGATATTGATCATGCGATTGAAGTTCGGGAAATAAATGCAGTACGTCAATGTGAGTCGCGAGTGTTTCGAAATAGAATAAATGCTTTTGAAATTTATAATGAAGTTGTAAATTTATCTTATATTATGGCGCGTAATTGACCGCGCGACGACCAATCACAGTGCCGCCATAAACGAGCAATTCGCATGATGTATGACATGATAGTCAAAATGTACCTCTAAGCTAAAGGCGCTATAAATGTGCAGTGAGAATATGACGGATTTTAGTCGTATTACCAGAACATTTATCAGCGCCTCTAAAAGTAATCTATAAATGTGCCACTAAATGTACGCTCAGAATACGGGCCATTGTGTTTCCACATACTTAATACATATACAAATTATATAATTATAACGATTGTTTCATAGCATTTTTTCCTTTGTTTATCTAACTGTTAAACATTTGTGCTAAAAGAATATAACACATTTAGTAAGATTATAACAATATGATTATAATAATCAAACAAAGTTAACAACTTGTGTTATTAGAAAAAAAGTTATGTATAAAAATCATGTACTTACACGAATTATATTATTAACCATAGTTCAAATATTGCAATAAAATGTTATAAAATTCTATTTTACATAAATAAATATTACTGAATTACCTGATAAATTCTCTGAAGCGACGTTCAATTGAGACACCGCACTCAAATGTTTAAAATGTATTAAATGAATTGCAAATCTTTTCAAGCAGATACATGTGCTAGTAAAACAAATCTTCGCGAACTGACAATGCACATCTGAGGCTTATACTTATAATATCTCAAGAACGTATAAATATTTATAATAATCAGTGTATTATAATAATAATAATAGTGATCTCATATCTTGAGAGGTAAGTTGAATCGTATTTGATTAAAAACAACACATTTGATAAATGTTTACTTACACTCGGATTGTTTTCATTTTTATATATGTTACAGAAGATATATTCGTAAATAATAAATTCCGAGGAAAAATGGATTTAACATGGTCAGATGTAAACATACATAATTAGATATGAAAAGATCTGACCATATGTGTAATTTTATATGATCATATATATATATATATATATATATATAATATCCGAAAAATGGTGCAATATGATCTTATATGACCATATCTTGAAAATTCTATTTTAATAGAAGTAACATTTCTTATTTTGATTTAGATAACATATCCAAAGCTTATTAAGATAGAAAGAAGACACTTGTGCCACTTTCTTTGTCAGAAATTTTATCTTCTTTTTCTTAACAAATTATAGACTTTTACTTAATGAGCATATAAAATTTGGTATAACAAGTGAGATGAGAAGAATAAAATCTTGATTTCTATGAATTTTGCTTGTCAAATCAACAAATTTAATTTATTACTATTGCTCTGTCGCTCATTTTAGCCAGAACAAAGTTCACTAATATCGACAATCATTGTCTTACAATTACGACAAAATGATAAAATGTCATTATAAGAGTATACAAGGATCTTAGCTAATATTTGTTAAACATAAGTTTTGCATCTACATTTATATATCATTAACCAATGTTATAATAATAATATATCATAATAAGTCGAGTTTATGTCAATAAAAGACTGACGTTGGCAACTACGTAATAATAAAACAAAGTGTCGAATCAACGTTAAAAAAGTTGTTGTGCTAAAGTATGTTGCAAAAATGTATATATTATATTATTGTTTTAATTTGTTTTTCTATATGCAAAAATAAAGTTATAATTTTAAAAATTGCGTCTATTAAAAATAAAAAGAGGGTACTAAAAAATTTAATTTAATTTTTATTTCATTTAACATTGTTCTCAAAATATTAAAAATGTTATATAACAAAGATATAAAATTTATAAAAATTATATATAAAAAAGAGATATCGCAAAAGTAAATTTATTTACAGTAAAATATATTTAATGTAAAAAATACATAATCACTTATTATAGATTACTTTATAGAATGTAACATTATCTTGAATGTATTTAAACATGCTAAAAAAAGAATAATTTGTATTTCTTTTAATTTCTAATCAGCGAAATTTTTTAATTTATATATGTTAGAGCTATCAAGAAAGGGCTGGTTATTTTAACTTTTTAATATGTTTATTCATCAATCACTTATTAGGTAAATATCATACTTAGGGATTAAATTATTACCAAAAGATAATTTTATTCACTACTTTAACCACTGAATAAAATTGCCTTTTGATAATAACAATTTAATTCGTAAATATAAACTTTATCAGTAGATAAAATAACAGTTATTAATATTTATCTACAATAAGTAAATAATTGATGGGTAAACCTAACAAGAAATTGGAACATTTTATAATTGCGGTCATAGTATCTGACAATATTATTAAAATCCGGTAATCTAAAGTACTCTGAATTAGAATCTAATAATAGATTCTACATATTTTACATATTCTGCTTTGTTATTTGCTGCTCGAGGCCTCTGTATATTTCTTGATTTCTTGATTAAATTTTATCTACACGTGAAAGTATTGAAAGATGAGATCAAGGGAAAGATAAATACATTATATTTTATTTATCCACAATATTATTTAGAACTTTCAAGAAAATACCAAATTTATGTGTCATGCAGCATTTAAAACAGAATTTTAAAAAAATTTTAATTTTAAAGTAATTAAAAAAAGCGAGCAAAGTTCTGTTTTTATAAAAAAATCTGTAATATTTATTGTATAGAAAGATAAATTAATAATATTAATATATAATATTAATAATTATATATTATATATTTTAATTATATATGTAATATTTAGTGTATAGAAAGATACATCTCGCGCGATTGATATTGAATAACTTGCTGGGAGCACGGTCTGCTTCAACAAGTGTGGGTCCCAATTAATCAGAGCTCGATTATTCCGAAATTTGGGAATTTACCGTCAAAGTATCGTATGTTTTTACGGTACTTTTGTACAGTTTAAAATATTGCGCAATTTTACTTTTGTGCGGTTTAAACAAATTAAAAAAAGTATGTCTCTCGTATAAAACATTAGATATTGATGATCCTGACAATCTGAGAGGAGGAGAAGGCCTAGGAGAGGCTTATTTGTGTATTAATTATTGTAAATCGCATACACGTATTAATTCAGTTTATTATTTGAATAATTTTAACAAAAGAAATTCAAAGAAAAACTGTTATATAAGTCTTATAACAGTTTTTATTTAAAAAATTATTTTTTTTTTGGATTTTACAATGGTGCAGAGTCGATATCTTTTTACAGAGATGCTACCATGTCATGAAATATGTTGCAATTATTGCTATTAGGTGTCTCTTTCTGCGTGCTGTTATCAGTGGTCGCAATATTTTTAGTTGAAAGTTGTTATAAATTATTAAATGCACTTGCTGTGCTCTCCGCGACTGAGTTGTATTTCTTCGATATATTTATATAAGATAAACAATGATAAAATTCTATTTTTTATTACCGTAAATACATTTATGTTTTAAAATGATCTTTTCTTATTAATTTCATATTGTGTCTATGTAAAAATTGATTAATTATAATTTTTTATATGATCAAAAGTAAATAAATACGTTTTGAGGCTTAATGAAATATTAGCCCACGAAATGTTGTACTTTTTATTTTTATATTAAAGAAAGAAAGAGAGTATACATAGATGCTGTCAAAATTAATACCAAAAATTATTACATTAAAGGATATTTTTCCATATTTTAAAGAGAAAAATATTTATTATAACAAGAGAATTGTTTTTATTTATTAATTTATAGTTATCATTTAAAAATACAAATCTATATTCTTATGTTCTATATATTATATTATAATAGACAACTTTTAAGAAGTTTTAGACATCAATGTTAATCAAATAAACAGGTTTTGGAGGTAGTCCATTATACCCCGCATGAAAAGCATATCACGAAAATTTAGGCTTTTACTAAATCAATAATCTCATCTATTTAAACTATTATTTTATAATAAACATGTGTTTTTTCTTATAGTGGATATTCCAAAGAATATTTTTAGTAAAAAAAGATCGATTAATTCTTTTTTAATATGTTGAAAACTTGTTCAATGCTTACGTTGGCCGTTCTACCCCACGTTCCCCTATATTTGTTTATTACTGTTCGCATCGAATATAAAATTTGGTGATAATAATAATTTCTTGAATATTAAACGCTGTTATAATTTGAATTACATATTTGTATGATACAGACAACTTCAATGTCGCATATTCTAATTTCGTTAAATATGTCAACATAGCTGTTTATGATTTTCTTCAAAACGGAGCAAAAACGAGCAAGTCGTTTAAGAACTTTTTTTCTTAATTTATCGATCTCTCACGCTACCAAAGTTTTGACATTTAATTTCGAGACTCACTATACATTAGTTTCTACATATATACCGAGAAAAAAATGATTTTAAAATAAATATAAAAAATTTATTTCCATTTTATTAAGAGTTATTGATTTTAACCCTCTTGCCGCTCTATTTGATGACAGAAATCGTATCAAAATGGTTAAATTTTTCCTGCAAAGAAAAATATTTACTTTCAGGTTATATTGTATAATAGGTTTTGATGGTGCTAATTTCAAATTTGTGATCAAAATTACAAAAATTCAAAATGGCGGATTTAAAAGTAATAAATTTTAAAATACATGTTTATTTGCGTGAAACTCAGTTTCTGTAGGTTTCTATAAATTTTTGAGAATGATTACTATCTATTCGGCCAATAAACGAGCAAATTGAATTATATGTTCGCGAAAATAATAATATTTATTGTTCTAAATTACATCGTAGTGAACAGTATAGCGTGGAGTCTGTTGGAAGTGAGATGTCTCTTCTAGTAAGGAAGCGTTTTGATAATGCAATGAACACACAAGTAAGTTTTAAAGGGGAATAAAAAAATAAAAAAATGGTAATTAATTGGTTATTTTCGAGATTTTAACTTCATGTAATAACGTCAACGTAATTTTAATATTTTTATAGAATTTGCAACTTTACGCATCCAAATACGCACAGATCGTTGTTGGTGAATAATTGTAATTTCTCGCCCTCAACCGAACAAAGAATAGTGACTTACTAATAACTTGCGATGTTGGAAAAATATTGTAATTCTTGTGTAGGAATTGACTGTTAAATTTATAGTTTTATAATTTTTTGATGACAAAAAGAAAATTATCCACATGCTTTCTGACATTGATTGTAGTTCCCGTCACACGTAATATTAGCATTTGTATTTACGTTCATTATGTATTGAGAAAGACTGCGTACAGTCGAAACGTTTACTACAATGTAATTTAGAACGATAAATATTATTTTCGTGAACATATAATTCAATTTGCTCGTTTATTGGACCAATAGATAGTAATTATTTGTAGATTAGAATAAGAGCGGTAACAATTTATGTATTTATTTATTTTTGAGAATGTTTTGATAGAAATATGTTTTCACTATAATAATTATAATTTATTTTAATTTGTAATTACTTGTTAAATTATTTTATTTATCGCTACGCCATTTTGAATTTTGCAGCAACAAATTTTGCCACAAATTTAAAATTAGATACTCAAAAACTTCCAAAATATCATTCTTAGTTAATATATGTAACTAATAACTGCTTTTTTACATTTTTTTGTACCTTTCAAAAATTCATATTTTTTCACAATATTTAGATGAGCACAACTTTGCAAATAGTAATTTTTACCATTAGTATAACTAATCACTGAAAAGTACAATTCTTTAGCTTTAATTTGCACCTTGGTTCATGTTCCTACGATGTCTGGTTCTTAAGTTATGAAAGAAAATGTTATCCCGAGTCTGACTCGGGGTTAACGGTTTGGGCACAGTCCGCTTACCCCGAGTCAGACTCGGGTTAAACCGCAGGGGGATTAATAAAAATATATTTGTATGCATGTACATAAAAATCAGAATAATAAACAATATACTTTAAATATTATCAACATAGGATCGTCTAAGGGTTGAAATCGATACTGTGATGCAAGAGAACAGAGGAAAACTTACGATGAAGGCGTTGCAAAATTTATCATATTTAGAGAGATGTTTAAAGAAAACACCACGTTTGTATCCTAGCGTGTTTTTCATAGTACGAAACCTTACGGAGGATGTAAAATTGCGTAATTAACTATCTTTTTGTATGAGTTGCCCTCCGCTACTGCGCATCAGCGTCGATGAGTGACAAAAAGCTTTTATTTTAAAGCAACGGATTTGTAGATATTTGTAGGTGGAAATGTAGATTGTAGATAAATCCCTTGCTATAAATCCGTTACTTATCATTTAATGCAACTTTAATGTATCTTAAAAATGGAAAGAATATGCGTTTTAATTTAAGGCATATAATTATCAATTTAATCATTTATTTTCCTATGATGTTTCCTATGACTGCTCTATCTTTGAAATATCACCGTCCGATTGATCGCTCGAAAAAGAAGAGGAGATGCGAAAAATATGTTTGTATGTTATAATATAAATACTTATATTATATTAAATTGTTTAGCTCTTTAAGCCTTATGACACTATGTAAAAAAAATTAATTTTTTTGCGGGTTATTTTTTTTTGAAGACATAAAATTACGATTTAGCTAGATTTAAAGATCTTGCGCCTCATAAATAGATTTTTGCTTGTAAAAAAAAAGGTTCTTAAAAAATGAAAAGAAGGAAACATCGGTACTCGATCAAATCTAAATATTAATTTGAGATATAATTAATGAATTATTTGTGTATCTAAGATAAAGTGACACAATAAACTGATGTTTTTTCTTAAGATGTTTTTGATATTTTCAGACAATACTAAGTAGCACCAAGCACATTGAGAAAAGTTGTATATATGATACGTTACTTCCTTGGTTGGGCACAGGTCTTCTTACCAGCACAGGTAACGTAATAACATATAAGCGTACATACTCTTTATTATTACAGTCTGTTATCGATCTCTCTCCAGCAGAGATAATCCAATAAAATGTTACAATTAGACTTAAATATTATCTTATACAATTAAATAATAAACTTATACAACTTCTTTGTTATAAAAACTAATAAATTTAAAAGAAATTTATAAGTAAAGATTATAATGATGGATAATTTCGCTGTGATACACGTATTCTCAAGCAAATAAAGCAGTAATATTTTAATTAAAAATTATTAATTAAATTATAAACACTATCACACGAGGGTACGTAATATACTTTTAATAAATTATTTTTATTTCCCAATCCATAAAGCTTTAATTATAAACTAAATTTTATGTTAATATTTGTTAATTTTTTTACAGTTTTATCAAAAAAAGTTTTATAAAAAAGTTTAAAGGATTATAAATATGAATTTTGCAATAAAACACACACACAAAATAAATTTAAGATAATTAACTCTTACTCCGTATTGTTATTTTTGGCACCTTCTAACCGTACAGATAGGTCAACGTATTTTCGATAAGTTTATATTAATAAACTTATCGAAAATACGATGTAAAAGTGTTTTTAAAAAATCTGAAAAAATTTATATACTTTCTTTGAGCATACTAAATAAAGACTAAAATTAGAAATTTGAAAAATAATATACTTAAATATTATTTTATGATTATTCGTTTTCGAAAAATTGACGTTGTTAGAAAAATCACGGACAAAAATGACCTTTTAATACGGAATAAGTGTTAATATATTGTTTAAAATTGATCAATTAAACATAATAATGTAAGAGAAAATGTAATTTTATATAATATTTTTAAAATTTATTTATCATATAATTTTATGTTATATTGTTTTTCTTTTAGGCACTAAATGGCAAACACGGCGAAAGATATTAACACCTACATTTCATTTCAGTATATTGAATCAGTTTGTTAATATCTTGATCAATCGTTGAAGGATGCTGGAGGAATAGTTGTAAAAGATTTATTATTATTTGTTAGCGAGCATACATTAAACGCGATATGCGGTAAGATTTCTGAAGAATTCTTATTGTTTTGTGTTATATATAGAAATTTTATTATACATATAATAATCTTCATAACAATCATTCTCCACAATAACCGATATTTTTGTTTTATATAATCAATGCACTCATAGAAACTGCTATGGGCATCTCTCTGCAAAACATCGGCGAGTTCCAGCAACGCTATCGAAATGCGATTCATTATGGAACTGATACTTTATAGTAACTGATACTTATTATAGGTAACTTATATACATATAGTAAATAATTGTGTGATCTTCCTTTATGTTGTAATTATGTAATATATGTATACAATTTGAAGAATAGTTTAATTATTTATTTTTTAGTCATGTGAAGGTACAATTACTATAAATTACTATAAACAATTAGTGTAAAACCGAAATTCTGTTTACCGGCTATTAGTAATCCAAATATTGTACGTGCCCGACTAAATGTTTAATTTCAAAATATTGTTTGCAATCTTTAAAATGTTAGAAATATTGAAATCATTAAAACATAGAAAAATTAAGAAAAATGAATTGTGCAATAAAACTAACAGAGAAATTTCCTTTGATCAAAGAATCTATCTTAATCTAAAATTTAGCTAAATGGTAAAACAATGGCTAATGTTTTCGGAAATACTACATATGTTTTTCGTAACATAGTATAAATTTTATTTATATTCTCTGTGATTATTTAAAGTTTACTTTAAATATTTATCCTGACCTCAAATAAGTTTGTTACAAAAATATATAGTTTTATTGAATTACGTTTTAGAATTTTTAGGCCTTGGTTCTATAACAATTTGTTATTCTCGTTATCGCCACAAGGAAGAAAGCAAAAAAAATCTTGAAAATATTGCATGGATTTACGGAAAAAGTACGTTCTAAATCATGTTATTTTAATCCTTTAAACTCTCTTTTTTGCGTAATATTACAATAAACCTCATAATCTTCGTACCGTAAGATTACATGATTAATTAAAAATATTAATAACACATTATGCTGTTAATATTATGCTATAGCACAATACCGTACTTGTATGTATAGATCATTGCGAAAAGAAAACTTTATCACGAACGCACCAATGGTCAGTACTTGAAAAACCTTGAAAGTGACAAAGAGCTAGATGATGTCGAAGTATTTGGAAGTACGTAAGAAACCAGCTGCTAATTTAAGCTCAATATCCTATACACCGTTCAGCGTAGGACCGAGGAATTGCATAGGTGAACTTGTTATTTCAGTTCGTGTCGTCAATTTTTGATAGTGTCAATAATAGACTTTAAATTTTGTGATAGGTCAAAAATTCGCTCTGCTGAAGTTGAAGGCTATAATAGTATCTTTGGTGCACAATTTTTACTTGGAACCCGTAGATTATTTAAAAAATATGCAGTTAAAGGTCGATTTATTACTTTGTCCTTCTCGTCCGTTTTATATGAATTCCAATATTCATCCCAATTAATCACAAATAGGCGTTTAAAATTGACACGGATATCATGTAAGTATATGTATTAGAAGATGAATTGCAAAAATAATGGAAAATTATTACGCATATTAGACGTTCAACATTATCAAGAAAATATATATTGCATATGTAAAAATGTTACGTGTTTTCTTGTCCAGGAACACACAAATGTATTCCTCGCATCTTCTTTCCTTTATTTCTCTTGCGATCAATCGGACGGTGATATTTTAAAAATAGAGCACTGGGAACATCATAGAAAAATAAACAATTAAATTGATAATTAAATGCCTTAAATTAAAACATATATTCTTTCCATTTTTTTGCCAACCTATGATTAACAACAGTCAAGAGTAAAAAGAATTATTAAAAAGAAGAACTATTAAAAAGAAAAGAAGGAAAAGTTATTTCTGAATAAGAGTCGGATTTTGTGAGGAATATCCATACCACAATCACAAATTGAAAACAGAAGTTGCTCGTTCTTTTTTATGTTAATTATTACAACAATACATAAACAATATTTTTTTGAGAGTTTTAAATAACATCTTGAGTAGATAGAATATAAAAATAAAAAATATAAAAGATAAAATATTTATCTTTCAATGATCTCATCTCTCCATACTTTTGCATGTACGTATAAAATTTCTCTTTTTTTAATTAAACTTAAGAGACAAAAGCGTGTCTCAAGTAAGGAATAACAAAGAATATGATTCTGAAGAATTATATACGCAACCAGCATTAGGTTCAGAATATTTTTGATTATTAAATTTTAATAACGCCGAAACTGATTAGATTTATAATAAATTTAATTATATAAATTAATGATAATCACTCTCGAAATAGAATACTGACCTGAGAATAATATAATTGTGTTTATGAGTATTAACATAAATTCAATTCAAGAATAGCAACAAGCTTTTTTGAAAACAATTTGCGGTGATACATTACTAAATGCGCGGATTGTTTTCGCTTTTATTTACTAAACTAAAGATTTGCTGAAGAGTTAAAATGTTCGACTACATACATTTTTCTCGTGAAAATTAATAAAAAATTTTTAAATGAAAGATTGATGATTTCTCAAATTTATTAATAATTTTTTGGTATGAAATAGTAAACTATTAAATTTTGAACAATTTTACAACGAAAATGTTAAAATTGAATACATATCGAATATATTAATTTAATGAATTTTGTGTTATTGTACGTGCTTTTTCCCTTTTGTGTAATTTTTTCCAATAGATAATCAATGGAATTTTATAATGGATATAAATTTTAAAATAGATATATTTTAAAGGAAAAGAAAATATGTA
The DNA here is from genome assembly GCF_047496725.1 of Anoplolepis gracilipes. Classification (NCBI taxonomy): domain Eukaryota; kingdom Metazoa; phylum Arthropoda; class Insecta; order Hymenoptera; family Formicidae; genus Anoplolepis; species Anoplolepis gracilipes. The sequence continues at coordinate 7,387,635 of NC_132983.1, forward strand.
ATATTTTTTTCAGAAGAATAAAAAAATTAAGAAATATGAATTACGTTCAAAAAATTCAGAAAACAATTATAAAAAAAAATTATAGTAAAAATTAAAAATTAAAAATTTAATTTAATGCACAAAAATTATAAAAAAAATATAGACTTAATTGTGTAAGATAAATTAAATGATAAGTAACGGATTTAAAGCAAAAGGGATACATTTATCTACATTTCCATCTACAAATATCTACAAATCCGTTGCTTATCGTATTTGTCTTTAAATTATCACTGAAAGAAAACTTTAGCACGAACACACCAATCCTTGAATGTGACAAAGAGACGGGGTTAAATGATGTTGAAGTGTGGATGTAAGTGATCAAAGCTTCTAATTTCAATTCAAGTTTGATTACACAATCTAATATTATAAATTATTCTATTAATGCTAATGTAATTATGCACATAATTACAAGTAATGATGCAAAACTTGTCTAGGTTAAAAGTAAATCATTATTTTTAATAAAGTTTGAATTTTAAACAGGAACAGTGTTATATTGTATAATTAAAGCACGACTTACAAAAATAAAGTTTATATTATTTTATTAATAGTGGCATCTCGAGAAGGATTTTTAACTGATTTGGACATCAGAAAAGAAATCGATACTTATGTTTGAGGTACGTATCAGAAAATTTTTAAAATTTTTAAATTTGTTACGTCCTGTCGGCTCCACGTTTTTCCTCCCACGAAATGAACAATAATCGTCCGATCGGTCACAAAAAAAAAACGGGTCGCGCAATAGAAAAGAACCGTTATTATCAAATAATGTTTAGACCTACTAAAAACGATATCTAAACAAATACCGGAAGGGATCAATAACGAAATCCTCTAAACAACGAAACAGACAAACACAGCTGCATAATCTTAAGAAAGAAACAAATAATGCCGCTACGCACTGTCGGCTCCACGTTTTTCCTCCCACGAAAATGAAGCAATAATCGCCCGACTAATCATAAAAGGGATCGCGCGACGAAAAATATGTTTTAAACATTGAAATCGATGTTCAAAGAAATGACCGAAAAGGACCAAAAGCAAGATCCCCTAAATAAATAATGGATAAAAACAGCCGCATAATCCCAAGAGATAACCAAATGAAGAATCTCCAAATTTCCTAAGAGGCCGTACAGAGCCCACCAATCAGCAACAATCAAAAATAAGGAGGAGAAGGATCTCACCGAACGACAGCTTTTACACATCAAAATCTCAAAAATACTCCCGCCCAAATTGTTAACACGCCCTCAAGATTTAATATAAAAAGGGAAGACTCGCGCATTACGATCAATCCAAAATTTAAAATCAGTTGACAGTACAACATCAGATTCATTCGGCACAGATTTTTCGGTCGTTCGCTGACTCAAGCAATTTGTCTACACTACGGGAGTTCCGTTTACGTCTTAAAACCTATTAGAGTCAGTGCTCAACAAAGACCACCCGCCGAGTAAGACCACAACTGGAGCCACAACTACACCAGCAGCTAAAACGCAACCAATCTGCCTAAGTAGTAAGTTTAATTTCCTTCTCTTTTGTTTTTTTTCTCTCATCGTCTCCTTTCTCCTTTATTCAACCCTGTTCTTTTACTAAGTATGTCTAAAATCGCGCCGATCCGCCGATTCTCGCGAGCCAACCGAGACCATAGATCGGACGACACGACCGTGTGCGAAATCGCACCGTAACACATATTATATTTTCGTAAATCTTTATTATTTTTTTTTTCTTATTATAAACCATTGTAACAAATACCAACCAGAGTAAAATCTTTAGAATCGCACTCCTTCCGCCTCTCTTCTGGTTGATGACCTCCGTACTTATGTAACACCCGCGATCCACACACACTCATACAAATAAATTTAAGGCGGATTTGATAATTTTCAATAAAGTTATATGTATAATGGTAGGGATCAATTGAATAAATGTTAATTTAAAAATTAAATGATCGGTAAACTTATTTAACTCCCTCACTCCCTCCACGCGAAAGATCACACAAGGTCCCGTCCCACGTAAAAGAGATTCGATTCTCTTACCAAAAAGAGACCACCGAGAGAGAGCGTTCGCATAACAGAGTAATAACGACACCCGTCGTTTACCTGTTTGCTAACCTGCAGCTCGCTCGACCGAGTCACTCGTCGATAAGACTTTTGACATCGGAACAATTCCTGTTACGCCCTTCCTTTGACTCATCCTTTGTACGGGCCTAGACATAACAAATTTATATATATCATTATTTAAGGAAGAATGATATACACATATATATGACAATTACAGAATCATGATACTACAGCGATGAGTATGTTTTCTTTTTAAACATGTTATAATAGACAAAAATTTAATTTAATTTGCCTTATCATTTTAAGAATACAATATTATTTACATTTTGTTTTTTAAAAGAATTCTTATTCTTGTAAATTTTAATATTTCGAAAATTTTATATTACGCTTTTCAGAGTCACGTAGTACCTGCCGGAACTAATTTACATCTTAATATCTGCGGAGTTCACAGAGACTTTTTTTATTGTTTTTGTATATGTTCAACATTATAAATAAAATATACATTGTAAACATGTCGCGTAATTTCTTATCTTAAGACACACAAGTGTGTTTTGTCTCGTGTCTCCTCACCTTCATTCTTTGATTGATCGCGAATGATGATATTTCAAAGAGAGAGAACTGAAAAAAACAAGAGCTCACTATTAAATGTTTAAACGTAATTAGCATGTCCATTTATTATATAAAATGTTTTTCCAAATAAATGTATTTTAAGTCTAGAACCTGATATTACACATTTATGCGATTAACGAAAATAAACACGGACAAGATACTTTTGTGAAAAATAATATAAATATTACAAATTTTTTGATAAAAACCGAACTTTGCTCGTTTTTTTTAATTAATTTAAAATTTTTTAATTCTTTTTTATAATTCTGTTTTATTTGTTACATCGATATAAACTTGGTATTTTCTTGAGAATTCTAAATAATATCGTGGATAGATAAAATATAAACTATTTATCTTTCGATAAACCATTGATCTCTTGATACTTTCATATGTAGATACATAAGTATAGAATTTAATCAAAATCAAAAAACATACAAACCCTCAGCGACAAATAACAAAAGAGAATATGGAGAATGTGTAGAATCTATTAGTCTATCTAATTCAGAGTATTTTAAATTACCAAATTTTAGTAATATTGCCAGATACTAACCAATTATATAGAATGTTCCAACTTTTGGTAGATTTACCCGTCAATTATTTATTGCAGATAAATATTAGCAACTATGGTTTTATTTTTTGATAAAATTTATCTCTACGAGTTAAATTATTATCTAGAAATATTTTTATTTGCTGATTGAAATAATGAGTAAAATTATCTTTCGGTAAAAAATTTAATAAGTAGATATGATATTTACCTAATAAGTGACTGACGAATAAATCTACTATAAAATTGAAACAATCGGCTCATTTTTGATAGCTCAAATAAATACATCAACAAATTTTGTTGATTAGAAATAAAATAAAAGTTATACATATTATACAAATTAATTTTTTTATTAGCATGTTTCAATACATTCAAGATATTCCGATAAGGTAATCTACAATACGTGATTGTGTATTTTGCGTTAAATATATTTTACTTTAAATAAGGTTACTTTTGTGATATCTTTTTTTAAATATTTGTTATAAATTTATAATATTTATAATATTTGTTATAATATATAAATGTAAATATATTCTTTATAAATATTGTATATAAATTTTATATGCTTATTATATAAAATTTTTAATATTTTAAAAACAATGTGAGGTAATAATGTTAAATAAAAAATATAAAATTTTAGAGTGCTTGTATCTTTTTATTTTTAATAAATACAATTTTAAAAATTATAACATTATTTTTGCACAAAAAAGCAGATTTAAACAATATTAGGTATATACATTTTAACACTACACGTTTCCACAACAATTTTCTTGACGCTGACTTGACATTTTGTTTTATTATCGCATCATTTTCAACGTCAGTCTTTTTTAATGACACTAACTTGACTTATTAGATTAATCATATATAAGAGCAAATGCAAACTTAGTTTAATAAACATTAGGTAAGATCCTCGTAGTCTTATATAATATTATGCTATAATTTCGTGCGATTGTAAGATAATGATTGTCGATATAACCAGTGAACTTTGTTCTGGTTTAAGTATGCATACAGCAATGTTAATAAATTAAGTCTGTTGATTAGACAAAAGAAAAAAAATTATAGGAATCAAAATTTTATTCTTCTCGTACTACTTATTGTATCAAACTCGTATACGCTTATTAAGTAAAAGTCTATAATTTGTTAAAGAAAAGAGAGATGAAGTTTTTGACAAAGAAAATGACACAAGTGTATTTCCCTTATTTTAATAAATTTTGAATATGTTATCTAAATAAAAATAAGAAATGGTACTTCTATTAAAATAGAATATTCAAAAATAACAACATAAACGAGTATTGTTCGTGGATTTTTCTAAGAGTAATTCATAGTGAGATACTAAACTGCTCAATGCACGTCCTGGACTGATTTTTATATACTAAATCTTCGAATTACTGAAGCGTTCGACAATATACACTTTTCTATGAAAATAAAAATTGGTTAAAGAAAAATAAAATTGTGTTTGTAACATATGTGTGTTATATTTTTAATTTCAATGTTAGTATTTTTTTTTTGAAAAAGATTTTAAACAATAACAATTACTATGTTAAATTAATAGTTCTACAATTACTATTTGAAATGGTTCCACAATTTTTATCTTCCCAAATAAAAATATGCATAAGAATGTATGATTTTAATATTAAAAACAGAGTGAGAGAGAGAAACAGTTTGAAGAATGGTATTTTTTTTGCGATAGAGGGTACAGGGAGAGATATAGGCGGAGCTCTTCCCCTGTCCACACATTTATTTTATAAAAAATTTTGAAAACATATCAAGGTTAAGATCATTGAGACATTTATTTTATAAATAATTTTGAAAACATATCTCAAGATTAAGATCATTGAGACTAAAATTGTTTTTCTAAAAATATTATTTCAAAATTATATATTTTAAAAACAAACAGACGTCACAAAATTCAAACAAAGTGTAATTTAGGAATGTACCCTCCATAACATATATAAAAATGAAAAAACCCGATTGTAAGTATATTTATCAAATGTGTTGTTTGGTCTTTAATCAAAATGGGATTATTCAACTTGCCTCTCAAGTATGAGACTCTGATTATTGTTAATACGCTCTTGAGCAAGAGATATTATAAGTGTATGCTTCAGATGTGCATTGTCAGTTCGCGGAGATTTGTTTTACTAGCACATGTATCAACTTGAAAAGATTTGCAATTCATTTAATACATTTTAAACATTTGAGTGGTGTTTCAATTGAACGTCGCTTCAGAGAATTTATCAGGTAATTGAGTAATACTTACTTATGTAAAATAAAACTTTATAACATTTTATTGCAATATTTGAACTAGAGTTAATAATATAATTCGTGTAAGTGCATGATATTTATACATAATTTTTTTTCTAATAACACAAGTTGTTAACTTTGTTTGATTATTATAATCATATTGTTATAATCTTACTAAATGTATTATATTCTTTTTGCACAAATCTTTAAAAGTTAGATAAACAAAGGAAAAAATGCTATGAAACAATCGTCATAATTATATAATTTGTATATGTATATTAAGTATATGGAAACACAATATGTTTATATGTGTAACGTGATAATAAATTTGATAAAAATCACATAAAATTTTCAAATTAACTTTTTGTTTATGGAAGTGTGCGAATGCTTAATTAATAGCTCCGTTTATTACAAAACAATTCTATCTTTGCTTAGTAATAAAAATATATTTTTAAATTTAAAGTACATAGGCACAAAAATTTGCACAGAACTAAATTTTAAATTAAACTTTAGAAAGATATTATGATGCGATCACTTAAAAATTTCTTTTTATACATTTATAAAGTAAATAAAATTGTAACAATGTTAAAATAACTGAAAAATTTTATAGATAATAAGATAAATATAATACTCGACCTAATTTTGATACTATTTATGAAGCACTGCTCAGAATTTGCAATCCTATTTTAAAATCTTAAGAAATTAAATATCATAAATAGTAACATAATTATAAACAATAAACGATAAAATTTTTTTGTTTGATTTAAGCCAACAATATATTTTTCATTATAATAAATAAAGTTATCATTATTTATAACTCTTCAAAATTATTAACTACATAAAATATATAGGATTAAGGTATTTTAATGATATTATCTTTGTCTTCATTACTCTCTTTTACACACACACACGCGCGCGCGCGCGCGCTTTCCCTCCCTCTCTCTCTTCCTTCCTCCCTCCCTTCCCTTCCCTCTCTCCATCCCTCTCCCTCCCTCCTTCTCTCTCCCTTTCTCCCTCCCTCTCTCCCTCCCTCTCTCCCTCCCTCTCTCTCCCTCCTTCTCTCTCTTTCTCTGTCTCTCTGTTTCTCAGACAAGGCAATTATGACAGTTTTGTTGTAAAACAAATATAATTTATTTTTTCATACGTGCAATGCAAGAACCATAAAAACAGGAAATTAAAAAAATTAAGCTTAACTAGTCGAGAATATTACATCAGGAAACAATGTTTATCACCATATTGTTATTATTTATGTTTATTTTACTGGTGTGTAATTATTATGTGCATCATGGAAGAAATGGACGACTTATTAATCTCATACCGGGACCACCAGGCCTTCCGATTCTTGGCAATGTATTGCAAGTCCAAGTTTCAGCAGGCAAGTATAAAACTTCTAACTTATTTACATTAATTTACAAACGGTCCGTAATTCGTGTACACGCAAGTAAAAGTTAAATTCACACATCTTCTATTTTGAAATACTTATTTAGCATTTATTGCATTATTCATCTTAGCACTTCTTTTTGCAATATCAATTTGCAATCCATTTTCCTAGTTATCATTATAGTCTGTTTTCAATATCTGAGTAAAAGTAACAATGAAAATTATGACAAAATTAATTCCTGAACAATTTTATATATTGACAACATATTTTTTAGAAGAGCTAATAAAACTGTTCTTTAATTGGGCTGATAACTATTATCCCATTTTTAAACTCTGGGGTTTCTCCATGTCTGTTGTGTCTATCCGTCATCCAGATGATCTGGAAGTAATACAGAAAATTAAATTTTTTGTAGATTATTTTTTTTGAAGACATAAAATTATGATTTAGCTAGAAAAACTTTGAAAAACTTTGGCTTTATAAGTAGATTTTTGCTTGTAAAAAAAAAAAGATTTTTAAAAAATGAAAAAAAGCAAATAACATTGACTCGACCGAAATTAAATAAAAATTGGAGATTTAATTATTAAATTATTTGTGTATCTAAGATAAAGTGGCATAATAAACTGATGTTCTTTCTTAAGATGTTTTCGATAATTTCAGACGATACTAAGTAGCACCAAGCACATTGAGAAAAGTCGTGTGTATGATACGTTAATTCCTTGGTTGGGCACGGGCCTTCTTATCAGCACAGATAACGTAATAAAATTAACATAAAAGCGTACATATTCTTTACTATATTACAGTCTGTTATCGATCTGTCTCCATCATAAAAAATCCAATAAAATGTTACAATTAGACTTAAATATTATCTTATACAATTAAATAATAAACTTATACAACTTCTTTGTTATAAAAACTAATAAATTTAAAAGAAATTTACAAGTAAAGATTATAATGATGGATAATTTCGCTGTGATACATGTATTCTCAAGCAAATAGCAGTAATAATAACGACAGCAGATATTTTAATTAAAAATTTTAAATTAAATTATAAACATTATTACACGTGCGCACGTAATATACTTTTAATTTTATTTCTTAATCCTTAAAGCTTTAATTACAAATTAATAATTAAATTTATGTTAATATTTGTTTCAACAATTCTTTCAGTAAAAGTTTTATAAAAAACAGTTTAATGGATTATAAAAATGAATGTTGTGATAAAAAAATTAATTTAAGATAATTAATATATTATTTAAAAATTAATCAATTAAACATTAAAGTAAGAATAAAAATGTAATTTTATATAATATTATTAAAACTTTTTATCGTATAATTTTACGTTATATTGTTTCTGCTTTAGGCACTAAGTGGCAAACACGGCGAAAGATATTAACACCTTCATTTCACTTCAATAAAATCAGTTTGTGGATATTTTGATTAAAGAGAGCAATTGCATGACAAAATCGTTGAAGGATGCTGAAGGAATAGTTGTAAAAGATTTATCATCATTTGTTAGCGAGTATACATTAAATGCGATATGCGGTAAGATGACTGTACAATTCTTATTGTTTTGTCTTATTTATAAAGATTTTATTCATAATAATTTCCATAATAACCATAGCTTACAGATAAGAAGATAGTTTATTCCTATATAAAATATCAATATTGCAATTAAAATAGATATATATAGAATTGGATTTTTTATACTCAAAGCTATATATGAAATATAATATTACAATAAATCTTTGATTGTATAATATTTTTATTTTATATAATCAATGCACTCATAGAAACTGCCATGGGCATCTCTCTGCAAAACCTTGGCGAGGCCCAGCAACAGTATCGAAATGCGATTCACAATATTAGCGAACTGATAATTTATAGGTAATTTATGTTTAGTAAATAATTGTATGATTTCTATGATCTTTTCTTTATATTATGATAATGTATACGATTATATAAATATAATTTGAAAAATAGATTAATTATTTAATAGTCATGTGAAGCTACAATTAATATAAACAATTAAAGTCAAAATATTGTACGTGCTAAATGTTTAATGTCAAAATATTGCTTGTAATTTTTAAAATATTAAAAATATTGAAAATATTAAAATATTAAATAGTTAGAAAAAATAAATTGAGCAATAAAATTTATAGGGAAATTACATTTACATCAAAGAATCTATTTTAATTTAATTTAACTAAAACAAATGGCTAATGTTTTAGGAGATTCTACATATTTTCGTAACATAGATAAATTTTATTTATATTCTCTATAATCACTTACAGTTTACTTTAAATATTTACGCTGACTTTAAATAAAGCTGTTGCAAAATAATATTATTTTTAGAATTATATAGTTTTATTGAATTACGTTTTAGAATTTTTAGGCCTTGGTTCTATAACAATTTGTTATTCTCGTTATCGCCACAAGGAAGAAAGCAAAAAAAAATCTTGAAAATATTGCATGGATTTACGGAAAAAGTACGTTCTAAATTATGTTATTTTAATCCTTTAAACTCTCTTTTTTGCGTAATATTACAATAAACCTCATAATCTTTGTACCGTAAGATTACATGATTAATCAAAAATATTAATAACACATTATGCTGTTAATATTATGCTATAGTACAATACCGTACTTATGTGTAGATCATTGCGGAAAGAAAACTTTATCACGAACGCACCAATGGTCGGTACTTGAAAAACCTTGAAAGTGATAAAGAGATAGATGATGTTGAAGTGTTTGGAAGTACGTAAGAGACCAGCTGCTAATTTAAGCTTGCTCAATCTAAAATTATTGTTGTAGTATTTGTACAAAACATACGTAATAATATAGCATATCCCAGATAGCCAAGCGTGATTAATCATATTAAACAGACTAATGCATTGCATATGTTGTTATACGTTTGCTGTACGTTTGCTAACATGAGAATACATCCGCAATATTAAATATAACAACATGAGTATTTATATATTACGCAATTAGTTGACGAAATTTTGAGTGCAAATAATCAGCGAACTGAAACGTTATGTTATCAGCAACATGACAACAACTAATGAAATTATTTTTTCTATAACATCATGATGGCAACAACACAAATATAATGACAAGATAAAGATATTGACAAGATATTGGTGTTAATATGTTGCCATCAATTTGCTGTTCTTAGAATTAGAAATCATGTGAGCTGAACCCGCCATAATGCTGTCTCACCTTGTCTCTAGTTTTTCAAAATTAGTTGTTGCAACAGTTGTCGACAACATGATTCCACAATCAGGACATTTGGCTATCTGGGATGTTTGTCGTAAAATTAAATCATTATTATTTCTAATAAAGTTTAAATTTTATACAAGAACAATATTAATTAAAGAAGGCAAAAATGAGATTCAGCTAATAGTTGTTTTTATTTCTAAAAAGTTAAAAAAAAGCGGCTGGCTATGTTGGACCTTTTAATAGCGGCATCTCAAGAAGGTTTATTAACTGATTTGGACATTAGAGAAGAAGTCGATACTTTTATGTTTGAAGTACGTATCAGTAATCTTTTTTTTTGTTTAGTATATTTAAGCATGTATGATTGTATTACGTTATACATAATACAATAATACAATAATTAATGATGATGATTACAGGGTTACGATACTACAGCGAGGAATATGACGTTTGCTTTATTACTATTAACTGAACACAAAGATATTCAGGTACTTTTTTTCAATATTATTGCAATATATTATTTAAATTACAATTTTTATTCAAAGTATTGTACAGATAATTATAGTGCAGATAATTATAGTACAAATATCAAAATTTTTGTTGCAACATATATATTCTATATACCAAATGCCTTGAAATTAAATGTCAACAGTTCGAGTGTATATAGGAGATCGACAAACTATGAATAAAAACTCCTACAAAATATCGCTCGGTTTTGGAAAAAACTAAAAAAAAAAAGATTTCACCAAAAATATAAAACAATACTACGATTATTATGTTTATCAAAAAATACCAGAAAATAAAAGTAATAAAACATTAAGATTAAAAAAGGGAGTAAAATTTTTCTAAAATAAAGTTAAAGGATTATAAATATTAACACGATACCACAGAGTCTTCTACGTAGACCACAAGAAATTAACCAATCACAGTTGACCTTAGAGAGAAATATTGAATATCATTAATTACTGCCCTTTATTGTAATCTGCTTACTTTAATTTATATTTAGTTTATGTTTATATTTTTGCCTTTCTATTATGAATTAATTACAATTGTTTATCAGAAGTCTACAAACGAATAATTAATTACCATCTGCCACAATATGCCAGATATTCTAATTTCGTTAAACATCCCAACATGGATTTTTGCGAATTTCTTCAAAACGAAGCAAAAACGAGCAAATCATTAAAAGACTTCTTTTCTTAATTTATCTTTCACGGTCCTAAAGTTTTGACATTTAATTTTGAGGCACTCTTTACATTAGTTTCTACATATATATCGAAAAAAAGTATTTTTAAAATAAATATAAAAAATTTATTTTGATTTTATTAAGAATTATTGATTTCATTAAGAATTTATTTGTATGTACGTACATAAGAACTAGAATATTAAACAATACATTTTAAATGTCATCGGTGATACAGGAACGTGTAAGGGTTGAAGTCAATACCGTGATGCAAGAGAACGGAGGGAAACTAACAATGAAAGCGTTGCAAAATTTATCATATTTAGAAAGATGTTTAAAGGAAGCGTTACGTTTGTATCCCAGCGTGTTTGCCATACTTCGAAAAACTGCCGAAGATGTAAAATTACGTAATGCTTTACTTTTTTGCTCTATATATTCTGGACATGTAACATACCACGAAATATAAATTATCAAACGTAAAATAAGTTAAATTGCTTTAACATTTTAAAAATACCAATATTATGTACATTTTATTTTTTTTTATTTCGTATTTTTGTAAATTTCAATATTTTGTAATTTTATTATATGATTCAGATTCATACAAAATTTATATAAAGTTATGTAATCCATTTTTTGTTGCATATTATTACGTACACGAAGTATATATTATCGAATGTAAAATAAGTTTAAATGCTTTAACATTTTGACAATATTATGTACATTTTCTTAAAAGAAATCTTCATTTAGGTAAATTTCAATATTCTGTAATTTTATAATATGCTTTTCAGAATCATATGTCATACCTGCTGGAATGATGATACATCTTCATATCTACGGAGTTCACAGAGATCCCAATTTTTGGCCAAATCCAGAAGTATTCGATCCGGATAGATTTTTGCCCGAGAGAATACAGAATCGTCATCCATATTCCTACAAACCGTTCAGCGCAGGACCGAGGAATTGTACAGGTAAATTGTTATTTTCGTTTCTGCTCGTGTCGATAATTTTTGATAGTGTCGATAAACTTTGAATTATATTATAGGTCAACGATTCGCTCTGCTCGAGTTGAAGGCTACAATAGCATTTTTGGTGCATAATTTTTACTTGTAACCTGTAGATTATTTAAAAAATCTGCAATTAAAGGCCGATTTACTACTTTGTCCTTCTCGTCCGTTTTATATGAAATTCATCCCAATTAATCACAAATAGCCGTTTAAAATTAACACGGTTATCATGTAAGAGTATAAAAAGTTGATAAATTACAAAAATGATGGAAAATGATTACGCATATTATATGTTCGACATTATCAAGAAAATATACATTATGTATGTAAACATGTTGCGTAATTTTTTTGTTTCGGAACCCACAAATGTATTCCTCGCATCTTTTATTATTTTGAGTGATTAATTTCGAACGGTGATATTTTAAAAATAAAGTACTGAGAAAATGATAAGAAAATAAATAATTAAAATGATAATTATATGCCTTAAATTTGCCTTGGTTAATAAGAAACTTATGAGCAAATGATAACAAACTATACTATAGTTATCGAGAGTTAAGATAAATATCAATTCAATTTTGAATAATTAAAACGCATATTGTCTCTATTTTTTTAACAACCTACCATTGGCAATAGTCCAGAGTAAAAAGAATTACTAAGAAAAGGAAAACAAAAAAAAGGTATTTCTGAAAGAAAGTCGGATTTTGTGAGAAATACTACTATTACAGATTGAAAACATAATTTGTTCCTTCTTTCTTATGTTAATTATTAAAACCATGCAGAAATAGTATCTTTTTTTAAAGTTTTGAACAATATCATGAGTAGATAAAATATAAAAATAACAAATATAAAATATAAAATATTTATCTGTCGATGATTTCGTCATTCTATATTTTCGTATGTACATACATATAAAATTTAATTAAAATTAACAGACAAAGGCGAGTTTCAAGCAACGAATAACAAAGCAGAATATGATTTTGCTTTTAATAAGAATTTATACATAGCCAGCATTTAGTTCAGAATATTTTTGATTATTAAGTTTTAATAACGCCAGAACTGATTAGATTTATACTAGATTTAATTGATAAGTATATTTAATCGATAGCTCGAATAAATATATATCAAAAAATTTTGCCGTTTGGAAATAGAAAAAGTAAACATATTATACAAATTTATTCTTATATTAGCATGTTTTAAAATATTGAAAGTGTTATATTCCATTGAAGTGATTTAATAAATGAATTTGTATATTCTTAATTCTTTATATTATAATAATATATTCTGAATATATTATAATATATTTTGAATTTGTATATTCTTAATTCTTTATTATTTTTTTATATTTCTCTTATATAACTTATATATCTCCTTATATAACGTCTCTGTATCTTCGAAGTGACAAGTGTATTTCCCTTTATATCTTTATTATATAAAATTTTTATAATATTTCAAAAACATGTTAAAATTGTATAGTGCTCGTGTCTCTTTATTTCTAATAAACGTAATTTTCAAAAGTTATAACATGTTTTTTGCAGAAAGAAAAGTAGATTTAAACAATATTATTATGTATACATTTTAACACTACACTTTTGCACAACAATTTTTTTGACGCTGACTTGACATTTTGTTTTATTACCGCATCGTTTTCAACATCAGTCTTTTTTAATGATACGAACTTGACTTATCAAATTATAAATGCAAATGCAAACTTAGTTTAACAAACATTAGCTCCTTGTATTCTTATATGATATTTTGTTATCATTTTGTTGTAAATATAAGATAATGATTGTCGATACTAACAAGTAAACTTTGTTCTGGTTTAAATATGCGCAGAGCAATGTTAATAAATTAAGTCTGTTGATTAGATAAAAGAAAAAAATTTATAAGAATCAAAATTTTATTCTTCTCGTACTACTTATTGTATCAAACTCGTATTCGCTTATTAAGTAAAAGTCTATAATTTGTTAAAGAAAAGAGAGATGAAGTTTTTGACAAAGAAAGTGACACAAGTGTATTTCCCTTATTTTAATAAATTTTGAATATGTTATCTAAATAAAAATAAGAAATGGTACTTCTATTAAAATAGAATATTCAAAAATAACAACACAAACGAGTATTGTTCGTGGAGAGTAATTCGAAGTGAGATACTAAACTGCTCAATGCATGTCCTGGACTGATTTTTATATACTAAATCTTCGAATTACTGCAGCGTTCGACAATAAGTAGTGTTATAGTGGGGATTCTAAGCCATGGGGCGCTGAGGGGAGTGCGGGGACGGGGGTATCTGAGAGGCGCGAGGGGTCTGTTAGGGAAAGGGGGGGAAGAAGGGTCCTACACACGTTCGAAAGTAGATGTTTATCTTTGCAGTTGATTTTATAGCCGGGGGGTATTTTAGAAGTCATAAAACTGTTTTTTTTTCTAGTTTTATGATCATTTTATGATCATTAGAATATTATGAAAAAAGAGATTTTAAGCGCCGACGTTCGGCAGCTTTGTACCCTCGCGGAAAATCTCCCATAAAACTGGAGCGAAACATCTTCCATAATTTTTAAGGAAAGAATGCAACGCACCAGCGCCATTATGGAAAAAAAAAAAAAAAGATTTTAATCGCCGGGGACATTTTAGAAGCCATAAAAGTCGTGTGAAAACAATAGAAATTTTGGCCGACGCTGCGACGAACATGTCGGAACGTTTTTATAGATGTAAAAGCGTTGACGTTCGGTAGGATGTGTTAAGACAGCATTAGGCGAAATATAAGAAGAATGAGAGCCCCGTCAAACCATAGTACGATTTGAAAGGGCATAGAGGAAGCTGTGGAAAAAAAAAAAAAAATTTGAATGGTTACTGTCAGGCATTAGAATTGTTAGTGACAGTGAATAGTGAATAAATGGAAAATATTAATTTCGAAGCGATAATAGACGAGTCGTCAGACGAAGAGCATGCGTTGTCGGACGATAGTAATTATATTAGTGATTGCAGTAATACCGATTTTGACGACAACGTAGTAGAAAATGAATAACTCCGTGCGCAAAATCAACGTAAGATTTGCGCCATACACTTTTATTATTCAACGGGTGCTCTAGCTCTCTGTGCTTCGTGTATGGACACCTTTCGAGATGACATCGGATTAATATACGAAATACGGAGACATAAAGTTACATCGCCCGATGAGGTGGATATGCGATGGTGCAGTAGCTGTCAAATTTTATTACATATAATAATGTCGCGTAATATGTGTTATGTTTGCACACAAAAATAGAGAGAGAAAAAATGGAAAACGTGCAGCAGAAAGAACGCGACTTGTTGGAGCGTTCCCAACAAGTCACCACATTGGGTGAATATTTTGGATGGCTGCAGCATTGCGAGGAGTTTATCGAAGAGCTTGAAGAACGCAGCCGTGTCAAGCGTCCGCGACTCTCAATCGGAAATAGACAATCTTTGGTGACAAGAATTGCGCGACTCGAGGGTGCAAAAACTCGATTGCAGAGACAGTTTATACCCAGTGGTGGTGATTATAGTAGTGAAAATAACTCGGAGAGACTCATATGGCGAGAGATTGATACGGCGTTTGAGAGCCGCATCTTGACTGATGCGGTTATAAATTATAATCACATCGAACCTCGTCAATTTTTGGAAGATGCGAGTGACATTGTGCTCGAGCACGTGCGAGACGTTATGCAAAAACATAACAGTGTGAAAGTGAATACAGTGTTTAACGGCGAGTTTGTGGCGGGCGATAAGCATGCCAATAAATCAATCAATACGAGAAACTGTGAACTCTTACATACATCCGATTTACGCGAGTGGTATGAGCGGCGAGTCGTCGAGCCAATCCTTGCATCGCTCGAAGAATTTCAGGAACGCGATAGCGGATGGGCATTATCGCGTATACTAAATTTGATTGTAAATATAAATAAATATAATCCTATGCGCGCCGGATGTTACGTGCAATTATCGCGAAAGATAATAATGAAACGAGCAGTGGTTAACGTGCAATCTAAAGACAATGCATGTTTTGCGTGGGCGGTAGTGGCTGCTCTGTATCCAGCTGAAAGATGCACACACCGACAATCATCGTACCCGCATTATACAACAGTACTGAATTTACAAGATATTGAGTTTCCAGTCACTCTAAATCAAATTAAAAAATTTGAAATTTATAATGACATTTCAATCAATGTGTACACCATCGAAAATGAAAACATTATCCCGATACGCCTTACGGAACAAAAGAGGGACAAGCACGTCAACTTGCTCTACGTACAAGATGCGCAAGATATCGAACATTTTGCATGGATCAAGAATCTATCTAGACTTGTTAGTATGCAACTCAGCAAACACAAGACTAAAAAATATATCTGCGATCGGTATGTATATTTAATAAAACTGTCTAAAAATATTTAAAACAAGGATATAAAAATTTTAACTTTTATTTTACAGATACATGCACTATTTTCACTCTGTCGAGAAATTGCAATCACATACAGTATACTGTGGAAAGATGAACGACTGCGCTATCCGATTACCAAGCGATAAGGATAAGTGGCTCGCATTCACCAACTACAACAGGAAGGAGCGACTACCTTTCGTCGTGTACGCCGACCTGGAGTGCGTTTTGGTGAAAAAAGAAGAAGAAAATTTTTATCAACATCACCAAGTATTTAGTATGGCTTATTATGTACATTGCTCGTACGATAATTCATTATCCGCGTATCATTCTCGTCGCGAAGCCAATTGCGTTGCATGGTTCACCGACGAACTTAAAAATTTGGCGCAACATGTAGAAAATATTTTAACAACCAATGTCCCCATGGTAAATTTAACGCAAAATGAATGGAAAAAATTTCAAAGTGCGACTCAGTGTCATATATGTGAGAAACCATTCTCGCATGATACGCGCGTACGCGATCATTGTCATTTGACCGGGCGGTACAGAGGTCCCGCGCATTCAAATTGCAATCTAAATTACAAAGAATCTTTTTGCATTCCAATAGTATTTCACAATTTATCTGGTTATGATTCTCACTTTATAATCGAGGAAATAGCCACAGCGTTCGAAGGAGGAATCGATTTACTTCCGATAACAAAAGAAAAATATATTTCATTTACAAAACATGTTAAAGGTACGAAAGACAAACCGGGAAATCACATTAAATTACGTTTCATAGATTCATATAAATTTCTCACAACAAGTCTCGACAAATTGGCGTCTTTTCTGAGCAAGGATAAACTCAAAATTTTACAATCGGAATATAAAAATTTATCCGCCGAAGATTTCAATTTATTAACAAGAAAAGGTGTCTTCCCGTACGAGTACATTGACTGCGTAGATAAATTGCAAGATGCGTGTTTACCATCACGAGAATCATTTTACAGTTCCTTGACAGGTAACACAGTATCTGAGAGCGATTACGCGCACGCTGAGATTGTGTGGAAGCGATTCTCCATTCGAACGCTAGGCGAATATAGCGATCTGTATTTAAAAATCGATGTTTTGTTATTAGCAGACATTTTTGAAAATTCCGAGAGAGTTGTATCAAGAGTTATGGGCTCGACCCCGCGTATTACTATACTCTTCCCGGTTACACGTGGGACGCCATGTTAAAGTATACGAAAATTATATTTGAATTACTCACAGACATTGACATGGTTATGTTTATCGAACGAGGTATACGCGGTGGTCTGAGTCAATGTTCCAACAGGTACGCGCGTGCTAATAACAAGTATATGCAGTCGTATGACTTATCAAAACCATCAACGTACTTGATGTATTTCGATGTTAATAATTTATACGGATGGGCAATGTGTCAACCATTGCCTTACGCTGATTTTCAGTGGGTCGATAATGTTTCCAATTTTGATGTATCATCGATCGCGCTCGATTCGTCTACAGGCTACATCCTCGAAGTCGATCTCGAGTATCCGCAACATCTTCACGATTCGCACACTGACCTACCGTTTTGTCCGATACACGACAAACCACCCGGCAAGCGCGAGGGCAAGCTTCTCGCAACCGTATACGATAAGAAGCGTTACGTGATACACTACCGCAACCTGCAGCAATGTTCACGTCACGGTCTTCGTGTTACAAAAATTCATCGTATATTACAATTCACTCAATTTCCGTGGCTCCGTACTTATATAGAACTCAACACAAAATTTAGAACACTGGCAAAAAATGATTTTGAAAAAAATTTGTACAAACTAATGAATAATGCAGTGTTTGGCAAAACGATGGAAAATGTGCGCAATTGCGTAGATGTTAAACTTTTAACAAAATGGGACGGAAGGTACGGCGCAGAGACATTGATTGCAAAACCAAATTTTCATAGCAGAAGCATTTTTTCGGAAAATCTAATCGCTGCAGAATTACGTAAACTCGAGGTGAAATTCTACAAACCAATTTACGTAGGTATGTGTATTCTCGATATATCCAAGACATGTTTGTACGAATTTCACCACGATTATATGGTACCAATGTATCGAAAGAGATGCAAAGTCATGTACACTGATACGGATAGTCTTATATATCACATTGAGTGCGACGATGTGTACGAGAATATGAAACGCGACATCAGCAGATTTGATACGAGCGACTATGCGACAGACAATGCGTACGGTATACCGCTCGTGAATAAAAAGGTACCGGGTCTAATGAAGGATGAAAACAACGGTACCATAATGACTGAATTTGTCGGGCTTAGAGCAAAAATGTATGCGTTGCGCGTGGATGGTAAGAAGGATACGAAAAAGGTAAAAGGCATCAAGAGTAACGTTGTTGCGAGAACGATAACGTTTGACGATTACACGCGGTGTTTGAACGAAGAGATTGAAATAACGCGTAGTCAATCGTGTATAAGATCAAAATTACACAAGGTATACACCATTCGCGAAACAAAAATTGCTCTAAGTCCGTACGACGACAAGCGGTATATCGTACCTACAACTATTGATACGTTACCGTGGGGACATTATAAGATATCTTTATAAAATATAATGTGTGTGTGTGATTTTTTCTTGTATGTATATTTCATATTATATATATTGTAATGACTATTGGAAAGGATGTATTAATAAAGATTTTGTATATTTCAAATATTTCATATATTTTTTATATTGAATACATTGTATTTCTTATAAAATTAAATTACATGATCCTTATGTACCCAAGAATTGTGCGAGCTATCAAATCCCAACCATTTCACGTAAACCTCGTCACCTCTCCTGCGCAGTACTTTCTCCACGAGATACACATCTGGATAATTCGCGCGATGCAACTCGTGCTCGTAAAATGCTCCAGCGATAGATTTTTTGCGATAATCCTCGAGTAGATATGTTACGGGATTAGTATGTTGCACTTTAACAATCTTAAACACCTCGGTTGTCCAATTTGGTGAGTAACCCTTTTCGAAAAGTTTTTTGTATTTGCTAACGCGTACCAGGTCACCTACTTTAAACTTTGCAGGAGCAGCAATTTTTATACTGTTGTATACTGTATTTAAAAGTCTATCAGCGATCGTGGGAGTAACATCGATAGGTCTCATATTGATAGTGCGATGTTTTCGCGCGTTATATTCTGCAACGAGTCGGGATAGCGCGTCGATCCACTTGTAAGTTCCGTTCAGCGTAAACATCTTCCACATGTCGTTCTTCAGCGTGCGATTGAATCGCTCGACGACAGACGCCTTCAATACCGAATATGTGGAATAGTGATTAATGTTATGTTTCCGTATAAGCCGTTGCACATCGGTATTGTAAAATTCCTTCCCGTTATCAGTTTGTATGTTTTTCGGGCATCTCTTGCTATCTCGAATTATTTTGGCGATTGCATCAGCCGTCTCCCTTCCATCTTTACTCTTGAATGGTACAATCCATGCATACTTGCTCAACACATCGATGACGGTGAGTATGTAGTGGTAACCTTTGTTGAAACGAGAATACGGACGCATCTCGACGATGTCGACTTGCCACAGATCATCGTATCCCCGCACTATGACGTGTCTTCGGGGAAAATTTTTTCTCGCCGACGCATGCAGTTCGTTCACCAACTGTCGTCTCTCCAAACTATGTTGATTTTTTGCTTTGTCAGTTTTTCTCGATGTCCGTTTGTTGTTCGCATTTTTTTCACTCATTTTCGTTTATCACCTTTAATAGCCGTTCTTGACCTGTTCTTGACCTGTTCTGACCTGTTCTTGACCTGTTCTTGACCTGTTCTGACCTGTTCTGACCTGTTCTTGACCTGTTCTTGACCTGTTCTGATCTGTTCTTGACCTGTTCTTGACCTGTTCTGACCTGTTCTTGACCTGTTCACCGCCGTCCTTCACCCATTCGAAAATCGTTCTTGACCCGTTCGCAGCCTTTTTCACAGTCGTTTTTGACTCGTTCGTAGCCGCTTCTGACCCGTTCGTAGCCTCGTTCACAGACGTCTTTTGACCGATCGTAGGAGTTCTTGAGTTGTTTGTAACTTCGAGTGTAGCCGTTAAGAACGTGTTCGTAGCCTCGTTCGCAGCCCTGCTTGAGATGCTGATAGCCTCGTTCGAAGCTGTTGCAGCTGCTGCTAGGTCGTTCATTGCCACTGTCACTGCCACTCATTGTAGTTTAGATAGCAGTTCGATAATTCTTCGTAGCTGTTCGATAATTGTTCGCAGCCGTTCTATAATCCTTCGTAGCTGTTCGATAACCGTTTGATAGCCGCTCCTAACCCGTTTACTGATGCTCATTTAGGTTGATAGCTGTTTCTGAGTTAGCGTTAGCCGGGCGTTGAAGTTCGTTTAGCACAATCTGTATTGCTCGCACGTCCTTCTCAAGCGAAATCAGCTTCTTGTCTGATTCTTTCTGTTGATTCATTAATCTTTTAACGCAGGACTCCACGTACAGTTTGTTGACGGCATCGGTGTCAGCCTCTGGTTGCGCTACACGGCAAATCTTACGTGACCTTGCATCGAAGTCTGTAACGACGCGACACAAAGCGTTTTCGTGCACATAACTTTTTACCAATCTATCCCAAGAACCGTTTGTGCCGGTTGCATCATTTCTTGGATCGAATAATCCAAATTTGTTGATAAGCATTTTTTCTGATGCTTCGTAAAGTGTCACGCAACGCTGATCGACTGATTAGTTTTGTCGAGACACCATTTAATTTATAATAATTCCTGCTTCACGAAGTTCCTCGATGATCGACTGGATCTCGTTGTCGTGAGCGTTGTGACCAGCTTGGCGCGAAGCGTTGAGCAATCATAGCCGATCCACTAGTTTGTTGGGATTGTCCCAGTACACGTAATCAATCATATTGTTGGTTAGCGTCATAGCGCGAGGCATAGATATCTCCCCTCCAGATTTTGTATTTTTCGATTCGAGCGACATCAGCGGTGCAATTATATGTTTGTACTTGTACCCCCTGTTACCCTTCAAATGGCCCTGCGCATCATAATCGCGTCTATGCGCGTTCGTCACCAATAATATGCTCTTGTATTTTTCCAAATCGTCCCCCCTCGTGTAAAGTTCGTCATCGGGAATTCTCTTGAAGATCAACTCGTACAATCCTGGCGTTCCAATGTACCGCACGTCGTCTATGATAATAGAATCATCTTTGTTGATGTTGAATTGTTTGTTGCCGAGTCGCATTTCATTCTTTCTGTCAAAATAGACTCCATACACATGATCAATCTCGTGATTTTTGTCGCCACTGAGCAAAGCGCCTATGTACTTTTGCCCAAGTGGCCCAAAGTACTCCCGCAACGTTTCTTGACCTTCCGGCGTTTGTAACTTGTTTTGAACAAACGATGATTCGAGCATGTTGTTCGAGGTTTCGAAAACATCTTCGTTTACGCTTGTTGGTGCGGTTAACGGCGTAGATGCTATCGACGGTTCATACAGTAAAACGTCCGATCGTTTCCTTTTTTCGGTGTCGCATCTTCCTCTTTCTCTTTCTCTACCTCCTCATCTTTAGCCTCTTCCTTCTCATCCTCCTTGTATCGCTTGATTTTAATCTTTGCGCTACTCTCCGACTTATTTTTCACCGCGAACGAGTTGTCGACAATCTTTTGCAGCGGCTCGCTAATAGGTTTAAAATGGGTCTTGACCGCGATATCGTCATCGATGTTACCGGTCTTCAAAGCGCAATGTTTCTTGCGGATCGATTCGCTCGTTTTCGCAATCTCCTTCGCCATCTTTTCACGCTCGCGAATATTATCGCTCCCAGCCATATCGATAGAGAGTGTTGAACGCTCGCGTTTCACCCCTCACGACAGAATGTAGGCAACGACTAATCATTTTGTGGTATCGCAAACACGTTAAATCCGTTTCTGTATCGCCCGTTTGTAAGCAAGCTATCCTTGTCTATCACGAGAAATCCATACTTTTGCTGCCAACAAGTACGACATAACTCACTGAAATCCTCGTATGACATGTCGGTATTCACGTGATCGTTGTACACGTGTTTCAAGTTGGTGCCATCCTGTTTAAACAAGATTAGCAGGTTCGCATTGTCGCGTAAAAGATGTTTCGGTATTCTCGCGTATGTCTGGCAGAGATAGAAGCAGTCGACGTTCGAGTGGCGTCCCATTGAGAAATATTCTCTTATCGTATTTTGTTTGTCGCACGCCACGTCATCGAAAACGAAAATCGAGTTTGGACGTGCTTCGCTCGGTGGAATGACGTCACTGTTATTGGAGAATGTAAAATAGCCGATTTCATCGATCGACGTTAACAAATTCTCCAAATATTGATATTTTGGCTGTTGCAGTGACTTTGAATACACGTACACATTTTCAAAGCGGACGCCGTGCGGGCTTTCTATCAAACTAATCAACACGTTAGTTTTACCGCAATTCGAGGGGCCGCAAACGATTGCGCGTATAGTATTCGGCAGCATCGTACCGTGTCTACGCATCTCCGCATTGTCACCCATCGAGCGTAATCTGACGTCGTAATTTGTCACGCGTATCGCGAAAGGTTGTCGCACGAATTTCATTTTCCCACTTCCGATTCGGATCGCACGCCTGTCTATTTATAGCTGCGCGGAACTACAAAGTGTTCAGTAACGAAAAAATGTTTGTCCTGCTATCAAGTCCTTACGATATTCTCGATTTGAGTGCCGAACAGCTACAGTTTGTATCTAAAGCAGTTTTATTGCGAATGTGTGGCAATCACGTCCACTACGTGTGGAACAAACTTCCGGAATACATAAAGGCGGATTCGGAGGTTCAGACCTATCGTCGCTGTTTCGAACATTACAATCAACCGTGGCAACAAACGCACATTGACGGTCCAGCGCCAATGATAAAAGATTGTCGTGAATGTCAACGCAAATAAGCAGAGGTCTATTAAATCGTGCATTAAACGCGCTTCCTATCGAATTACATATTCCTGGATACCAGTTTTGCGGTCCGGGCACGCGGCTAGAAGAACGATTGGCTAGAGGTGATCGAGGTATCAACCCATTGGACGCAGCGTGTCGTGAACACGATATAGCGTACTTTCGGACGAACGATCTTGCCGAAAGACACGCGGCGGATAGGATACTCGCCAAAAAGGCGCAAACTCGCATCACTGTGAAAGATTCGTCTCTCGGTGAGAGAGTCGCAGCCACAGCTGTCTGGACAGCGATGAAAACCAAAACGAAATTCGGTATGGGTCTAAAGACGAAAACGAAGAAAAAGATGGTGAAAAAACGAATACTTCCGGTAGCGAAACGCGGGGGTGTATTACCGATTCTACCATTGTTGGACGCTCTCGGATCTCTGATTGGTGGAGCGGCCGGTAGCAAAGATGGTGAACGATGGAAAAGCTACACAACGTCAGTTTCAAGAAATGCTACGTCACAATCGTGCCATGGAAGGTCGCGGATTGTATCTCGCACCATACAAATACGGACGAGGAATCTCAATGAAAAAGAAGAAAAAAAAAAAAACGTTAAAGAGACGCTAAAAATGCCAGAGGGCGTAACTACCAACGTACAATTGCTGCAACTAGCAAAACGTATGCATATTCCATATTTTAGAGGTGTTTTTATGCGTAACTCATTACCGATCGGTGGTATATATCGAAACGAGAGCGGGATCATAAATTTGGATAACGCTAAAGGCTCGGGTACTCACTGGATAGCGTATGCAAAGAGGGGGAATTGTGCTATATATTTTGACAGTTTTGGCAATCTTCGACCGCCGAATGAATTGGTGCGATATTTAAATGTGACAAAAATAGATAATAATCACACATCCTATCAAACTTATAATCAAAGCATCTGTGGACAATTGTGCTTGCAGTTTCTCCGAACGGTCGATGCACGCGAATTTAAAGACATACATTGCGCTATTTAACTTAGTATTCGTTAAACAGTTTGGCCAACATGTCTATGACATTCACGCTGACTGGAAAGAGCAGCGTTCTCGCGGCAAACTACTTTCCCAACGTAAATTTAAGCGACGGTGAATACGAGCTTGGTCTAGCGGATTTTGAAAGTTATCACACGATATCGAACGTGAATTCCTCGAATAATAAATTTTACTTTGGCAAAGACGATGCGGAAATTACGATTCCCGAGGGATCGTACGAGCTGCAAGCGATACATGAATTTTTGAAACATACAATTTTACGAAAACGTTCGCAACACACAGTTCGTGATGGTGATAAAAAACACACTGACGACGACGATAACTTTGAGCCTGGAGAATGGCCTATAGTGCTCCGCGCTAATTACAATACGATGAGGAGCGAGATCAAATGCGCCTACAGATTAAATTTTAGCAAGCCTAACAATATTGGATCGCTGCTAGGATTCTCGAACCGTATACTGCAGCCGCGAAAATGGTACGAGTCGGACGTGCCGATTAACATTATCAACGTGAACATTATCCGCGTCGAATGTAATGTGACCGCGGGTGCGTACAACAACGGCAAACTCGTTCATATGATACACGAATTTTCACCGAGGGTACCACCAGGATATAAGATATCGGAAACACCGGCGCATCATTTACCTACCGATCATCGTGCAGTGCATTACGGATTTAACATTACGCGTTGTCGACCAGGAAGGACGATTACTCGATTTTCGAGGAGAAGAGATCACCATTAGATTGCATGTACGGCGGCGGCGGTAAAATTAGCGTGTGATGCTCGTGTTGAACGGATCGAAAGACATGAGAGACAATACAATCTTTACGACGTCAGCGACAACAACATCGACATTTGCTAATATCCAATCATCCGGCACTAAGAAAAAGAAATTGAACGCATCAAACGTTGCGTTTTTACAATCTTTGGGATTCGTGGTGCGAAACATTTAAACGATGACTGACATTCTCGACATCGCGGATGAGCCAATCTTTGACGATCGCATCGTCAAGATTGAGACTCACTCCTATAACCCATTCGCCAACACAACGTTCGGATACAGTGATGAGATAAGAATACCCATACAACAACAGGATCTGTATACATTGCCGTACGAGAGTTTCTTATACATCGAGGGAGAATTAAAGATAAAGAAGCCAGCTGGAGGATTCAATGTGGTACTGCAAAATAATTGCGTTGCATTCATGTTTGACGAGATTCGATATGAACTCGATGGTGTGGAGATTGATCGAAATAGAAACGTGGGAATAACAAGTATGCTCAAAAACTATGTAACAATATCAGCCGATAGAAGCGTGATTATGAGAAATGCTGGCTGGAGTGAGCCAACTATTGTGGATGGACACTTTAATTTTTGCGTACCGCTCTACATGTTATTGGGATTTTGCGAGGATTACAGACGCATAGTAATTAACGCTCGTCACGAATTGATCTTAATACGATCGCGCAATGACAACAATTGTCTGCTTGGAGCTTCGACGCTGGAGCCTGTGATCAACATATTCAAGATACAATGGCGAATGCCACATGTGTTGTTGAGTGAAATTAAAAAGCTGTCTATGCTGCGCGCTCTGGAAAGCGGACGCTACCTCAGCATGGGTTTTCGCTCGTGGGATCTGTACGAGTTTCCGCTGTTGCAGCGTACAACCAAACATTCGTGGGCCATTAAGACCGCGACTCAGCTGGAGAAACCACGATACGTTATCTTTGCTCTGCAGACAGGCCGGAAGAATGTTATGTCCGAAGATGCGAGTAAATTCGACGACTGTAAATTAACAAACGTGAAACTCTATCTGAACTCGGAATGTTATCCGTACAATGACATGAATCTGGATTTCGATAAAAACAGATGGTCGATTGTGTACGACACGTACGCGCGTTTCTGCAAAAACTATTACGGATACGAGTACCTCGAACCGAGTCTCACTGTCTCACTGTTTCTACAGTACGGTCCGTTTGTGATCATCGATTGTTCTCGACAAAACGAATCGGTCAAGAGTGCAACCGTGGATGTGCGATTGGAATTTGAGTGTAAGGAGAATGTGGCTAATAATACGACTGCGTACTGTCTCATCATACACGATCGTGTAATCCAGTACAACCCGTTGACCAACGTTGTGCGCAAAATTACCTAAGTGTTTGCGACAATAATTTAGAGAGAGGGAAAGCTGGATATAAATCCGAGTGTTACGAGATGGTTGTCATTCTTCTTAACTGACGAAAAGAGATCTCATCATGTCTGTACCAACGTTTGTCGAGCAAGGATTTGTCGTTTCGAATAAATTCATCGCAAAGGAGGTGGCGGTGCTGAGAAGAAGACCTGTTCTCGCACACTACATTTTTCGGAGTCCTATACCATGGCATCTCCTTACAAAATCCGAAAAGTGTCAAGCTTCATGGTTGATGGCGAATCATCATGGAGTACAATGGGAGGATGGAATCGTTGCGTACAGCATGGCGAAACGATTGATTACAATAGCTGTAGTTAAAGAAGAAGATGATAAAATGCAGTGTATCGTATACGTTAAAGGATGCCAGAAACGAGAATGGCTTGCTAATATGCTCGGCGACGATGCGAGAGAAAATTTAATCATTGAGACCTTGGATGCTGATTACGACGATATCGAATCTCTAAATAATCTAGATGTTAAAAATACTATACGATGTGAAAAACATGTTAAGAATTGCGCATTACAAAATGTATTCAAAATATTTAACTGGTGGTCGCAACGCCAGAAAGAATTGCAAGATTTGGAAAAATAAAATATTTTAACACTAATATGTTTTATTTCTTATTCACCCTCCTCATTCCCTCCCTCCCTCCCTCCCTCACGAGTCATTTAAGAATTCTTTTTATCCGAGTATCGTCTCTCTCTCCCTTCTAAAAATTTCAGAGCACTAAAGTATTCTAGAATCTCCCACCACATTTACCACTAATCTCCCACTACTTTGAAAAACGGGATGTCACGTATATTTGATTCTTCATACGGTCAGTGTTGCGTTAACCGTTCGTGAAAGTGGTCCACTTTTGAAATCTGGAAATATGTATTACGTCGAAAGAAGCAGTGGCGGCCTCAGCAGAAGCGTGAATAATTACGTACCGAATCGTTATGAAACTCCATCGTTTGAGAACAAATGTGACAAGTAAGTTTTTGTTTAACTTCTTTCTATTTTTTCACAAATTGTTTTTAAACTAATTTTTTTATTTTATTTTTCTACAGCATTTCGTTGAAGCGTCGTGCGATTCGTATACTAAGTAGACGATACGCATTGACAACCACGGAATTCAAATTCCTTGAAATTGGTATCAACGTGGGTACACCAAGTTACGTGGAAATTGTCATAGGAGATCATCAAGGAAAGGAACTGGTATTATCTCTCGAAACGTGGAAGGGACTCTACGAGCAACGTCGCAATATTCACGATTTACTGCGAAAGGACTCTAAAGATACCTATAATTTTATAAGCGTTGGACCGCTAACAGTGCGAGTTCATACGATTAACGATACTAAACTTATAAGTCTCGAATCTTTAAACGTACGCATGATGATGATTGAACCGACGTTACACCGTATGTTTGATCTCGATCAATGCATCGATGTAACCTTTGATCGATTGGTTAGAATCACCGAGACAGTCGATACTAAGTTTACACAATTCTCCAATATCGCGTCCACTATAACGGATAATAAAAAAGTGTCAAATGTAATATGCGCCAGCGACGCCTTCAATAAACATCAACTCGTCGATTGCGAACTGGTAACTTTAGTTTTTAGTCACAATATGTAATAAAAAAAAAAAAATATATATAAAAGAGAAGAATAAAGTTTTTTTAAATTTAAATCATGATATAATTTACTCGCACGCATTTCCCATCCGTGCTTCCTCCCACCCGTAAACAGTCCCAGTTCTCATATGTAGCTCGTTGCGGGGAATGACGTCATGCTGGGACCGCGAGAGAGTAAGCGCTAGGAAAGAAAGAGATAGCGCGAGGCGAAGGAGAGCGAGAGAGTAAACGCTAGGAAAGAAAGAGATAGCGCGAGGCAAAGGAGAACAAGAGAGTAAGTGCTAGGAAAGAAAGAGATAGCGCGAGGCGAAGGAGAGCAAGAGAGTAAGTGCTAGGAAAGAAAGAGATAGCGCGAGGTGAAGTAGAGCGAGAGAGTAAGTGCTAGGAAAGAAAGAGATAGCGCGAGGCGAAGGAAAGCGAGAACGCAAACAGAAATTTTTTTTTCTTTTTTCTTTTTTCTTTTATAATTTTTTTTTCTTTTTATTATTTTTTTCTTTTTTTTTCTTTTTATATATTTTTTTTTTTATATTAAATATTGAGTTAGTATATCTAATTATATCTAGTATATGAAGGAAGAAGGATGGGATAGATGAAGGAAATGCAAGCAATTATATGTGTTTAACATAATTTTTTTTTTATTTAAAAAAGTGTGTTTATTTACAAAATCTGTGTGTGTGTGTGTGTGTGTGTGTGTGTGTGTGTGTGAATTTAAAAATAAAAAGAAAAAGATATAAAAAAAAATATATATAAAAGATTGCACGCCGATGGTCGAGGGGTACGGCACGACGACGACTGCTGCTGCAAGGCACTGGAGGGGATGACCGGGCGGTGGTAGTGGCGTCCAGGCAGGGCTCCTGCATAACAGAAAAAAAAAAAAAAAAAAAAAAAAAAAAATTTATTAATATTTTCATAATTTGAAAAAGAATCTTACACATCAAGGATTACTTACAATTACTGATCAGAATCAGTATCAGAATCTGGATCATTGTCGATAACATGTTGTAGATACATGTTATCGATATGTTGACGGACTTCCCGATGGATTTCTTGTAACTGCTCAGGACATGCTTGCCGATTTCCGCCTGGTAAACAGCAATTCTCGCAAGGTTTTCCCCTTAGTCTGTTGTTTTCATTCGTCCATATATAACTTTGTAGTTTAAAGATCACTGTTGAAGAATTTTTTATGTCAAGTTCGCGATTTCGTTGAAACTCCACCACCGCATTCAATAGTTTTTCGGTCACCATTTTTCACAGCACTTAGTCCTAGCAAATGTCTACAAAAGTTTATTGCTGCGCACAAAAACGGCACACACTACATGCTATTACTTGGCACAGTGAGTGTCCACAATTATTACACGAGTTCCAACCGTGATAAATATATTGTCCAGTTTCATGTTTATACACAATTTTACCTTGTGTATATGAATCTTGAACTTCGATGAAACATCCCGAACAAAATTTTTCACTATTTTCCTCGTCGTTGTCATACTTTTTTACTTCGTAATAAAATATGATGTTACACATTTCCTGCCGTTCAGTTATAATTCGTAAATCTTCACGCACTAACGGCACTACTTGTTCATTCAAATAGTCTTCCGGATCACTCTCATAATCAGAGTCATTCACTATTTCCACTTCTTCATCGCTGTCGTCGATGATAACCACATCTTCATTGTCTTCATTGTTTTCGATAACAATCACATCTTCTATATTCATTTTAGCACTAAATCGAAAGACACTCGACGACTGTTGAATACGTTTTAACGCGGAGACAGATTCTCAAATTCGAGCAGCCGAATGTTGGCGCTGGTGCGTTGCATTCTTTCCTTAAAAATTATGGAAGATGTTTCGCTCCAGTTTTATGGGAGATTTTCCGCGAGGGTACAAAGCTGCCGAACGTCGGCGCTTAAAATCTCTTTTTCCATAATATTCTAATGGTCATAAAATGATCATAAAAAATTAGAAAAAAAAGAGAAAAAAAAACACTTTTATGGTTTCTAAAATGTCCCCCGACTATAAATAAACTCCAAAGATAAACATCTTGCAGTTGCAGTTCTTTCCCTAAAAAATTATGGAAGATATTTTGCTCCAGTTTTATGGAAGATTTTCCGCAAGGGTACAAAGCTGCCGAACGTCGGCGCTTAAAATCTCTTTTTTCATAATATTCTAATGGTCATAAAATGATCATAAAACTAGAAAAAAAAAACAGTTTTATGACTTCTAAAATATTCCCCGGCTATAAAATCAACTGCAAAGATAAACATCTACTTTCGAACGTGTGTAGGACCCTTCCCCCCCCTTTCCCTAACAGACCCCTCGCGCCTCTCAGATACCCCCGTCCCCGCACTCCCCTCAGCACCCCATGGCTTAGAATCCCCACTATAACACTACTACAATATACACTTTTCTATGAAAATAAAAATTGGTTAAAGAAAAATAAAATTGTGTTTGTAAAAACACAATTTTATTTTTCTTTAACCAATATTTATTTTATGTCCTGTCGGCTCCACGTTTTTCCTCCCACGAAAATAAAATAATAATCGTCCGACCGGTCACAAAAAAACGGGTCGCGCAATAGAAAAGAACCGTTATTATCAAATAATGTTTAGACCTACTAAAAACGATATCTAAACAAATACCGGAAGGGATTAATAACGAAATCCTCTAAAACAACGAAACAGGACAAACACAACTGCATAATCTTAAGAAACGGACAAATAATGCCGCTATGTACTGTCGGCTCCACGCCTTCACCTCCTATAAAGATGAAGCAATAATCGCCCGACCAATCATAAAAAGGATCGCGCGACGAAAAATATTTTAAACATTGAAAACGATGTCCAAAGAAACGACCGGAAAGGACCAATATCCTCTAAATGAATAAATAGACAAACACAGCTGCATAATCTTAAGAAAGAAACAAATAATGCCGCTACGCACTGTCGGTTCCACGTCTTTACCTCTTATAAAGATGAAGCAATAATTGCCCGACCAGTCATAAAAGGGCCGCGGAACGGAAAAAATATTTTAAACTTTGGCTATTATTGCCTTTAAATCGTTCGGAGTCAGGGATAATAAGGATTGCGAGCTTTACTTATTCAAAATCGTATAATGTACTTTCTTTGTCTTACACACTAGAATCGGAAGTATCGCCTCTAAACGCACGTCCGCACGCGTTCACGGTCGACTCTCTAATCCTGCCTCGACGAAACGTTATCCATCTGCCTAACGTCTCTCTTTCGACCTTCAAGAATCTTCCCGAATCGTCTCCGTTTCTATTTTCTTATTTTATCTTTCGCTTCAAGTTTTCGACTTTGTCTTTCTGTCTCGTCTGTTGTGTTTTCATATTTATCTCCGTCTCTATACCTGTCGCGTGTATATGTCTGTATATATGTGACTGTGTTTGTGTGAGCGCAACTCGGGTCGATTATTACGATCGACTATGCCGATGTAATCGCTACAATACTCTCCCGCCAGTGCTATACCGATAGCACGATATTCACGCATACGCTGCATCGCTGTGAGCTTGATATGCACGGGTTTCGCTTCCCTCGCTCAACACACGACCTGTATCGGTTTAAGTCGTCGATATGCCAACAGCTTGAACACCTTACGCATAACTACTGTACATTTCTACACAATTCGTGCGCGTCAATACCGATTCGAGACTCTTTACGCAAAAAAAAAAATGATACAATATAATATAATGAGACTTCCCTTGCGGTCGTCTACGTGCTTACGAACTAAAAACTAACGATAACGAGAAGAGGTACCAATCCGATGCGCGATATACATTTGTTCCCGCTCGGCAAATCCAACCCTCGTAAAATTCTCTCGCAACCGTCTCCGCTTCCTGGTCTCGTAAGGGGAATGCCTCCGGCCATCACGTAAAGCGGTCCACACACGTGAGGCAATATCGTTTTCCCTCTGAAACTGGCATTATGATGATATCGAGATGGACGTGCTCGAATCTGCCGGATGGAGCGGCAAATTTCCCAATGGGTGCCGAAACATGCCGAGACACCTTGGACCGTTGACAGGGCACACAAGCCCGCGCCCAGTTACGGCAATCCGCACGCATCGACGGCCAGACGTAGCGCTGCGCCACGAGTTTGCCCGTCGCCTTAATCCCCGGGTGCGCCAAGTTGTGAACGGCCGCGGCGCCGTCGTATCGCAGTACACCGCTATCCCCGTTCCAGGAATCTCCACCTTGCCTAGTTGCAGTCCAGTCTCCCGTTGCAGGTACTTCTCGAGCTCCTCGTCCGTCCCCTGTGACTCCGCCAGCGCGGCGTAGTCCATGGGAGACTGGAGCTCCTCGATCCTTGATAGCGCGTCGGCCACGACATTCTCCTCACCCGTCACATGCCGAATGTCGGTGGTAAACTACCCGATATAATCCAAGTGGCGGAACTGGCGCGGCGTGCTCTTCTCGGGTTTCTGTCAAAAAGCGAACGTTATTGGCTTGTGATCCGTATATATCGCGAACGTGCGTGCCTCCAACATGTGCCGAAAATGCTTGACTGCCAGGTATATAGCCAACAGTTCCTTGTCGTAAGCGCTATATTTTGATTCGGCTGGGCTTAGCTTCTTTGAGAAGAAGGCTAAAGGCTCCCAGCCGTCGGTCCCTCGCTGTTGTAAGGTCGCGCCTATGCTCTGCACGGACGCGTCGGCAAACAGAGCGAGCTCCGCGTTCATCCTGGGGTGCCTCAAAAGAGCGGCTTGTGCCAGATTTTCTTTCGATTTTTCGAATGCCTCTTGGGCCCGCGGCGTCCACGGTACCGGCGTCTTTCCCTTGACGTTGCCGTGGAGGAGGTCGTCCAGCGGCGCCAACATTTCGGCAGCTCTCGGCAGGAATCTTCGATAAAAATTCACCATGCCTAAGTATCTCCGGAGCTCCTTCGCCGTCCTCGGCGCTTGACACTCAAGGATCGCCTTCATCCGTGCCGGTAGCGGTCGAGTTCCCTCGTCGGAAACCTCCTATCCGAGGAATTCCACTCTCCGTTGACCGAACATGCACTTCGCCGGATTAATCACCACACCGAATTCCCGCAGACGCTCGAATAAAGCTTGCAGATGTTCGCGGTGTTCCTCCTCTGACGACGAGGATGTCGTCAATCTACGCGTAACAAAACTCGAAGTCGCGCAACACCTCGTCGATGAATCTCTGGAATGTCTGCGCCGCGTTACGTAAACCAAATGACATGTAGGGAAATTCGTACATGCCAAACGGTGTGGTGATCGCCGTCTTCGATATGTGCTCCTCCGCCATCGGAATCTGATGATATGCCCGGACTAGATCTATCGTCGTAAAAAGTTTCTTTTCGCCAAGGGCCTGCGCGAAATCCTGTATGTGTCGCACCAGATATCGGTCCGGAATCGTCCGCGCGTTTAGTCCCCTGTAATCTCTGCAGGGTCGCCACTCCTCTCCTTTCTTCGGCACCATGTATAAAGGCGCTGACCAACAACTCTTTGAAGGCCGCGCGATTCCAGCTTCCACCATTCGTCGAAACTCCTTTTTTGCGGCCGCCAAACGATCCGGCGCGAGTCTTCTCGGTCCGCATGCGACAGGCGGTCCGGGTGTCGTCTCAATATAGTGTCGCGTGGTGTGAATCACTTCCCTCGGACGTCCCTCCGGCCTCGTAATATCCGTGTATTGTTCCAGCAGCCGGTGGTATTGAGTCACTTCTGTAACCGTCTTTACGTTGGGCGCATCGCATCGGATGCAACGCCCGCGCGCGGTTAAACTCGTCGTCTGATCGATGAGACGAGAATTGCGCAGATCCACGAGGAGCCCGTAATGCGCGAGAAAATCAGCGCCGATTATAATTTTATGCCTCGATAGGCCACGTGTGAATACACAAGGATAATTACTAATGTCAGGATAAAAATGACAGAGATAGTTATTTTTTTTAATGTTTTAAACTCACTGACTTTATTATGATCAACGGCAGCGATAATTTAACAAACCACGAACTCCAATACTGTTCAAATAACGGTTCGATAATAAAATATATTGATATAAAATACTTGGATCGCTCGCAGACAGAAAAGAGAGCTCACAATAAAATGTCTCCCTTTTTATATCGATTCTCGCTCCAAAATCACGCCACCGACGGAATCCTGCGCGCGCCTCATCGCGCAGACGTCGATTCATATAACGGGTGTACAAAATTATATCTTACAATTCGGCCGCTCTGACATCTCATTCACCTCGAATGTTACAGTGAGAAATATTTACAATATACACAGGGTGTCTGGTAATAACCGCCTCACCGCCAACCGCTTATATACAGGTAGACCAGGTCAAACTAAATAGAAAAGTCGTCTACCATTTTTCGATTTTCGAAATAATTATCGAGAAATTAATTACCAAAGATTGACAAATCTGGGCGAGTACAAGCGCGCGGTGAGAAGGCCCATCCTACTGCTGCGCGGTTATTAGGCGCTCATTGAATGATAGGAGGAGTGGTCTACGACTGAAAATGGATGCGTATGAGTAGCACGCCTAGTAACCGCGTAGCGGTGGGACGGCCTTCTCGCCGCGCGCGCTTTACTCGCTCGGATTCGCCGATCTTTTTTAATTAATTTCTCGATAATTATTTCGAAAATCGAAAAATGATAGAGGACTTTTTTACTCAGTTTGACCTGCTCTACCTGTATATGAGCAAGATGGTTATTACCGGACATCCTGTATATACATTAAAGTTTTGCTTATAACATTCTTCTCTTTTTTTTTTTTTTAAAGATACAAAAATTGTTTATATTACAATATCGTCATATACATGAAAAATATTTTTAACAAGTCAATGTCATTCACATAGAGAGAAATTTCTGGTTCTTTTTTTTTTTTTTTTTTTACATAAACGTGTCAAAAAAAGTACCAAATACATACAATATTAAATAAAAGCGTTTACATATTTTAATTAGAATGATCGATAATTGGCTTAACCCATGGCTTAATTCTACCTGGTGACAAGATAGTATTATACGGTTTCGCAGATATATTATGCCCAGGAATATCCTGCACAACGTAACGATTTTTATCTAAGACCTTTGCTATTCTGTAAGGTCCTTTATATACCGGTTTTAATTTTTGATTTTCGCCTCGTTTCCTCTGATTGACCCTTACTAGCACGAAGTCATTTTCTTTGTATTTCGTGGGCTTTTTGTGTCTAGCGTCAGACAGCTGCTTATTATAATTTTGCATCTGTGGTGTGGCTAACTTTGCAACTTCGCGTAATTTGTCGCGTTCCGCGTTCAAATCCGTTTCAATTTGCGCAAACACTTTGATTACCTCCGAGAGTGAAGAATCAAAATGATTTCTTTGATGATAACCGAAAAGAAGTTTAGACGGTGATGTTTTTATCGAGCTATGGTAGGTGTTATTTATTATATGTAACGCTTTATCGAGATGACTTTTTTCCAATCTCGCGGGTCAATTACCAGTTTACTGAGCGTTGTTTTCAAAAATCTGTTTACGCGCTCAACCATGCCATTAGCCCAAGGGGCCGCGACCGTTACTTTATAAATAATGTTATTGTCGGCAACGAATTTTTCGAAATCTTGCGATGTGAACGCGGTATCTCTATCCGATACGATGTATTCGGGTGTACCAAATATATTGAATGTAAATTTTAAATTTTCACAGATCTCTCTCGTTGATGTCGTTTTAGTTGGAAAAAGCTACGTAAATCTCGTATATGCGTCCACCACTACCAATATGTATTTAAAGCCATCTTGCGTTTCCTTTAACGGACCAAAATGATCTATATACAATTTTTTACAAGGTGACGCAGGCGTTTGTGGAATTTGACACTCGCTCTCACGGATATTACCGCCCGAATTATGAGTAAGGCAAATAAGGCAATTATCGATATAATCGCATATCTTTTTCCGCATGGAAGGAAACCAGTAATTTTCCTGAATTCTCTGGAAAGTTTTTTCTAAACCACAATGAGCCATATCGTCGTGGTGTGCTCTATTAAGACTGCTGTGCATGACTTCCGGGACTACGAAATAAGAGCGATCTGGCCCTTTTTTGTATACCAGGCCATCGATCAATTCAAACTTATCATCATTCGCGTATTCTAACCTTTGCGCAATCTCTTTAATTTTTGCATCCTGCAATTGTTCAAATTCGAGTTCCCTTTCTAGCGGAATAGATTCAATATATGCGATCTGACGACTCAATGCGTCTACGTGTGGCATTTGCTTGCCTGACCGGTGCGATAACTTGAATCGATAGTTTTGAAGATTCAATGTCCACCGAGCTATCCGCGGGTTAAGATTCGCCTTATTTACGGCATGGACCAGTGCATTACAATCCGTTACTATTGTGAATCCGAGACCGTACAAATAGATATGAAATCTCTCGATTGCCTTAACGATAGCTAACATTTCTAACTCGAAACTTTGGTATCTCGATTCTGCTTGATTCGTAGATTGACTAAAGTGCGCGACCGGTAGCCAATTTTTATTATTAAATTTTTGTAATAAAATCGTGCTAAGCTTTTGAGAACTTGCGTCCGTGTGTAATTGCGTTTCTGTTTGCGGATTATAGATAGCAAGAACGGGTCGAGAACACAATTCATTTTTAAGTTGTTGAAACGCTGACATGCATTGACCGTCGAAATCGAACTCCACCGATTTTTTTAATAGATTAAAAAGAGGTTTAGCTTTCGTCGAATAATTCCTAATAAATTTTCGGAAATAACCAATTGTTACGTCCAGGCCCGTAGAGAGGATGGGTCAGAGGAAGGGCGTAACAAAGAACTGTTCCGATGTCAAAAGTCTTCGACGAGTGACTCGGTCGAGCGAGCTGCAGGTTAGCAAATAGGTAAACGACGGGTGTCGTTATTACTCTGTTATACGAACGCTCTCTCGGTGGTCCCTTTTTGGTAAGAGAATCGAATCTCTTTTACGCGGGACGGGACCTTGTGTGATCTTTCGCGTGGAGGGAGTGAGGGAGTTAAATAAGTTTACCGATCATTTAATTTTTAAATTAACATTTATTCAATTGATCCCTACCATTATACATATAACTTTATTGATATTATCAAATCCTTAAAATTATTTGTATGAGTGTGTGTGTGTATTTGTGTGTGTGGATCGCGGGTGTTACAAAAGTACGGAGGTCATCAACCTCCGAAAAGAAAAGAAGGGGAACGAGTGCGAGTCTAAAGATTTTATTCTGGTTGGTATTTGTACAATAGTTTATAATAAGAAAAAAAGAAAAATAATAATAATTATAATTTGGGAACGGTGTTATGTGTGTTACTGCGCGATGTCGATGTCTTCGAAGACGCTATCTATAATGCTGAGGAGAGCGGAATCGGATATGGATGCAAGTTTTGATTCTAAGGAGGGGAGCGCAGAGGTGTCAGAGTCTGCTGGAGAGTATTCCAAAGAGGAGTCGGGTAATTCTATCGTGTGGCTCGATGAATTGTCCGAGAGGATTACGGACAAGGAATCGGAAAATGTTAGAGGAGACGACGGCGGTGAATCGTCGGATATATCGATGACTGAAGGTGAAAGGGGTACGGGGGAATACGATGGGGAAGGAAAATCTACTTCAGGGTAACTATGAGTAGATGGGAAAAGGGTTTTTAACGGAGTGGAGCAGCGCGAATACTGCGGTGAAGAAAAGGGGGAATCTAAACTGTTGATTTCGTTCTCGGTCGTGTCGTCCGATCTATTGTCTCGATTTGCTCGCGAGAATCGGCGGGTCGACGCGATTTTAGGCATTTTAAATAAAGAATAAGGTTGAATAAAGGGGAAGGGAGACGATGAAAAAAAAACAAACCAAAAGAGAAGGAAATTAAACTTACTACTTAGGCAGATTGGTTGCGTCCTAGCTGCTGGTGTAGTTGTGCTCTTACTCGGCGGGTCGTCTTGTTGAGCACTGACTCTAATAGTTTTGAGACGTAAACGGAACTCCCGTAGTGTAGATAAATTGCTTGAGTCAGCGAGCGACCGAAATGAATCTGATGTACTGTCAACTGATTTTAAATTTTGGAATGATGGTAATGCGCGAGTCTTCCCTTTTTATATTAAATCTTGAGGGCGTGTTAACAATTTGGGCGGGAGTATTTTTGAGATTTTGACGTGTAAAAGCTGTCGTTCGGTGAGATCCTTCTCCTCCTTATTTTTGATTGTTGCTGATTGGTGGGCTCTGTACGGCCTCTTAGGAAATTTGGAGATTCTTCATTTGGTTATCTCCTGGGATTATGCGGCTGTTTTTATCCATTATTTATTTAGGAGATCTCACTTTCGGTCCTTTTCGGTCATTTCTTTGAACATCGATTTCAATGTTTAAAACATATTTTTCGTTCCGCGGCCCTCTTATGACTGGTCGGGCAATTATTGCTTTATTTTTATAGAAGGTAAAGACGTGGAGCCGACAGTGCGTAGCGGCATTATTTGTTTCTTTCTTAGGATTATGCAGCTGTGTTTGTTGATTTATTCATTTAGAGGATCTCACTATCGATCCTTTCCGGTCGTTTCCTTTGAACATCGATTTCAATGTTTTAAAATATTTTTCGTCGCGTGATCCCTTTTATGATTAGTCGGGCGATTTTTGCTTCATTTTCGTGGGAGGAAAAATGTGGAGCCGACAGTGCGTAGCGGCATTATTTGTTTCTTTCTTAAGATTATGCAGCTGTGTTTGTCTGTTTCGTTGTTTAGAGAATTTCGTTATTGATCCCTTCCGGTATTTGTTTAGATATCGTTTTTAGTAGGTCTAAACATTATTTGATAATAACGGTTCTTTTCTATTGCGCGACCCGTTTTTTTTTTGTGACCGATCGGACGATTATTGTTCATTTTGTGGGAGGAAAAACGTGGAGCCGACAGGACGTAACACCCCCGGCCTTAAACAAATGTTGGGGAGAAACCCAACATTTGCAGAAAAAGGGGAGAGATATGTTTTTCTCTTCAACTAATTTCGTTTAAGTTTGCTTATGTGTCTGTTTTCGCACGCTGTTTGTTTATAAAGAAAAAAAGAGGAAAGAAAAAAGCAACCTCCAAAACTTCTTCCTATTTCTTTCGTCTTCCTTTTACACTTTTTTTTTTTTTTTTTTTTTATGTTAAAATGCAAAACTATCTCCTCTTACGTTTTAAGAAAGAGAAAAGAAAAGCCAAAGGAGTGTTGTATTACTTTTCCTTGACCATCGTCGAAGGTTTAGATCTTTGTTTTCCCGGGTGACGTTTTTATTGCTCTCAGCGAAGGAATAATAGTTAAGTATTTTTATGCTGTTTGTGGAATTAAACTATTAAGCAAGATTGTTTTGCATTTTTTTTTTATACGTGGATATTAAACTATCTTATAATGATATCATACATATGTTAACGTAATTATGCAATGTATATGTAATATTCTAGAATAATTCTGTTATGTGATATTGTGGGTGTGAGGTATATATATAAAAAATTTTTTCTTTTATCTTTATGTTAATCAATTGGGCAAATATATAAAGAAAGTGAGATTTTTATATATATGTATATATATTTTATTATTATTATTATTATTATTATTATTATTATTATTATCACTATTGTATACATGTATATATGTAGTTTTTTTTTCTTATTTTAATTAATGTAATAAAAAGGAAAGTGTAGGTTTTTTTTTTTTTTTTAACGGTAGGCGATACGGATGTTTTAGCGCAGTCGCTGAGCATGCCCTAGTTGGATTAATGAGTCTCGTAAATTGCAAGCGCCGTCGTTATATTGGTTATGTATAATCAACTTGATCATGGCGGCCCCGTCGCCAAGGGGGTGAACTATTTTCATCCACCCCTCCTGTTTTTCTGCTAGGATCTTGCATAGCGCGATCGTCTTTTGTGGCCATTTGGTGGTTTTCCAAGAGGGGGCCGTATATGCTAGGCCGCA
Source organism: Anoplolepis gracilipes (assembly GCF_047496725.1). Lineage (NCBI taxonomy): Eukaryota > Metazoa > Arthropoda > Insecta > Hymenoptera > Formicidae > Anoplolepis > Anoplolepis gracilipes. Next base: position 7,427,924 of record NC_132983.1, read on the forward strand.
CTGATGGCTTGCCACGAGAGCTCTCGAAATCGGTCTTCTAGGAGAAACACTTGTGACATCCGTCTCCAGATGGTCGCTCCCCAATCCTTTAGATCGATTTTTACCATGCTCGTTGTCCTATTTATTTTAGTAATGAGACCGCGTTGCCATAGGTCCTTTATCTTTACGGCAACTGGTTCGTTTTCTTTCAGGTGTTCGGGCCATATGTGGAGGTAGGTATGTCGTCGATCCATCCGGAAGTTTAATTCTTCCAGAAGTTCTGCTAGGTCCTTCTCGCTGTTTTTTAAGTGTAGCCATATGAGATGTGGGGATTCCACCTGGATAGTTCGTATTTCCAGGCGTCCACGGGTTAAATCATGAGTGTTGATGCCTTTGATTTCCATTTCTAAAATTGTTTAGTATGGATTAAAAAGGTGGGTTTTTTTTTATATTTAGGGAGGGAAAGGGGGTGGAAAAAGGAACCGTTCTGCGTGTATTGTTTGATCAATTTTATTATTTTTATCATTTATTTCCCCCCTTTTTTTTAATTGTTATTATTACTGTTATTATTATTATTATTATTATTATTCCTATGGGTGATTATGAGGTATATCTATTTTTATTCTTTTAGTTCTGTATAATTCGCGTTTTCTCGTGTATGCAGCAGAGGATATATCGCGTTTCTTTCTGAAGTGTCTAAATTATAGTTTCCTTGCGTAGTTGGTTTTGTTATGGTTTTATTGTCTTCGTGCGGTGCACTCGGCGGTATCTTTTCGGAACGTTTTTGTCGTCCTAGATGCAATAAAAAATGAGTGAGAAAATCCCAAACTGCTCCAAATAAATACAGTGACCATCCATATACGGTATGTAGTGCGTATCCGTGCACGAGTGTGTCTAGGATTAATTTAGAAACTCTTGCGGTTAAATATATTCCGATTATTCCAGCGCTAATATTTCCGAAAATCAGAAATTTGTTCCAAAATTTTTTCCAAGCAGAGGCGGCTATTTTTTCCACTGAAGCTTCGTCTAAAAGGTTGGAGATTGATCCTTCCTGTAGTGAACTGGACATTCCCATTACTCCCGTTGCTACCGTATTTAGAAGTGCGGGCCGCTCAGCGGGGAACATTATGTGATTTCTTAGTTCTTTCAGTTCGTTTTCAGAATATATACCGCTGGTTGCGAGTCACCCTGGGCTTATGTACTTCCAGGTAGGTTTGGTTAATGGTTTCATAATGGTCGGTGGTAGGGTGTCCACTGGATTCGGTAAAAATTTGTACCATGAATCTCCCAAAAGGTACATGGCAGGTGCGAACGGGTTGCAGGCGGTTTGTGTTCCTTGTCGTAATAGTATGTGAGTTTGAGGCGTTAAAAAGTGTGTTTGATTTCCTCTAATTACTGGTAATTGGTCGTAACATTCCTTGGTTCGCGCGAGTTTTACATCGACTGGCACACATTTTATTATGTGAATTACTTCTCCTGCTCGGAAAGCCATGTATCCAGGTCCATTCATTAAATGATATGCAAAAATATCCGGTGTTTGACTAGCTATGGCTAGTGCGTTTCGTAACATTTTTCGTTCTAATTTGCATTGATGCTGTAATATATTTCTATATAGTTCGTTTATTTGAGTGCGGATGTGTTTTTCTACATACACGAATTTCGAGTTCATGTAGGTGAACATATCAAGATTTGAAGTACGAGAATATTTCTTGAAAATTTGGCTTCCGCGTACTGTTTCGAAAATCAGTAATTTTGGATGTTCAGTTCGGATGAGTGAATATCCACAAACGTCTTGTTTCCCTTTACTAGTCAGCGCGAAAATGACTTCTTGTGTGACTAATGAATAAATTGTTTGAGAGTGATATCTATTGTCGTCGATACTTTGTGTGCATATCCTTCGAATAGTAATCTGTAGTTGGAAAATTTGCAAGTATCGGTTGGTTCAGGGTCCCAGTATGTATCTCCTCCTTCTATGTCAGTGCAATATGTAGCGCCAAATTCACACGTGACGCCGGATCTGAGTTGTACCCGGTTGGTATTTATTCGTACGTCGGCGGTATAATCTTGCAATGTAATTTTTACACTCGCTAGTACGATTACATCTGCCCATGTTCCATAAGGATCGGAGTATGCTCCTCCGATACATGCTCCGCTATTGTCGACGCTGCCAGCGAGCATTATTGGTCGTGTGGTTGTCTGGTTAGATTTTAAACCGGATATGTATGTACTTCCTAATTGATAACTGCCTTGATTATGCATTCGTTTGCATGCTTCGCGAGGTATTTCTTCCACATATGAATATTTTCCGTTATACACATCCATACTATGAGAAAACATTCCGCATTTTCTGATTATCCGGTCGATTTCGACTTTGCATTGTATTACTTGTACAGATTCGAATTCGTTGATTTGTAGTAACTGAAGGTATATTTGATCTTGATTAACTTTTTGTACTGGAATGTCACATTCGCCGATAGTTAATAGCGATAAGGTAGTTAAATTTGTTGTAGGAGATCCACAATCGTAGCCTATTATTCCATGTGTTTGATAAAATTTAATCATTAACATTGTTATTATTGCGACAATTTTCCTAATTCTGGAATCCATCTGAAAGTGCATATAATTAATTAACATTTGGTCTGATATGTGATATTCGCAACCGATTCGGATGTACAATTCGACTATTTTTCTTTATCCTAACTTTTACGTTGTTTTTATTTAAGATTTCTAAAACTTCGTGAGGTCCAGTATATTGATCTCCGAATTTACCTGGTTTCGGACCTTTTAACAAAAATACCTGGTCTCCCGGTTTAAATTTTTGTGGGTTGATTTTCTTATCATAATGGGTTTTTGATTTAATTTTTGCCTGTATGACGTTATCGCGCGCGTTTCTTTGAATCGTATGTAACTGTGTGGCTAGATTTATTAAGTATTCGTCGTAACTTGCTAATTTATCTTCTGATGCGAGAGGTTCGTTTGATGGAATTCTCGCTATTTTACCGAAAACTAGTTCGTATGGAGTGTGTTTAGTTGCCTCGTGTACGCTGGTATTGTAATTAAACATCGCGAGACTGATCCATCTATCCCATTCTTTTTGTTCATTTGCATATTTTTTCAGATATTCTCCTAATGCGTGGTGTGATCGTTCTAGTGACCCGTTTGATTGAGGATGAAAGGCAGTTGTGCGAAATTTGCGAATTCTGAATAATTTGGCAACCTTCTTCATTAAATCACTAATAAAGTTCCGTCCTTGGTCTGTCAATACTGCCTTCGGTGCTCCGAGTATGCAGATGAATCTATCCACAAAAGCTTCTGCAATGGTTTCGGAGGTTTCATTTGGTAACGGTACTCCCATGCAAAATTTTGTTAATTGGTCTTGTAACGTTAAAATATATTCGTTGCCTCTTTCGGTTTTCGGTAGTGGTCCTACAATATCCATCGCAACTTTATCGAAAGAAGATCCTGGCGTGTCGGTGATTATCATTGGTTATTTAGTTTTAACTCGAACGAGTTTTTTTAATTGGCATTGTAAACATTGTTGAATGTATTGTTGAACGTCTAGTTTTAAATTTTCCCAGTAATAGTTATGCTTGATTCTGCTATATGTTTTTGTGACACCACGATGTCCTCCCGTAGGTAGACAGTGCATTTCTCCGATAATAATAGGTCGTAAGTCTTTAGGAGGATATTTAATTAATCCGTTGCAAATAATTATTTTAGTCGGTGCATCAAAGAATGTTAACTGTAGTGATGATTTAATATTACTCCACGGTACATTATTGATCATTTCAGTCTTTGCAATACTAATTGTTCCTAAATTTAATTCTTCACTTATATCGCGCAAATTAGTTATAGCGGCGACAATTCGGTTTAGAGTTAGCGTTGGTCCTTTCTGTTGCATTTCGCTAACGAGTAAGGCTATGTGGTAAAAACTTTTATGTTTTATGACCTTAGGTTCGTTTAAGGTAAGGGACCTTAGGTTTGGTAACTCGTTTCTCTCGAAGAGTTTTTGTGAACCAGAATCCAAAGGGTTCCCGTTAGTGTCGACGAAATATGCTACGTTGTCTTTTCGTAGGAATAATAGTTCGCGGGATTCTATGACATTAAGTCCGCGTAATTTTTGAAGGTGAGGTTTTATTTTCCGTGATTTTAGATTTTGGTTGATAATTTCCTCTTTGTCTTTTTCTTCGGTATCGTTGTCTTTATCCGGCGGATCATTTCTTTCTTCGGGTTCTTCCGTGTTGTTATTAGGAAGTTCTTTAGTCATTTCGTTTTGTTTAAAATCTAATCTTGCTGTTTGACTTCTTGTTTGTATTTTATTTTGAGTAATCTGTGATTCGGGAATTTTATTTAATTTTTCGAGTGTGCAGGGTAATGTATCTGTATCGATTGTTTGGTCTGTTTCGTTTATTTCGTATTCTATTTTATCTATCTCATCGTCTGTTTCGTTGTCTGAGAAGTGTAAAGTAAAATTGTCATCTTCTTCTTCGTTATCTGATTCATCTAACATTCTGGAAATTATTTCTGCGTCTCTTGGGTTATCTGGGTTTAAAATTTTATTTTTCATAATTTTACAATCTGTTCCTTGAAAATCTACAGGATTTCGTGATAATGCATCTGCGTTCATGTTAGTTTTCCCAGCTTTATATACGACATCGTAATCGTATTCTGATAATTTTAATCTCCAGCGCAGTATTCGCATATTTGCATCTTGCGCGTTCTTAAACCACATTAATGATTTATGATCTGTAACTAGAGTGAATCTCCTTCCGTATAAATAAGGTCGAAAATGTTTAACGCAGTAGACGATAGCTAATGCTTCCTTCTCGTAAGTGTCGTATTTTAATTCATTGTCTGTTAAAGTTCGTGAGGCATATGCTATGGGGCGATCTTTATTTATTTCTCCCTGCGATAATATGCCGCCCACAGCTATTCCAGAGGCGTCTGTAGTTAAAATAAACGGTTTAAAAAAGTCTGGATACTGTAATACCGGTTCCTCACATAATTTTTGTTTTAAAAATTGAAAAGATTCTTCTTGTACAGGTGTCCATTCAAAGTGGGTATCGTTTTTCAATAATATTGTTAATGGTTTGGCAAATTGGGAAAAATTTGGTATAAATCGTCTATAATATCCTGCAAGTCCTAAGAATTGTTTAATGTTTTTCGGCGTCTTGGGTCTTGGAAATTGTTGTACTGCTTCTAATTTTTTCGGATCTGGTTTTACTCCGTCCCTGCTAATTACGTGTCCTAGATACATTATTTCTGTTTTCAAAAATTCGCATTTATCTGGTTGCAATTTTAGATTAGCCTTACGGAGTCGTTCTATTAAAGCGTTATATTTTCTTTCATGTTCTTCTAAAGAAGTAGCGTAGATAACGATATCGTCCATGTAGACGAATAATTCTTGTCCTTGTAACCCAGTTAATACTAAGTCCATTAGGCGTTGGAAAGTAGCAGGTGCGTTTTTTAGACCGAAAGGCATCCGGTCGAATTCATAGTGTCCATAAGGGGTTGTAAAAGCTGTTTTATGACAGTCTTCAAGATCCATTTTAATCTGGTGAAATCCGGATGCTAAATCGCATATCGAAAAATATCGCGCTCCTCCTAATTGATCTAATATATCGACAATATTTGGTAACGGATATGCGTCCCCAATGGTTTTATCATTTAAGGCGCGGAAGTCTAGAACCTTTCTCCATCACTTATTTCCTTTTGAATCCTCCTTTTTTGATACTATCCATATGGGAGTATTGTATGGAGACTGTGAATGTTTTACGATTCCTCCTTCAACGAGTTCCTCTACCTGTTTATTTATTTCTTCCTTATGCGTCTGAGGAAAACGGCATTGTCGGTATTTATAGGTTGATTATCTGTGGTTGGTATTTTATGTTGTATCACGTGCGTTGCAGTTAATTTTTCTCCCGGAATATAGAATCTATCTTGACTATCCGTTATTAACTTTATTATACTGTCTCTCTCGATTCCGTTTAAATGTTCCAATCTTAATGATTGTATAATTTCGGTGAGTCGACCGTCCTTTTCTTCTTCGGTAATTGTTAAACATTTTTCACTCTTGATTGGTGAACTTTCTTTATGTTTTGATTTGCGCGTAGCTTTGGAATTTTTTATAATTTCTTGAGATTGATTTAATAAAAGGGAAGAAACTTCTGAAGACGGTTTATTTTTGTATTTAATTTTTAAAAATTTTCTTTCATTTCAATTATTTTCTTGAGCTCCTTTAGAATGCTCTTCTTTGGTAACGTGAGAGGTTTCTGATTTAATTTTATTTGTTTCTGTAAGTAGTCCAACCTGCGTAAATTTAAAATCTGAGAAGAATAAAGGGCTTCTTCCCTTATAGGTTTTTGTCGAATCACATAGTGATAGTGAGGTTTGGAAACCTCCCTCCTCGTAATCGACGGAGCTAGGATTTTCTGTCGAGGTTTGGAAATTTCCCTCCGAAATCCTAGAATTATCTCCCTTTTGGAAGGCTTGGTAACCTCTGGAGATTTTGGAATTAGTTAATTTTTTAGGAGAGGTTTGGTAACTTCCCCCTCCGAGGATGGTTGGACCTTCGAGATTTTTAGGAGAGATTTGGTAACTTTTCTCTCCGGAAAATTTTGAATTATTGATGTTTTTAATTTCCCTCTCAATTTTATTTTTATTATTATTTTCAATTTCTTCTTGATTAATTTTTTCTTCTTCATCTTCATAATGAGTTTCTTCGATGGTAGGATTTTGTTGATTTTCGTTTTTTATTTCGTTATTTGTAAATTCTTCTTCCGTTGGATTAGTTAAAGTTTCCTCTGGTTCGTGATTGTTGAATAGATCGCTTAAAGATTTCAAGCGTAAGGTAGGAACTTGAACTTCCATTTCTTCATCTAGAGTGCTTATAATGTTTAAATATGCTTTTCTATTGATGTTTTCAACGATAGTATCCCCTAAATGAATTCCAGGTGCTATTTTTAATCTTGCTATATATCCGACTTTTATCTTTGGGTTTTCCACTCTTACATAAAATACTGATTCGGAACGAGGAGCCACTGTAATAGTTTCAGGTGACAAGAAAGGTATGTTTATTCCGGAAACGTTTAAATGTTCTTGGGCGTAGTCGATTTTCGACGAGGTTTGTTCGAAAAAATCATTTCCGAGAATCCCAGATTGCGAGATTGGGAAATCGCTAGAAACGATATGGAAGGTAACCGGTCTTTCGAAGAGAATTAGCGTAATTTCGCCCAGAGTGTAAACAGGATAATTATTTATACCGTTTAATTTTAAGATGTTCGTACAGTTAATACTTATTCCTTCAGGTACGAAGTTTTCTTTATTAACGTTTGGTCCGGATCCTGTGTCTAACATAAAAATTATCTTAATCGTGTCACTTATGGTTATTTGGACAGTAAGCACGCGACTCTGTTTGTCGAGATTTACAGTTACAGGTCTTATTTTTGTTTCGGTTTTACCTACTCGACTATTTGAGTTTTGTGTGGGCGCTTTTCTTGTTCGGGCCCCTGCTGCGCACCCGATGTCGAGGGGTCATTGTAGTTTCCCTGTGCCTTGTTTTTCTTTTGATTATTAGCAAGGCGCACTTGGCAATTTTCTAACAGGTGTCCTTGTTCCTTGCAGTATCGACAAAACAAAGAGTTTCCGGTTCTTCCCTGTTGGTTCATGCTGGATCGGCAATCCTTTGCAACATGCCCGTAATTATTACAAATTGACATGTGGTCTTGGGCCGGTTTTCATTTTGTTTCCTCCAACAGTTATTAGCTGAATGTCCAGGTTTTTCGCACCATTGACAAATTATTGAAATTCTGTTAGTTGTATTGTTCACATTACCTTGTTGACAAATTTTTGCATTGTGACCGGATTTTGAACATAATTAACATGTAATTAATTTTTCTTGTATTATATTGACCGATCAACGGACTTGAGGGTCGCGATACCGGCACTTGTCCGCGGTGTGTCCTTGTTTTTTGCAAATCTGGCAGATTAGAATGTCCGTTCCTAAATCTGTGCGGTTGTTAGTGGTCTGAGATACCTGTAAATATTTTCTGCAGTCATTGGCCACGTGCCCTTGCTTATAACAGATTTGACTGATTTCTCTTGAGCTGGTGTTCTTTTGTCTTCCCGAGTGGTCCCTGTCGTAATTCTGTCATTTCCCGAAGCTCTCTCTCTATTCTTAGAGCGTCGGCTACTGTCGCATCTACTTCTAAAGTTTTCGAGATTCTTTGCTCGATTTCTGGTTTTAATCCTTTAATGAAGCATTTGTTCATGTCCTTTTCTAATGATGCCTTAATACTCTGATCAACCGCAATATTTCCTGCGGTTTTATATGCTTCTAAAATTTGTTTTCCTAGGAATTTAACTCTGTTTGCGTATGTTACTACATTTTCGTCGCCCTTTTGATATATACACCCTAATTCTCCTTGCAATTGATAAATATTTTTAGTTGGCCCGTATATCTGTTTTAAGTAAGTGGTTAATTGTGAAACGCTATCAAAATTTTGATCTTGTATCGTGCGACGGGCTTCACCGATTATTCTCGTTCTTATTATTCTTGTTAGCTGTGGTTCTGTTTCTTTAGGTAGCATAGATTTTGCTTTTTCACATCCCTCGATAAAATAATTTAACGGAATATTTTGACCGTCAAAATAAAGAACGGCCTCGACCGCGTATTTAAGAGTAGCGAAAGGATTATTCTGCGTCATGGTGTTATCGTAAAAATTTTCTAACTCTATTTCAATTTTATATTCCGCGTCGTTTACAGAAATATCGCTATCAGGCGTGCCACTAGCATAGGAATGTTGTTCACTACTTGTCTCAGTGGTTACTTCCATTGAAGAAAAATTAATAATTTTCGGAGATCGTGTGGAAGTAGATGTAGTAGGTGTTGAAGTGTAAGGTGGTTCTGGTTTATCGAATTTCGGCCGTTTGTGTTTCTCTAGCGCTAATTGAAAATTTCGTTCTACTTCGTCTTTATCGGTTTGCCCTCTAGTCCCTTTACTCATTCTAGCTTAAGATCACACATTTCAATCAATCCCGGACGAGCCCCCAATTTTTCAGTATGTTACGTCCAGGCCCGTAGAGAGGATAGGCGTAACAAGAACTGTTCCGATGTCAAAAGTCTTATCGATGAGTGACTCGGTCGAGCGAGCTGCAGATTAGCAAACAGGTAAACGACGGATGTCGTTATTACTCTGTTATGCGAACGCTCTCTCGGTGGTCCCTTTTTGGTAAGAGAATCGAATCTCTTTTACGCGGGACGGGACCTTGTGTGATCTTTCGCGTGGAGGGAGTGAGGGAGTTAAATAAGTTGACCGATCATTTAATTTTTAAATTAACATTTATTCAATTGATCCCTACCATTATACATATAACTTTATTGATATTATCAAATCCGCCTTAAAATTATTTGTATGAGTGTGTGTGTGTGGATCGCGGGTGTTACAAAAGTACGGAGGTCATCAACCAGAAAAGAAGGGGAACGAGTGTGAGTCTAAAGATTTTATTCTGGTTGGTATTTGTACAATAGTTTATAATAAGAAAAAAAAATAATAATAAAGATTTACGAACAGTGTTGTGTATGTTACGGCACGATTTCGCACACGGTCGTGTCGTTCGATCTATGGTCTCGGTTGGCTCGCGAGAATCGGCGGGTCGGCGCGATTTTAGGCATTTTAAATAAAGAATAAGGTTGAATAAAGGGGAAAGGAGACGATGAGAGGAAAAAAAACAAAAGAGAAGGAAATTAAACTTACTATTTAGGCAGATTGGTTGCGTTTTAGCTGCTGGTGTAGTTGTGGCTCCAGTTGTGGTCTTACTCGGCGGGTGGTCTTTGTTGAGCACTGACTCTAATAGGTTTTAAGACGTAAACGGAACTCCCGTAGTGTAGATGAATTGCTTGAGTCAGCGAGTGACCGAAATGAATCTGATGTACTGTCAACTGATTTTAAATTTTGGAATGAATGGTAATGCGCGAGTCTTCCCTTTTTATATTAAATCTTGAGGGCGTGTTAACAATTTGAGCGGGAGTATTTTTGAGATTTTGACGTGTAAAAGCTGTTGTTCGGTGAGATCCTTCTCCTCCTTATTTTTGATTGTTGCTGATTGGTGGGCTCTGTACGGCCTCTTAGGAAATTTGGAGATTCTTCATTTGGTTATCTCCTGGGATTATGCGGCTGTTTTTATCCATTATTTATTTAGGGGATCTCGCTTTCGGTCATTTCTTGAACATCGATTTCAATGTTTAAAACATATTTTTCGTTCCGCGGCCCTCTTATAACTGGTCGGGCAATTATTGCTTTATCTTTATAGAAGGTAAAGACGTGGAGCAGACAGTGCGTAGCGCCATTATTTGTTTCTTTCTTAGGATTATGCAGCTGTGTTTGTTGATTTATTCATTTAGAGGATCTCACTATCGATCCTTTCCGGTCGTTTCCTTTGAACATCGATTTCAATGTTTTAAAATATTTTTCGTCGCGCGACCTCTTTTATGATTAGTCGGGCGATTTTTGCTTCATTTTCGTGGGAGGAAAAACGTGGAGCTGACAGTGCGTAGCGGCATTATTTGTTTCTTTCTTAAGATTATGCAGCTGTGTTTGTCTGTTTCGTTGTTTAGAGAATTTCGTTATTGATCCCTTCCGGTATTTGTTTAGATATCGTTTTTAGTAGGTCTAAACATTATTTGATAATAACGGTTCTTTTCTATTGCGCGACCCGTTTTTTTTTTGTGACCGATCGGACGATTATTGTTCATTTCGTGGGAGGAAAAACGTGGAGCCGACAGGACGTAACATATAGTACAGATCTATAGTACTGATATCAAGTTTTTGTTGCATTTATATTTTCTATATACCGAATGTCTTGAAATAAAGTGTCAACTTTGAGAGCATATAGGGGATCGATAGACTAAGAAAAAAAACTCCTTTACAAAATATTGCTCGCTTTTGCTTTGTTTTGAACAAAATTAAAAGAAAAACAAACACAAAAGATTTTATTAAAAATATTAAACGATACTACAATTATTATATTTATCAAAAAGTATCATGAAATAAAAGTTATGGAGAATGAAAATTAAAAAAAAAAGTGAATTAAATCTTGCTTAAATTTTGCTAAAATAAAGTTAAAAAATTTTATGCTTTATTTTACTTTTATTTTCTTTTTTTATGCTTTAACCTTTTTAAAATATGTACAATATTATATACATCTTTTTAAAAGAAATTTTTATTTTTGTAAATTTTAATATTTTGTAATTTTAAAATACGTTTTTCAGAATCATATGTCGTACCTACTGGAACGATCGTACATCTTCATATCTACGGTGTTCACAGAGATCCCAATTTTTGGCCAAATCCAGAAGTATTCGTTCTGGATAGATTTTTGCTTAAGAGAATACAGAATCGTCATCCATATTCCTATATACCGTTAGGACCGAGGAATTGAATAGGTGAATTATTATTTTCGTTTCTGCCCTTGTCGATAATTTTTGATAGTGTCGATAAACTTTCAATTGTATAATAGGTCAAAAACTCGCTCTGCTGGAGTTGAAGGCTACAATAGCATCTTTAGTGCACAATTTTTACTTGGAACTGATAGATTATTTAAAAAATATGCAGTTAAAGTCCGATTTACTTCTTTGTCCTTCGCGTCCGGTTTATATGAAATTCATCTCAATTAATTACAAGTATCCGTTTAAAATTAACACGGATATCATATAAGTATAAGAAGTTGATGAATTGCAAAAATTAAAAAAAATTATTACGCATATTATATGTTCAATATTATCAAAAAAATATATATTGTATATAGGTTGGATGGTGGTCGTGCACACTGCGGCGCTGAAACTCGCCTGAGGCGAAGAGTACGCGTAAACGCAGGTTCGAGTCCACCCAGATCCAGTAGGATTAAGAGAATTTTAGTCGTAAGGTGGCTGTGCACGCTGCGCCGCCGAAGCTTACCTGAGGTAACTAGTATGGCGGAAACGCAGACTCGAACTCACCCAGACGAATTAGGTATTAAGTATTTAGGTATAAAATAAATGTAATAGGAAAATGTATTAGGAAAATTGATAAATAAAGGTCGGACAAAAGTCTCTTTGGCAAAAGCTAGGGACTTAAAACCCAAGGTTTTTATATATATTGTATATATAAAAATGTTACGTGATTTCTTGTCCCGGAACACACAAATGTATTTCTCGCATCTTTTCTCCTTTATTTCTCGTGTGATCAATCGGACGATGATATTTCAAAGATGGAGCACTGGAAACATCATAAGAAAATAAATAATTAAAATGATAATTATATTTTTTAAATCTGCCTTGGTTAATAAGAAACTTATGAGCAATTATTTTAACAAGCAATTATTTATTATATTTATTTTTTATTTTTTATTATTTAATATTTTATTTTTTTTGAAGCCCGTTAAATATTTAAGGGATATTCGATTGAAAGCTGATATAATAATACGTCTTTTTCATCTAGTTCATATAAGATTTATTTTAATTAGATGCAAACAGCCATAAAATTAATACAGATACCATAAAGTGTAAGAAGTAGATGCATTGCAAAAATAGAAGAAAGTCGTTATGCACTTTATATGTTATATGTATTCAACATTATAAACAAATACACATTGTATTGTTTTTGTATATGTGCAACATTATAAATAAAATATACATTGTAAACATGTTGCGTGATTTCTTATCTTGAGACACACAAGTGTATTTTGTCTCGTGTCTCCTCACCTTCATTCTTTGATTGATCGCGAATGTTAATACTTCAAAGATACATAGAGAACTGGAAAGTTGTAAGAAAAAACAAACGCTTGCCATTATATGTTTAAACCAAAACACGTTTAAAATTAGCATATCTATTTATTATACAAAATGTTTTTCTAAATAAATGTATTTTAAGTCTAAACCTGATATTACACATTTATGCGATTAATTAACGAAAATAAACACGGACAAGATGCTTTTGTGAAAAATAAAATAAATATTACAGATATTTTGATAAAAATCGAACTTAGCTCGTTCTTTTTTAATTAATTTAAAATTTTTAAATATTTTTTTATAATTCTATTTTATTTATTACAAGTTACAACGATGTATTATAAACTTGGTACTTTCTTGAGAATTCTAAATAATATCGTAGATAGATAAAATATAAACTATTTATCTTTCGATAAACCATTGATCCCTTGATACTTTCATATATATCTACATAAATGTAATATTTAATCAAAATCAAGAAACATACAAACCTCCAGCGACAAATAACAAAAGAGAATATGGAGAATATGTAGAATCTATTAGCCTATCTAATTCAGAGTATTTTAAATTACCAAATTTTAGTAATATTGCCAGATACTAACCAATTATATAGAATGTTCCAACTTTTGGTAGATTTACCCGTCAATTATTTATTGCAGATAAATATTAGCCACTATGGTTCTATTTATTGATAAAATTTATCTCTACGAGTTAAATTGTTATTCAGAAATATTTTTATTCGGTGATTGAAATAATGAGTAAAATTATCTTTCGGTAAAAAATTTAATATGTAAATATGATATTTACCTAATAAGTGACTGACGAATAAATCTACTATAAAATTGAAACAATCGGCTCTTTTTTGATAGCTCAAATAAATACATCAACAAATTTCGTTGATTAGAAATAAAAAAAGTTATACATATTATACAAATTAATTTTTTTATTAGCATGTTTCAATACATTTAAGATATTCCGATAAGGTAATCTACAATACGTATTTGACGAACCAACAAGTGACGGAACACGTCTTGTCAAAACTAATGTCGAAACTAAACGAAAAAAAAAATATTATATACATTTTATCAATATACTTTTTGCACAACAATTATTTTTATGTTCACTTGACATTTTGTTTTATTATCGCATCGTTTTCAATGTCAGTCTTCTTTAATGACACCAACTTGACTTATTAGATTAATTATATATAAGAGCAAACTTAGTTTAATAAACATTAGGTAAGATCCTCGTACTCTTATATGATATTATGCTGTAATTTTGTTGCGATTGTAAGATAATGATTGATCGATATAACCAGTGAACTTAGTTCTGGTTTAAATGAGCATAGAGCAATGTTAATAAATTAAGTTTGCTAATTAGACAAAAGAAAAAAAATTTATAAAAATCAAAATTTTATTCTTCTCGTACTACTTATTGTATCAAACTCGTATACGCTTATTAAGTAAAAGTCTATAATTTGTTAAAGAAAAGAGAGATGAAGTTTTTGACAAAAAAAGTGAACACAAGTGTATTTTTCTTATTTTAATAAATTTTGACTATGTTATCTAAATAAGAATAAGAAATGTTACTTCTATTAAAATAGAATATTCAAAAATAATAACACAAACGAGTATTGTTCGCGGATTTTTCTAATTCAAAGTGAAATACTAAACTGCCCAATGCACATCCTAGACTGATTTTTATATACTAAATCTTCGAATTACTGAAGCGTTCGACAATATACACTTTTCTATGAAAATAAAAATTGGTTAAAGAAAAATAAAATTGTGTTTGTAACATATGTGTGTTATATTTTTAATTTCAATGTTAATATTTTTATTTTGAAAAAGCTTTAAAACAATAACAATTATTATGTTAAATTAATAGTTCCACAATTACTATTTGAAATGGTTCCACAATTTTTATCTTCTCAAATAAAAATATGCATAAGGATGTATAGTAAATGTTTAATTTACACAGCTCAGTTTGTTTTCATTTTTATATGTATTATAGAGAATATATTCCTGAGTAATATACTGTTGAATTTTGTAACCCACTCGTTTGGTTCTTGAGATTGCCGATTTTAAAGTATCATAATTTTGACAAAACTGTATAAAAGATTATATCACGATTTTGTCGACACTTAGTCAGATATGTTGTAAAAGGTATTGTTTTTCGGAAGTAATTCTTGTCAATTATAAAGTAAGGAAAAGCATTAGTTTAGAAGACAAAACAAATTAAAGTTTCATAATTTTAATGCTTTTTCTTAGATATAAACTGCTATTACAAACAGCAAAGTTGTACCAATATTTTAGTAAACGTGTGGACGATGATTTTAATATTAAAAACAAAGAGAGAGAGAGAGAGAGAGAGAGAGAGAGAGAGAGAGAAAGAGAAACAAGTTGGAGAAGTGTATTTTTTTGCGATGGAGGATACAGGGAGAGAATTAGGCGGAGCCTCTCCCCCGCCTATACATTTATTTTATGAAAAATTTTGAAAACACATGTCAAGGTTAAGATCATTGAGACATTTATTTTATGAATAATTTTGAAAACATATCTCAAGATTAAGATCATTGCGACTAAATTTTTTTTTCTAAAAATATTATTTTTATAATATTTTAAAATCATATGTTTCAAACAAACTGACGCCACAAAATTCAAACAAATTGTAATTTAGGAATGTACCCTCTATAACATATATAAAAATGAAAAAATCCGAGTGTAAGTACACATTTATCAAATGTGTTGTTTGGTCTTTAATCAAAATGGGATTATTCAACTTGCCTCTCAAGTGAGACTATGATTATTATTATTAATACGCTCTTAGGCAAAAGATATTATAAGTATATGCTTCAGATGTGTATTGTCAGTTCGCGAAGATTTGTTTCATATGAATTTGCTTGAAAAGATTTGCAATTTATTTAATACATTTTAAACATTTGAGTGGTGTTTCAATTGAACGTCGCTTCAGAGAATTTACCAGGTAAGATTGAGTAATACTTATTTATGTAAAGTAGAACTTTATAAAATGTTATTGCAATATTTGAATGATAAATAATATAATTAGTGTAAGTGTATGATTTTTATACACATATTTTTTTAATAACACAAGTTGTTAACTTTGTTTGATTATTATAATCATATTGTTATAATCTTATTAAATGTATATTATATTATTTTTGTGCAAATGTTTAACAATTAGGTAAACAAAAGAAAAAACGCTGTTTAACAATCGTGATAATTATATAATTTATATATTATATGAAAATACAATGTCTTCGTGTGTGTAGCGTGATAATAAATTTGATAAAAATCACATAAAATTTTCCAATTAATTTGTTGTTTATGATAAAGTGTACGAAATCTTAATTGAATAGTTCTATATTATATTTATTATACAGCAATTCTTTATTTTTGTTTAGCAGTAAAAATAGATTTAAAATAGATACGCAAACACAAATTTGTAGAACTCAACTTTAAACGGACATTATGATGTGATCACTTAGAGCATTTCTTTACAGTTATAGAGTAAATAAAATTATTAATAATGCTAAAATAACTAATATATTCTTTAGGTAATTAAGTAAAAATAATGCTCGATCTAATTATGATACTATTAATCACTAATCAGATTTTGCAATAAAATCTTAAGAAATTAGATCTTATAAATAGAAACATAATTATAAAAAATAACTGATAAAGTTTTTCTTTTGATAATTTCATCTCTCCATACTTTTGCATGTACGTATAAAATTTTATTAACATTAAGAGACAAAGGTGAGTTTCAAGTAACGAATAACAAAGCAGAATATGATTCTGAAGAATTTATAACCAGCATTTAGTTCAGAATATTTTTGATTATTAAATTTCAATAACTCCAAAACTGATTAGATTTATAATAGATTTAATTAATATGTACATTTAATCGATAGCTCGAATAAATATACATAAAAAAATTTTTCCGATTGGAAATAGAAAAAGTATACATATTATACAAATTTATTTTTCTATTAGCATGTTTCAAGATATTGAAAATATTATATCCAATAAAATGATCAAATAAATAAATGTGTATATTGTATGTTAAATATATTTTACTTTTAATTAATTTTTCATTACTTTTTGATATTTTTCTTCTTTATATCTCCTTGACATTTTCGTATCTTTGAATCATTATATAAAATTTTCATTATATAAAATTTTTAATATTTCAGAAACATGTTAAAATTGTATAGTGCTCGTGTCTCTTTATTTCTATTGAATGTAATTTTTAAAAGTTATAACATTATTTTTGCAGAAAAGAAAACGGATTTAAATAATATTATATACATTTTAGCAACACATATTTTTGCACAGTATTGGAGAACATTTGAGCTTGCTATTATATATTTAAACGTAATTTGCATGTCTATTTATAACACAAAATGTTTTTTCTAAATAAATGTAAAGTGTTAAATCTGATATTATAAGTTTATGTGATCAACGAAAATAAACACAGAATAAATTCAGAACTTTATAAAAAAGTAGATGCTTATATGAGATATGAAATAAATATTACAGATTTTTTGATAAAAACAGACCTTTGCTTGTTTTTTTAATTACTTTAAAATTAAAATTTTTTAAAAATTCTATTTTAAATGCTGCATGACACATAAACTTGGTATTTTCTTGACAGTTCTAAATAATATTGTAGAGAAATAAAATATAATATATTTATCTTTCTCTTGATCTCATCTCTCGATACTTTCACATGTAGATAAAATTTAATCAAGAAATCAGGAAATATACAGAAGCCTCGAGCAGCAAATAACAAAGCAGAATATGTAGAATCTATTATTAGCTCATCTAAAATTCAAAGTACTTTAGATTACCGGATTTTAATAATATTGTCAGATACTATGACCGCAATTATAAAATGTTGCAATTTCTTGTTACATTTACCCATCAATTATTTACCTATTGTATTGTAGATAAATATTAATAACTGTTATTTTATTTATTGATAAAGTTTATCTCTACGAGTTAAATTGTTATTATCGAAAGGTAATTTTATTCAGTGGTTGAAGTACTGAATAAAATTATCTTTTGGTAATAATTCAATCCGTAAGTATGATATTTACTTAATAAGTGATTGATGAATAGACCTACTAACAAGTAACACTATCCAACTGACACTCAACGATTCGAATTAAATTTAACATACTTATTAAACATGTGACGAAGTCATCAGGGGCCGAACAACCGTCCCTGCAAAACAATCGGCGCCTTTCGGTGCCACCAAACGTTACGACGTTGGCGCTCCCGGTCTCCCCACTTGACCGCCTCCCTACTCTGCTCGGAACCGAGAGTGGGAGGCCGGCCAACGGGTATATAAGCCGGCTCGGCCAGAGAGCCGGCACCTAGTCCTGTCCTGATCCTTCCTCGAGGGAGAGTTCTCTCGAGGCTCCAGACACAAGCGACTATCCCCTACCACCATCCTCCGGACAACGAGCGTTCTCGTTGAACCGACCGGGCGTCCCTGGCCTCCGGCACCTCATCCGACCATCCTCCGGACAACGAGCGTTCTCGTTGAACTGACCGGGCGTCCCCGGCCTCCGGCACCTTGCCCGACCCTCCTCCGGACAACGAGCGTTCTCGTTGAACTGACCGGGCGTCCCCGGCCTCCGGCCCCGTGCACGAGTTTGAAACCGTCCGTCTCCGGACGACAACAGGCAAACCGCCCGTCTCTGGGCGAATAACGTTGACATCCATCCGTTTTCGGACGACACCAACCAATCCGCCCGTCTTCGGGCGACCAGAGAGAGAACCGTCCGCCATCAGGACGCCCCCGATCGCACAGCTAAGCGCCCGCCTGTCGTGCGCTCTCGTCCAGCCGTCCGCCGCCAGGACGCCACCGACCGAACTGCCAAGTCGTCCGCTACCAGGACACCACCGACCGAACCGCCAAGTCGTCCACCACCCGGACGCCCTGACCGAACCAGCGTCACCAGGACGAACACCGACGGCCCGTACGGGACCCCGCCTGTACATACCACCCCTGTATATATATATATATATATATATATATATATATATATATATGTATATATATATCTCATCCCTGCGCGTTTGTACATATCGTGTCTACGATTAGCATTGTATAAATAGAATAAACTCGTCTAAGAACGACATAAGAAAGGGAGTCTATCATCCGTCGTGCCTGTCCTTCTCCCGAATCCTGGAACCGGCGAGCATTGTCCGAGACGTCGGGAAAGGCGAAACGTTACAAACACCAAAAAATATTGAACACGTGTTTTTTTTGTTTTTGCTAAATACGCATTTTAAGGATAGAAATTATTAATATCCCTCAATTTCCTATGAGAGTAGGAACAGCTACGGCTAATTATTTCCGATACGATACATTTTCTGAAAAAAGTGCTCAGGACCAAAGTTGTAGGGTTTAAAGTAGTGATCTTGAGTTGACCTTGAGGTCGATTAAATTTGAAGATAATCAGTTGGCGGATTTTTGCCACATCCTGTATCTATAATCAGTGATTTCGTGCGTTGATTCTAAATCTGTCTTCAGAATTGACCTGTTGCGTTATTTTCCTAAAAAATCTGACGTGATGGGAAAATTGGCGGATAACTTCAGAGTAGCAATAAAAATCAGAAAAAGTTGAAGATATTATTCTAATATAGTATGAGGGTAATGTTTAACTCACAATTAGGGTGACACTTTACGTTTTCGTACCTCCTAAAATTTTCCCACTACGCAGTTGTAAATAAAACTATATTGCACCAACTCATTTTCCAGTTACGTAAACGCATCTGTTTATTCATAGAAGTGAACCGTTGTGTCTATTTATCTCGGCATCCTGTCAAAGATTTTCCTTGTTCGACTAATTTTATTTTTAATGTATAAAAACATTATTTTTCTTATGCAAATTATATATTTATTGTCACATAACATATATCTTATACACTACTCAAAAGAAAATAGGGAACACTTTTCATACGTCAAAAAATAGGCTATTTGTAAACTATTGTAACTCAGTGAAAAATCATCGTACGCAAATTTTAAAAAAAGCATTTTGAAGCTTGAAGTTTCAACTTTAACATGTAATCGATAATTTTTGAAAAAAACTTTATCTTCTCAGTGCTATCCCTTAAAAAAGCGCGCAATTTTTTTTCTTAAAATTACGTATTTTTGACGCTCTGTAGCTAGATAAGAAAAATTCTTTCGACAATCTCAAGTCAATTTCCATAAAATACAATGTTTTACCTACAAAATGCTTTTTTAAAAATTTTCGTACAATTTTTTTTGACCGAGTTACATGACTTTGAAGGTAAACTTGCATTTTTCAGAAAAATTGACGATACTCAGCGAAAAATCATCGTACGAAAATTTAAAAAAAAGCATTTTGAAACTTGAAGTTTCAGCTTTAATATGCCATCAATAGTTTTAAAAAACTTTTTTATCTTTTCAGTGTACCCTAAGAAAAAAAACTGTTTTTTTTTTATAAAATTACTTATTTTTGACATTCTGCAGTTTTATAAAAAAAATTTTCTCGAAAAATTCAAGTCAATTTCCATAAAATATAACACTTTACCTACAAAATGCTTTTTTAAAAATATTTCGACGATTTTTTTTGGCCGAGTTACATGACTTTAAAGTCAACTTTAAATTTTATTGAAAAATGACATTTACCACCGGAATTAACATTACCCAATGTGCACCACGTGGAGGTTGCCGGTCGGATTTTGCACATCACGTGTGTGCGTGCGTGCGTGCGTGCGTGCGTGCGTGCGTGCGTGCGTGCGTGTGTGTCACAGCAGAGATAAGGACCCCGCAGTTCGTCACTTCCGCAGTATTTAACGACTCCAAACCCTCTCTGCTGTGTGTATATGTGTGTGCGTTTAGTATTGTGTATTTCTTCCTCTTTGCTCAATTACCGCTTGTAGACGCTCTCACATATTTATACACCTCTCTATCAAATTCTGCGGAATTTTGTTCCAAATTTGTGTTAACATGTCCGCTAAGTCATTTAAATTTTGCGGCTGTTGTCGCGACGTCTTAATCGTTCCATTTCGTCCCATATGTGCTCGATTAGATTTAAGTCCGGGCTATTAGCAGGATGGTCCAACAATATAATATTGTTCTTCAAGAAAACGGCGAGTTATGTTCGCCGTATGAGAACGAGCGTTGTCTTGCATAAATATCAAATTGCGATGTAAATAACGGAGAGGCAAAACGTGAGGTCGCAGGATTTCATTTACATATCGCACACTTGTTATTGATGGAGGTGGCAGAATTATCAAGTCCGTCCGTCTTCTCATTGATACGCACCGCCATACCATAACCGAACCGCCGTTATGTACCCGCACTGGCATAACACAACGCCGATAGTATCATTCATTTCGACGACGCCAATTACGTATACGAGCGTCATTACCGTAAAGGCAAAAACGCGACTGGTCGGAAAAATATACGTTTCTCCATTGTCTCTCACTCCATAAAATGTGATCGCGCGCAAATTGCAGGCGAACATGACGATGTGTGATTGTTAATCTCGGCACTCGCGCACAACGAGATCAGAGCCCGGCTTCTCTTAAACGATTACGAATCGGAAACATGTAAATTAATTTCCTCGGAAACACGTCTTGCTGTTATCATTCTTCTTTGTAACACATGGCGAAAGATTTCTCGATCTTGTCTCTTCGTAGTTATTCGATGACGACCACTGCCTTGACATCTCGCGTAATTTCTTGTATCTTGGTATCGTGACCACGCTCTGCTCACTACCGAAATAGATACTCCGATATGTTGCGCTACATAACGCATGCGAAAGCCTTCTTCTAAGAGTGCAATTATCTGTGCAACTCTAGTTGTAGACAAATGCGTACGCGGCATTTTCGTGCGAAAATTTACGCGGCAAGAATCACCTGCGTACTAAACATTTAGTGTATTTGTTTTAACCAAAAACATTCCGCATACCATAGCGTAATTTTTATAATAATGTTAGTACGTGTGCCTAATTTGCGTTGATGAATGATATCCGCTCTCTGTACAACTCGCAATGACTTGACCTCGGTGGTAACTACGTCAGTACCATCTATATGCGGCGTGCGCACCTATGTGCGCGCCTTCTTTAGTCTGCTCCCTGTTACGATACACGACACGTCTCTGTATTTTTCTCAAGATTGATTTATTAATAAAAAAGTGTTTAGTATCAGATTTTAGCGTGTATTATCCGTTTCTGTCGCCCTTTTTTTTTACATGGAGAAATGCTTTATGCATCCCCCTGGGGGCGGGAGCTTCCAGGGGGTATGTGGGACTTCTCCTATAGACGAGGTATACCCACTAAAACTTCATGGTGGTCCTACCCGGCGGTTGAATTGTGGGTGACCCTGAGAAATACTCAGTGGTGCATCATCGGCGGCGTTGCGGGACCACCTCGTAACGCCGCCACCCTTCCTGGGGCCAAGGTGCAATGGGGAGTGGATATTCCTGCACCCACCCTCCCTTGGCCCCCGAGAGGGACGGGAAAATTGACTTCCCGTTCTCCTCCTTGTGGCCTCCGCATCTGGAGGCCGGTTTGGGGTGAGGGGGGTCTTAAAGACCCTCTGAGTTCACTACCCCATGGGGGAGAGGGGGAAGACTAAGTTTTACCCTTTCCTACTCCCCCACGACCCCCTTATCCGTCTGGATGAGGGGGTCTAATTTCCACTGGGTGGAGGCACTCCTCCACCTCCATTATGGAGGTGGCATCCGAGTCCCCTGGGGAGGGGGGGCCGACAAATCGGTCCCACCACACTCCACAACAGGAGGCACCCTCATCACCGGGGCCACCTCCGCCGGGGGAGACTTCTTCTCCACACCCGACGTAGGCACCCTTCTTTTTTTCCTTCCCCTTCTTCTCCTCGGGAGGAGAGGAGCACTCCCTGCCTCCACCCAGGGCGTGGTCGGCGAGAACACCCAGATTCATGTAGAGTGCACATCTGGGTGTCCCCCGACATCCACAACCGAGGTGCCCGGGGACGCCGCACCGGTAGCACCGGTACACCTCGGTCCTACAGACGGCACTAATGTGTCTCCCCCTGAGGCATTTAAAGCACCTCAGGGGGCCACTGGTGTCGCCCTCTCTCCTCTTCCTCTAGGGACGGCGACCGCCCCGGAGGTCTCTTATCCTGTGTTACAGGGAGGGAACCCTCCGGGGTCGACACTTCCCTTTTCTCTCCCCCCACCCCTTCTAGTCGCTACCGTTGCCCGTGTAGGCGGAACAGTCGTCTTTTCACGGAGTGTGGGAGGTTCCGGGCGATGGACTGCCCGGGCCTCTTGGTGAAGACCACCCAGCCCTTCGGCCAAGGCGGCCTTCACCTGCTTCCTAATCATACTGCGGAGAGACTGCATCCATAAGATGCGGAGCCTCCGCAGTCTTGTAGGTCTCCAGAGTGGTCTGGAGACCCACATCCGTCACCTCTGGGGATACAGGTTTTACCTGTACCCTCACTTTCCTCACCGGCACCTCCACCTGAGTGGAGGCATCCGATTTGGAGACGTCCTGGGCTTGAAAATCGCCCACGAGGTCTTCACATACTCCGCGAGGAGCATTGCACATGCGTCTAAGCGGCAATACTCCTCGTAAAAGGGGCGCATCAATTGCCTCAGTCACGAGGTCCCCTCTGTCTCCTCCTCTTTATTGACGATGTCCATATAAACATCGTCAATTTTTTTGGCCGCGGTATCCCTGCTCATGCGAGCACAGGCCAACGCCTTCACTCTGTGGTCATCAGCGATAACTAATGCCCCCGAGGGCCTCGCTGGTAAGCCCCCGGGTAGCCCTTCGTACGACAACGACGAGGGGGAAACAGGGACAATATCCCCCCTCTCGCCGGCCCACAGCATCCGAGACTGTGGAAGTCTTATTAGATTTTTTGCCCATCCCATATTGTGACGCACTCTTAGCACCCTTCAGGATCACCCGGGCGTTGTGGGTCCTAGGACTCGACAACCACACTGGGATCCCCCTCCAGATGAGCCCCCCTATCACGTCAAGGTGGTGCGTCGTCAGGGGGGCCGTTTCTGTCGCCTTTCCTAACTAACAATAATCAAAAATATCCTGAACTAAAGGCTAGCTGCGTATAAATTATTATTCGGAACAGAATCATATTCTGGATTGTTATTTGTTGCTTGATACTCGCCTTTGTCCTTTAATTTTCATTAAATTTTATACGTACATGCGAAAATATGGAAAGATGAGAACATCGAAAGATAAATATTTTATATTTTATCTACTTACGAGATTATTCAAAACTCTCAAAAAAATACTGTTTATGCATTGTTGTAATAATTAACATAAAAAAGAACGAGCAATTTTTGTTTTCAATCTGTGGTTGTGGTATTTCTCACAAAATCCGACTCTTATTCAGAAATAATTTTTCCTTCTTTTCTTTTTAATAGTTCTTCTTTTTAATAATTCTTTTTACTCTTGACTGTTGTTAACCGTAGGTTGGCAATAAAATGGAAAGAATATACGTTTTAATTTAAGGCATTTAATTATCAATTTAATTATTTATTTTCCTATGATGTTCCCAGTGCTCTATCTGTGAAATATCACCGTCCGATTGCACGAGAAATAAAGAAAAGGAGATGCAAGGGATACATTTGTATGTTCCTGGACAAGAAATCACGTAACATTTTTACATATGTAATATATAGATAGATAGATAGATAAGAGTTTATTTGAGTCCCCTTGGGGTTTTTAACTCGTACATGTTTTTTGGGGACCACCAAACCCCTTACAAATCTCCTCCTTCTTTTATCCTCCTTACATATATACATATATACAATTCACAACTGTCAAACTTTACCCCTGTCCCTCTCTCTATATCCTTGCTACTTTCTCCCCTCCTCTTGTTTCTATCCTCATTCCCCTTCTTCGCGAGCCTGGCCATAACGACCTTACAGATTGTTCCCTACTCCCTCCCTTACGCCCTCTCCTTCTCTCTCCCTTCTCTATCTCCCATCTTCTCTCCCTCTCTCACCCCCTTTCTTCCCGCTTCCCGTACTCTTTCTTTCTTCTTCTTTCTCTGACTCCCCTCTTCTTCTTCCTCTGTTCTCTCCGCCCTTTCACCTCTGACCTTTTAACCTTTCTCCTTTCCTTTCTGCCATCCTTTTCTTCTTTCTTCTTTCCTCTCTTCTACCTCTTTCCTTACGCTCCGTCCACTCCTCTGTCCTCTATCCCTCTTCTCTCCTATTTCCTCCGACTCTCCTTCCGCTTTCTCCGCCCGCTTCCTCTCTCTCCAACTCTGCTCGCTCTCTGTTTGTCTCCTTTTCTCTCTTCTATCCTCTCGCCTCCTCTCTGCTTTCCAGTCCTCCGCTGCCTTGCCCTTGCTCCCCAGCCTTCTCTTCCTGTCTTCTAGCCTCCTTATCCTCTAACATCTCATCTCCCGTCCCTTTTTCTCTACCCCTCCTC